>NC_089590.1:41514073-41861593 GCF_019320115.1 Miscanthus floridulus | reverse complement strand
GATGTGGTTGAATTTGTATGACGTGCTGATATGTAATAGCCTTTAAATAGATGAATTATTAGGTAGCTAGGTTAACTAAATTCTCCTTTGGGTTTATATTTGCTAGATGTTTAATCTTACAAAACTTCTGGGTTCTTCTTATATAATTAATGGTCTTTTCATTCTAATACTCTATCCGAGAGTTCTTAGTATTTAGCAAAGATGTTCCTATCTAACAAAAGGCTCTTGGATCAAATGACCAAGAGTGTAGAGCAATTGAGAGAGTCCAAATGAATAAGGGCTAGCTCCCTCTCCACCCCCTCTCCGCCTTTTATATGGGAGGTGGTAGTGGAGTTTTTCACAATTTTGTTTGGTAGGTCCTGTATTTAGAAAAGAGCATCTAGAAGCTGTAAATGGACCCTAATTATTATCTCACAAGCCTCTTGACTATGTAATTGGATCCTGAAGACTTAATGGGGCCCTAACATATAATACACCCCAACACAGAACTCAAAACATCCAACATATATTAAATTATCTGCTTATCTATCAAAAGATGTTAGAAAGTTGAAAGGGCCTATGGTCCAATGGTAGGACAGTCTAGTGGGATGCTGCTCACTAGAATTCAAATCATGGCATCGACACCTTTTTTCTAATTTTTTTCAGAAAAGGTCAGGTACACCGCATCCATGCACGTTCGGTGGTACTGCGCATTTTCCGCGCACTGGAGGCTAGAGCCTCCCAATTACTTTCTTTTGCATGTGTACAGATGTGCACACGTGTGTGTGCATGTGGTGTGAGTGTGGATTGTGTGGGTTGTGTGCGTCTAGTTGTACCCTCTCAAAAAATGTTAGGAAGAAAAAAGAAAAGGAAAAAAATGATGGTACGGGCTTTTATTTAGTGGCTTATCTAGAAGCCCATTAATTCAATAGAAACCCACATTACACCACACCCACATGTTTCTTTACCATAAGGCGCCATTTGGATAGCTATGCGGATTGCATTTGGGTAATGAGGATGGAAAAGGTGATGTGGGTTAGAGATGAGGATGAGTTTTTTATCCGTTTCCTTTGTTTGGCTTCTCTTAGAAGGTTTGAGTTACATGTTGGGCCCATATAGAAATAAAAAAAGCAAAAAACATCTCTTTCCTTCCCTATGAGTTGTGAGTCCGTCTAAGGGCCTGTTTGGTAGAGCTCTATTTGATTCTGATTCTCTAGGGAAGTTGATTCTCTCATAGAAGTGATTATGTGGCTAAAGTGATTCTCTTTGATTATTTAGCATAATCTCTCAAAATCATAATGGAGAATCACTTCACAAAATAAGGATAAGCTACTTTTTTAGCTTCTAGCCTCTTAGTTCATTTCAGAGAATCACTTCACATAATAGTAAAGAACCACTATCCCATTGGGTATGGCTCACATGTGTGGCTCTCTATCGATTGTTTCTAGCCATAACCCACCCCTCCCATTGGGTATGGAATGGTGTGATATGAGCTCATCTTGTCCCTTTTCCATACCCGGTTCTTATCCCATTCTAGAATCCAAACAAAGGGTTATGATATCCATCTTCCCTCGTTTCCCATTCCCACTGTCCTTTTCCCACAATCCAAACACCACCTAACCTTTTCACTGCTCCAGCGAAGGCACACAACCGCCGCCGTTTCTTTGGGCCTATTTGGCAAGGCTCCGGCTCCACAAAAAATAGCTTTGGCTCTAGCTCCTCTGAAGGAGCAGGTTTAGAAATGGAGTCGTTGTTGTTTTGGTAAAATATTTGGTAAAACAACTTCTCCTGGTAGATAAGAAGGTTGAAATGTCTATAATACCCTTGTTTTATATTTTTCTTTTCTTTTTTCTTTTATTTTTTCTTTCCCTTAGCCCATTGCTCTTAGGAGACCGTGTAACGACCCAAAATGTCGTTCCATTTTGAACCTCTACCTTAGCTCTGTGAATTGCCATTGAAGCTGTAAGCCTATGTGCTTGATCACTTGTGGAGATCCCTGATGCCTTGAGCAAGATCAATTGTTATGAATCCATCAATCAAACCTCGCAAGTATCCCCGAATGGACACGGTCAAGATAATGATCGAAGAAATGGAAAACTCCTACTCAAGTTAGAAAGCAATCAAATGACATCATCAACAACATATCAAATGCTAGAGAATATCCTAGGACATGATATCTTGGTCTCCAATACCAAGCCATTCAATTACTCAATCAATTCAGCAAAGACAGAGAATTATCAGAGACTCCGCCAATTCTACCAGACCATCCGGTAAATCATAGAACAGTGGAGTTAAGTGGGAAATGAGTTGTTTTCAACTAACATTTGCTTGGACCCACAAGTCAACACGAAAGTCAGCTCTTCATCTGTTGAAGCCACACCACTTCACTCACTCTCCCACTCACTCATTCATTTGCAACTCACCCCTCTCTACAACTCAAGAACATGGATGAACCCTAGAACTAGACAGAGAAAGGATGGGAGATTGGATTGGAGAAGGGAAGGAAGAAGAGGAAGAGAAGCCCTAGCATCACCTCATGGACATCTTCAACATCTTCAACTTCATGCATGGTGAGCTCAAGAAGAGTAGCTCTCATTTCTTGGATTTTCTCCAAAGACCTAACTTGTGGTTTTTGGTGAAAGCTTGGAGATTTCTTGCTGGTGGTGGTTCCCATATGTACAGTAAGTCTAAGAGATCTTCATCTAGCTCAATAATCACCCAATCATCCTTTGGATTTATTTTGATTCATCTTTTTGGGATTTTTTTTAAGAGAAAGCTCATGAGTGGTCAATCCCTCTTTTGGATGTGTAAGCAAGGATAGATGGAAGTCAGATCTTCAAGTTTTTGGCTATGGAAGCTCTCAAATCTTAGAGCTAAGTACCAAATCCCAATCTCATGATTTATCCTCTATTTTCTCATGTTCTTGGTTTAATCTCAAACCCATATTTGCACTTAGTAAACCTAGCTTCAACTTAGCCATCTTGAGCCTAGCAAGTCACCTAAGCTACCCTAGGAATATCTTGCACATGCATGAACCCTAACTTAGCACATCTAGAGTTGGAACCCAAGAAAACCCATGAAAAGCTATGAACATAGGCTTTGTCGACCATTTGACGGAGTGTCCATCAGAACCAATGGATAGTCCGTTAGTCCCAAAAGTTATCCGAGAGAGACTTGTATTCCTTCAGAGTGTACCGATGGAGAGTCAGCTACATCTAGCGGAGCGTCCGTCAAAATATTAAGCCAGTGAATAGAGAACCTGAGAGCACCCAACTTCCAATGGAGTGTCAGTGACATCTCACGGAGGGTCTACCGAATTATAAACCTAGACTATCAAGAACCTAAGAGTTCCCCATTTCCACTAGAGTGTCTATCAACTAGCTTGAACCGTCCGATAAAGACTGTAAACCCAAGAATGCTTAAGTACTAAACCACTAGAACGTTCAACAGAACATTCTACAAGGTAACAGAGAGTCCATCACCTTCGACGGAGAGTCCGTCAAGCCTAACAGAGTGAAACTAGAACCAAGTAGCCTTAGAGTCTAGATCAACGTAGAGTCCATTGTATACAGCGGAGAGTCCGCCAGCTAACGGTGAGTGTTGATAAGCCTAGATCCTTACCCAAGAGGTCAACAATACTAGAACCTAACTAGCTAAGTAAACAGTGCAATAATAGAGCCCTGTTAGACATCTGTTCCCAAGTTCTAAATCAAGTCTCGTTCTCTATCTCTATCTCTTTATCGACTATCTTCATTCCATTCCTCGTCTCTTCCCCGTATGTGAGGAACGTGTACAAGTCATCATCGTCAGCTTCAAATTGTCCGATCGGCATAACCAAGCAGGCACCCCACTACTATGAACCCTATTTTAGATACTAATTACTTGTTTCATTAAGAGTTGTGCATTTCATTTGAATATGATTATTAATTCAATATTGCTTCACTAACTTAGACTACCCACTTAGTAACCAGCCTTTACACCACTAATGGGTGGGGATCGCTTAATTGCTTATTTGCTTAGTTCAATAGAAGTCGAGTTTGAGAAGGGAACTCACTCTTGCACGTGTAGGATGCTACACCGGGCTAATTAACTACTAAAAGTTTGCGAGGGTTACAACTTACCTACTTCCCTAATTTTGACTAAGGACCAACCCTAATTTGAATTAATATATTGATAATCAATTTGGCAATCTTTGCTTATGTGAGGGGTAAGGTCACTGTCGGTGTTGGATCCCAAGTGACGTAGCTCACGAAATGATTAAGGATGGTTCATTGGGATAGTGAGTCCAAGTAACCAAAAGTACGGACCACATGTCGCATATGGGGGCGACAAGCCAAGTAAGTAATTGTGACCGACCTATCTGTGAAACTAGCACAAGGGTGGCATCGGGTAAGCATTACCTAGGAACCTATCAACCATTTTGTGGATATTCTGGCAAGATTTGGAAAAGGTTAGAGACGTGAGGCAACCCTAACCCTTGTGCACTATAACACCCTAGGTGTTAAGCATCTAATAAAACCCTAATCATAATCATCATCATGCATAATCATCAAGCATCATAGTATAAATGCATTTCATGTTTTAAGTAAGGCAATCATATGTTGCACATGATGTATTTTGTATGATGCATAAAATGATAGCAATAACATCAATTAAGGCGTTTTAAGAATTTATGGCTTGAATGTTTCTTAAACACTTGAAAATATGTTAATATAAAATTTCAAGTACAAAGTGTGTGCTTTCTCGTAATACCAAAGTTGGCGTATGAAATTAAGTTAAACATGTTCAAACTTAAGTTCCAAATTTGAGTTTAGCACTGTTTCTAGTACTTAGCCATTTTTTAATAACTCTTGAAAATGGTAAACAAGTTCAATGTTTGGGATTTTAAATAAACAATTTTCATGAATAAACTTGGTGCAACTTTGGTACCATTCCAAAGCATGAAGTTTGAATTTTGAAACTATGTTATTGGTTGAGTTGTTTGACAACTAGATAATCATCAATTAATTATCCAAAGCAGCTAATTAGCTGTTTTACTAACCCTAAAAGTAGTTTTCAAACCTTTTCTTTATAATTAAAAAGCTCTTTAATTAGTTAGAATTAGAAGTTGGTGCTTAAAGCAAAGTTGGAGATCTCCTCAAAATGAACAACTTTTATTCTTGAATTTTTTCAAGTTGACATGTGATTTTTGGAGAAAATGACAAAAGAAGGAGAGCTCCACTGCTATAGTACATGGCCGGTGACCCACCTGTCTGCCAGCTTCACCGACGAGTCGCCAACGTCCTTCTCACTATTTCCAGCACCTAGACATGTAGGTAGGTGCGTGGCCATGCTCGCGAAGGCGCTAGCGAAGCTAGTGACGTCGTCCTCGCCTATAAAAGCTCGAGTTGGCCACCGTGTTCTCTTTTCCTTCTTCCCGCCGCCGTCGTCGAGCCTTGCTTCGTTGGTAAAATTGGTCGTTGTCGCTCGCTCTCCATCTAATTCCTCTTGGGACTAGCTCTGACCCCTCCTTGCGAAGCCCCTTGACATGCTTGTCATGCCTCGCACCAATAGAGTTGGCTGCGCCACCGCTTCTCGCTGCGACAGCGTCCGTCCCATCGCCGAGCTTCACCTCACCGTGGCCAGGCCACTCCGGTGAGCGACTCGGTCAACCACCTACCGCTCTGAGCTTGCCTTGATGCCATGTTGCTCTTAGTCTTGACTGTTTATCATTTTGTTCTCAGCTTTTGCCGAAATGTTTCCTCGCCATTGTGTCCATGTCGCCGCAGCCGCCCTTGTCGATGGCAACGCATCTCCGTCGTGTCTCCGCCCCAACTGAGCAGTCAAATGGGTCCACGGTGAGCTCCAAATGCTTTCTATCGCCTTTGTTTTACCTCTACCATGTCATCGTGTCTGGCGTGTCACCGCCACTCCACCGTGGCCACCATGTTCAATGTCGAGCTCATCACGTTACCCTAGCAGCCCGTTTTATGATCTAGACTGATGTGCGGTGTCGTCCTAAGTAGGATGGTGCAAGCGACGTCGTCGGAGGTCTCGCCGGTGGCGAGAACCCGCCGATCAGTGTGGAGTAGCCGCCAGAGTTGACCCAGGCCCACTGCCAGTGAGCGCGGGTAGGCGGGACCTGAGTGAGAAAAGTTTTAATCTATTTTATTCTTTTTCAGAAATGGATTAATATGCTGATTCTTGTTTATTTCATAGAAAATTATAGAGATGTGATAAAATAATGATTTTTTTTGTGTAGCCTGTTCATGATGTGCTCTATCTAGGAAAAATATGAAATGGTGAAAATCAATAGTTTTTGCATGCTTTAAAATTTCCTTTTTTAATTATAAAATGGACCTTGTATAATTTTTGTAGACTAAAATAATAATCTTTTGATCATGAAACTTTTTGTGTATGCTTTACATGTTTAGGCCTGGCTTCACAAAAAGTTTGGTACTGTTTTGATAAAAATAAATTATCCACTTAATTTAAGTGTGTTTAAAAGCCTTTTATTGATTAAATAAATACCCAAATGATTTCTATAACTATTTAAATAACCTTGAAGTGCTTTTGGACTTGATTGTGGATCTTGGAATACTAACCCCTTTGTAGATCCTTGTCAACTTAATCACATTCATGTTATGCTCTTAATCAACTTATTAATAATAATAACAAATTGTTTTGTGAGTAATTAACTTCGTTGTACCATGAAGGAAAGTTGTACTCAAGTTTGTTAATCTTGTTTGATTTCATCCATACACTTGCATACATCTTTCATACATCATTTTTTATTTGCATGTCATCATATCAAGCATGCATCTTTTATCACGTGTAGTGACCGAAGGCAAGGAAGTGACTGTTGATCAAGTTCTAGAGGAAAAGAATGCATCTGTGGAGGTTGGTTTTGATATCTGAGGCTCATTGGGAGAACCTAACACCTCTACTAACCAAGGCAAGCCCCGCAGCATACAACCCTTTCCCTGTATTTACAAATACTTTTATAATTCGAGTCCTATGATATGTGCGTTAAGTCACTTTTATATTGATAATCAATTTGGCAATCTTTGCTTATGTGAGGGGTAAGGTCACTGTGGGTGTTGGATCCCAAGTGACATAGCTCGTGAAGCGATTAAGGATCATTCATTGGGATAGTGAGTCCAAGCAACCAAAAGTATGGACCACATGTTGCATATGGGGGCGACAAGCCAAGTAATTAATTTAGATCGGCCTATCTGTGAAACTGGCACGAGGGTGGCATCGGGTAAGCATTACCCAAGAACCTATCAACCCTTTTGTGGATATTCTGGTCAGATTAGGGAAAGGTTGGAGATGTGAGGCAACCCTTACCCTTACGCACTGTAGGACCCAAGGTGTTAAGCATCTAATAAAACCCTAATCATGATCATCACTATGCATAATCATCAAGCATCATAGTATAAATGCATTTCATGTTTTAAGTAAGGTAATCATATGTTGCACATGATGTGTTTTGTATGATGCATAAAATGGTAGCAATAACATCAATTAAGGTGTTTTAAGAACTTATGGCTTGAATGTTTCTTAAACACTTGAAAATATGTTAATATACAATTTCAAGTACAAAATGTGTGCTTTCTCATAATACCAACATTGGCGTATGAAATTAAGTTAAACATGTTCAAACTTAAGTTCCAAATTTGAATTTAGCACTGTTTTTAGTACTTAGCCATTTTTTAATAACTCTTGAAAATGGTAAACAAGTTCAATGTTTGGGGTTTGAAATAAACAATTTTCATGAATAAACTTGGTGCAACCTTGGTACCATTCCAAAGCATGAAGTTTGAATTTTGAAACTATGTTATTGATTGAGTTGTTTGACAACTAGATAATCATTAATTAATTAGCCAAAGTAGCTAATTAGCTATTTTACTAACCCTAAAAATAGATTTCAAACCTTTTCTTTATAATTATAAAGCTCTTTAATTAGTTAGAATTAGAAGTTGGTGCTTAAAGCAAAGTTGGAGATCTCCTCAAAATGAACAACTTTCATTCTTGGAATTTTTCAAGTTGACATGTGATTTTTGGAGAAAATGGCAAAAGGAGAGCTCCATTGCTACAGTACATGGCCAGTGACCCACCTGTCTGCCTCCTTCACCGGCGAGTTGCTGATGTCCTTCTCACTGTTTCCAGCACCTTGACATGTAGGTAGGTGTGTGGCCGTGCTCGCGAAGGCGCTAGCGAAGCTGGTGACGTCGTCCTCGCCTATAAAAGCCCGAGCCGGCCGTCATGTTCTCTTTTCCTTTTTCTCGCCGCCGTCGTCGAGCCTTGCTTCGTCGATAAATTTGGTCATCGTCGCTCTCTCCCCATCCAATTCCTCTTGGGACTACCTCTGACCCATCCTTGCAAAGCCCCTTGACCTACTCGCAGTGTGTCGCACCATCAGAGTTGGCCGCACCACCACTTCTCGCCGCGACAGCGTTGGGCCTGCCGCCGAGCTTCACCTCACCGTGGCCAAGCCACTCCGGTGAGCAACTCGATCAACCACCTGCCATTCTGAGCTCGCCTTGATGCCATGTTGCTCTTAGTCTTGACCGTTTATCCTTTCATTTTGAGCTTTCACCGGAACATTGCCTTGCCGCCGTGTCCGTGCCACCGCAGCCGCCCTTGTCGACGGCGACGTATCTCCATCGTGTCTTCGCCCCAACTGAGCAGTCGAATGGGTCCACAGTGAGCTCCTAATGCTTCTTGTCCCCTTTGTTTTACCTCTACCACATTGCCATGGCCGCCATGTTCGAAGTCGAGCTCGTCACATAACCCCATCAGCCCATTTTATGACCTAGAGCGATGTGCGGTGTCGTCCTGAGTAGGATGGTGCGAGCGGCATCATTGGAGGTCTCGCCGGTGGCGAGAACCCGCGATCAGTGCGGAGGAGCCACCGGAGTTGACCCAGGCCTGCTATCAGTGAGCACGGGTAGGCGGGACCTGAGTGAGAAAAGTTTTAATGTGTTTTTTTTCCTTTTTAGAAATGGATTAATATGCTGATTCTTGTTTATTTCATATAAAATTATAGAGATGTGATAAAATAATGAAAATTTTTGTGTAGCCTCTTCATGATGTGGTATATCTAGTAAAAATATGAAATAGTGAAAATCAGTAGTTTTTGCATGCTTTAAAATTCTCTTTTAATTATAAAATGGACCTTGTATAATTTTTGTAGACTAAAATAATAATCTTTTGATCATGAAACTTTTTGTGTATGCTTTACATGCTCAGACCTAACTTCACAAAAAGTTTGGTACTGTTTTGATAAAAATAAATTATCCACTTAATTTAAGTGTGTTTAAATGCCTTTGTATTGATTAAATAAATACCCAAATGATTTCTATAACTATGTAAATAACCTTTAAGTGCTTTTGGACTTGATTGTGGATCTTGGAATACTAACCCCTTTGAAGATCCTTGTCAACTTAATCACATTCATGTTATGCTCTTAATCAACTTATTAATAATAATAACAAATTGTTGTGAGTAATTAACTTCGTTGTACAGTGAAGGAAAATTGTACTCAAGTTTTTTAATCTTGTTTGAGTTCATCCATACACTTGCATACATGTTTCATACATCATTTTTTTATTTGCATGTCATCATATCAAGCATCCATCTTTTATCACGTGTAGTGACCGAAGGCAAGGAAGTGACCATTGATCAAGTTCCAGAGGAAGAGAATCCATCTATGTAGGTTGGTTTCGATATCTGTGGCTCATAGGGAGAACCTAACACCTCTACTAACCAAGGCAAGCCCCAGAGCATACAACCCTTTCCTTGTATTTACAAATACTTTTATAATTCAAGTCCTATGATATGTGCATTAAGTAAAATAGGAATTGGTTGTATACCTAATTACTGCATGACCTTCCTTGATATTCCAATACTTTTCCTTGTCATCCTCTTAGTAATGGTAGATTAATGAGTCTTAGTCATGCTTAGTTGATAAGAGTTGAGTAATGAGTCCATTCTTTTTTACAATGGTCCTATACTCGAGGAAGGCCCTGAGGTTTAATGATGGTTATGAATTTAAATTAAGACCGAGCAGGTGGCTTGCATCGAGAATGGAGTCTTAATGTAGTGCTCTACTTGTGTCGATTAAGGACCGATCGTTGTAGGGCTGCTTGTGGTCGAGACCTTGCAGTACCGATCACATACTCCGGTAAGCCTGATACCTTGGCTATTCCATTATGTGAATTGAAAACGCACACTAGGAGTGGAGAGATGGTGGGAGTAGCGTGTACCCACCCTGTAAGATAACCATCCAGGACAGGGTAGGGCGGTAGAGTACTGTGCTCCTGGGTGGTGTGATCTAGTTCATGTTTTGGAGGATCCGAGTGAAGGTTGATATATGTAGGTCCAGGACCTGCATATATCTTGTGGTTGGGAATCCCCGGCTAGGTTTTAATCAATTCGAATTGCCGCTTGTCGACGAAATATGGTCGGCAGTCTACCTAGGGGTATGCCCAAGGTAGTAGATTGTCGGCAGACAGATGCGCAAGCCACAAACAAGATGGTGACACAAGACAGACACGAGGTTTTATCTAGGTTCGGCCACCAAGAAGGCATAATACCTACGTCCTACGTCTGATTTGTATTGTTGTATGTCAATGAGAGATGATTTTTAGAGGGGTCCCCTACCTGCCTTATATAGTTCGGGGGCATGGTTACAGATCTAGAAACTAATCCTAGCCAGTTACAATTGTCATATGTGGCCGGATAAGGATTCCTATTCTAACCGACTAAGACCTTGATTGATCGCCAAATCCGCCTTGACTCCTTGCGCGGGACTCCGAACAGGTTGGCCGGGCCGCACGTCGTCTTTTGGTGGACCGGACCCACCGATCTAGGCTAGCCCAAGCTTAGCCATAAGGGTATAGGGGTTAATACCCCCACAGCTAGTCCTTGAGCACCATGTATTATGCTGCGACACGCCATTTTAACCTTCTCCGACAAGTAAGGCTTGAGTCCTTGACATCTCTGACCACCGTTGTCGCCGGAGAAGTAGGTTGTCCGAAGAATGTATGGTGCTCTTAAGAAAAAAGAAAAAGATTTCCATCCTAGGAAGTGTGCCCACTTGTATTTCTGAACAGAAATGTAAGTGCGTCTTGAAGCGTAGCGTCCTTGATCATCAGAGGCGTAGGGGTCGAAAAACAAACACATTCACCACAATGTGAAGTGTGCCCACTTAGTCCCCGAGCCTGGTAGTAGGTGACATAGGCACGTGGTGCCAGGGTCTGAAAAGAATTCCCAGTTAAGTTGAGAACCCAATTATCGTACAAGCAATACGAGATGCACCGGCAGGTGCATCATACCGATGTAGTCCCCGAGCTTGCTAGAAAGCGAAGTATGAGCCTTGTAGCAAGGTCTAAATAAATGTCTCTCAACTGTATGTGAGTACAAATCACATGTAGCCAAGAAGAACGATCTCCGAGCAGTGGTCGGGACAGTCCCCGAGCACGATAGTAATCCTTACAATCAGTCAAAGCATAAGGGTCGATTAAACAAACACCTTCACCGCAAGGTGAAGTGTGCCCACTTAGTCCCTAAGCCTGGTAGTAGGTGACGCAGGCATGTGGTGCTAGGGTCTAAAAAAGAATTTCCATTGAAGTTAAGAATCCAATCGTCGTGCAGGTGATACGAGATACACTGGCAGGTGCATCGTACCGATGTAGTCCTCGAGCTTGCTGGAAGGTGAAGTATGAACCTTGTAGCAAGGTCTAAATAAATGTCTCTCAACTATATGTGAGTACAAATCACATGTAGCCGAGGAAAGCGATCTCTGAGCAGTGGTCGGGACAGTCCCCGAGCACATTAATAGCTAGAGCAGTCCTCGAACACGGCAATGGTTGGAGCAGTCCCCGAGCACGGCAGTGGTCGGAGTAGTCCCCGAGCATGGTAGTGGTCTGGGCGGTCTCTGAGCATGGCAGTGGTCTAGGTGGTCTCCGAGCATGGTAGTGGTCTAGGAAGTCCCCGAGCACGGCAGTGGTCTGCGCAGTCCCCGAGCACGGCAGTGGTCTAGTCCATCATTGAGCACAAGACATGCAGCGAAAAAAACGAACACCGCTTGTATTATTATTTGGTGTATTTATTTATATCCTTACTCTATCGGGTCCAATCTGCCACGTCTGGTCAAAAAAGCAGACGGATATAACACATCACTCTGCCTTCTGACTCTTTCTGGCAAACAGTCGCTTGACGCCTGTATGGAGGTGCGTTAGTGTGGGCCCTCTCACATTATCAATGAAGAGGTGCGTACACTGGAAACGAAGAGGCGCGTTTATTGGCATAGATCTCAAGGTTGTGAAAACAACCATCTATGGCGCATGCGCATGTCTCCCAAGAATCTCAGGCAGACAAAACGATGGAGCTCTTGGTTATTTATAATATAGAACTAGTAAGTTACTTTTTACCGATCCCCATTGTCATTCGCCGCCGCAACCTTCTTCTTCCTCTTGCCGAACCCTACTCCTCCAAAAATCATCACCAATCCCCCCTCCACCGCATCCACCCCCTTAGCAAGGGTAGATTAATGGTGAAGAGAGACGCCCAGAAGAAAGGCGGAGTCATGGCGAAGGAGTGGTGGAAGTCAAGGAGCAATGAGCAGACCATCGAAGACCTCGTCACCATGGGAGTGCTCCACAACAAGGCACTCGCAGGATGGCGTGTGCCAGAAGGAGAAAGCTTCCCCGATCCATAACCAGGTGAGATTGTGGTTTTCGAGGATTTCTTCAAGCAGGGTTTTGGGGTTCCAGTGCACCCTTTCCTTCAGGGGCTCTACTTGTATTATGAGATTGGGATTTGCAATCTGCATCCCAACTCAATTCTTCTTGTCTCCACCTTCATCCATCTTTGCGAAGCTTATGGTGGCTTCTAGCCCCATTTCGACCTCTTTCGCTATCTGTTCTGTCTACGGAAGAAAGGGAGCGGCGGCTCGAAGATAGCCAGAGGCGTATACCTCAATCTGCATGATGGTATGAAGGCCCAGTACCTACACTACCCCTGGAACACCTCACTAGACGAATGGTACAAGAAGTGGTTCTACATCCGCAAAGAGCCGAACACGATCACCCTGTGCGACGTGGGGTTGATTCTAGAGAAGAAGAACAGCTGGTCGAAGAAGCCCGAGCACTTGGAGCAGATCATAGAACTGCTCGGGATGATCCCGTGGGGAAAACTAGATGGTCCAAGTGTGGTCGGGAACTTCATCAGCCGAAGGATCCAGCCCTACCAGAAGAGGGTACATCCTAGCTTTGAGTACCAGGGGAGCGCAGATCCAACGAGGACCAGAAAAGAGGCGCTCGACAAGATAGCAGTCAAGGCCAGAATTGGGGAGCTATTCAACCTAGCCAATCCCAATTATGTCAGGTTAAACGACATCGAGCACGCCTTCAAGCTGGCCTGACCTCCCCCAAAGGTAAATGATGCTTCCTTGTACCTGTAGAATTATGTTGTAACAAAAAATTGACTGTTGTCTCCTTTATGTTTCCTAGAGTAATGGTCATGACCGAGCAACAGTGTTTGTGTCTCTGCCCCCTAGTGTGGATTGGCCGCAAATTGCCGGCTCAACCGCCCAGGCTAGTGCCAGGACCGAAGACGTCGACTGGGTAGTACTCGGGGTTGGGGAGGATGCAACGGCCAGGGCTGCTGGCAAGTGGCCAGCTGCCAACAAACGTCGCCAGGCCATCTTCCCCCTTTCAGACGATGAAACAAAGGATGCGGACATCTTCCGACTCATCCCTCGAAAGAGGAGGAGACAAATGGGGTCGACAGAGCAGGGTGGCTCCTCTGTGCCAGCAGTGATCGCATCACCGACCACTACAATACAGAGGACAAAAGGGGGAAGTGTCGAGCACCAAACCCCGGCGCCAGTACCGGTGGTGGAAAAAGACCCGGTGGAACCTGCCGAGCACGTGCAGCAGGCGCGGTCGAAGAGACGCTCCTTCGCCATGTCATTCCATGCTTCCAAGCTGTAAGTATCTGTAACTTTGATGTAAGCTTATAATTTGTATTGAATACTATTGTCTTCTAAACTTTTCTCTGGTATATTAGGTCGGCATCCACTAAAAATCCCAACCAGCTAGCTGAGTGTGGCACAGCTTCGCCAGTACTGGCAGAAAGAACTGCTCAGCAGCCGACTGCGGAGGAACCTATAGAAGAAATTCCGCCGGAACCTCAGTAGACGAGCGGCCAGACGGCAGTCCCCGAGCAGCTGGTCGAGAAGACAGCCGAGCAAAGTACAAGTGCTCCAAGCACTAACCCTGCTAAGGCGGATACCATGGCGCCAAGGGAACCAAACCAAGCCAAGGAGCAGCAACCGGAGTTGGCACAAAGCACGCTTGCCAATGCTATGGCTCGTGGGAAAGCCATAGTGGTCGTGGAGACTACAGACTCTAGACCAGCACCGCCCCCTGAACAAGAGGCCGAAGAGGACGAAGTCGAAGAGATCCTAGGCCATCCCCAAGACAAATGACAACATGTATATGTGTCGCGCTGGCGGAACGACGAGTGGGTTATGCATGAAGAAATCCCAGAGGTCGAAGAGACCCTAAAAGTTGAACGAGCGGCAAAGCGCCTGGTGACAGAAGTCCAGGTATGTTTGGCTTGACCACTTGACCCTGTTATGTAGTCAAACTATCTAACTTAGCTTATTTATATGCAGGACTTGATGAAGACCGCAAAGTACCGAAAGAGGTGCTTCGACCAGATTGAGGGAATCACGGCGAACAATAGAGAACTGACGGCCAAGGTGGAACGCTTGTGCCACCAACTTGAAGCCACCGACCAGGAGAGGATAGAGCGAGAAGCACAGAACCAGAACCTAGTCGGCCAGCTCAATAACAAAGAGCAGGAAAAAACAAGTTGTCATTTTATCACAGCAAGTGTATGACACGTGTTGTTGCGTTGTTGGTAGTGACAGCTGTAATGCAGGCTTAGAAGCTGAGGTAACCCGCCTCCAAGAGGTGAATAGCTGTGTGACCGTAGAGTGTGGTCGCCTAAAGGAGGACAACGAGAAACTGGTGCACAACCAGTCTCAACTCCAGGACCACACCACCAAAATGAAGGAGGAACTGAAGAGTAAGTATTCTAGACCACCGTTCTCATTCTGTTGCCCGCCTTATCTTATCGTGCCGTTACATTTAATGTCTTGTATGGTGTGCAGTTTTAAAAGTCAATGCCAAGAGGCATCTAGAAGCCGTGATGAAAGAGCGTGGCGGCTAGAAAGCATGATGCCTCGAGGCCACCGAGGATCGGGACACATGGAAGAAATGGTGCCAGGAAGTGGTAACTGGCATTTTACCCATCCTCAACCTTATCGACCCGGTGCTCACAGAGGAAGAGCCAAGGACACCCCAGCTCAGACTGGTCGAGAGATGTAGACAAGCATGGGGATGGTTCCAAGAGTTCATGAAGGAGGCGGGTGAGTACATGGGTGCCCATGTGCTAAGCATGGTGCGTGCCCACTACCCTCTGATCGATCTCAAGCGCCTGGAGGCTAGATACCCAAAGGAGGTAGACCCAGACAAGGCAGAGGAGCTTCGGATGGCCCAACTGGACCTGTCATCAAAGATAATTGGCGATATTAACTTGTGTGAAGGTGGGACAGCACCTGTATAGGGTACGCCATCAACAAATCAGCTGGAAACACCATCAATTGCAAGCCAACCGACAAAGCCTACGGCCTCGACCAGCCAAGCATCGACGGGGCCATCCCCTTCAGCTCGACTAACACAAGAGCCCTCGAGACTCGAGTAGGATATCGGAAGCAGCGAGCAGTAGGTGCCACGCGCCCCGACTAGCCAATGTAATAGGCTTAGAGCTATAGAAGGAGGACATAGTTGTGTTATTATAAACTTGGGCCTCTTCAGGCAAGCTTGTAATAACGTAACTGTATATCATTATAAGCTTGTTTGCTTTGTATAAAATGTATTTAAGCTTGAAACTTATGTTGGTGTAACTAAGTGAGAACATGATAACGTTCTGTTTAGTTGTACCATTTTGCTCGACACATCATCCCGAAAAGTTTGTGCAGCCCTAGTTTGCCATGTGGTTAGAGTGTGAGGTGCGTGACCTGTGCACACGCAGACGTAGACAAGTCAAACCAAGGGGAACCTGCCGATCACCCATAACATAGAGAGCGGATCCCATGCACGTGTTGGGAGGAACTAGAGATAGGTCCTGCTTCGAAAATCGTAGAAGGGGTGGTGGTCGGCTTTTACTAGCTAAGTTAGAATAACCATAAAAGTCAAAGTGACACATTAGAGTGGTTGGAGAAATCATAATAGCTTTATTGAAGTAAATCGAAAGTACAAGAGGGGTACATATCTCAGTAGTTAAGCATAGAAATGTCTAAGCTTGTCGATGTGCCATGAGTTTGGTACGTCCATACCATCTAGGTGAGCTAACCTGTAAGACGTTGGTCGTGTGACCTCCTTGATCATGAAGGGCCCCTCCCATGGGGTTGCGAGTTTATGGACACTAGCCTGGTTTGTCTTCCACTTCAGGACCAGGTCCCCGACCACAAAGAACCGCTCCTTAACGTTCTTGTTATAGTACTTCATTGGCCTTGCCTTCATTGAAGTTCTCTAACCATGTTGATCTGAAAGCTATATCTATAGGGAGGACTGCCTCAGCGCCATAAACCATAAAGTATGGCGAGACGCCGATGTTACGACTGGGCTGAGTTCTGAGTCCCCAGACCATGGCTAGTAACTCTTTGAGCCATCTTCTAGGAGCTTTGTCATTTTCTCTATACATCCTCTTCTTCAATGCGTCCAAGATCATGCCATTTGCCCGCTCAACTTGTCCATTAGCTCTAGGGTGCGCCACTGAGACGTATTTTACTACTATGCTCCTTTCATCATAGAAGTCCCAAAAAGCATTCCCGGTGAACTGAGTACCCAGATCGGTGATGATGCTGTTGGGTATGCCAAAATGATAGAAGACCTAATCGAGGAACGTGATAGCCTTTTCTGAGGATGCCTGTACCAAAGGCATGTATTCTATCCACTTAGAAAATTTGTCGATCAGCACAAAGGCGCATGTAAATTTCCCTGGAGCCGGTTTGAAAGGCCCGATCATATCCAGTCCCCAGCATGCGAAGGGCTAGGAGGCTAGTATTGTCTGGATCTCATGTGCTGGTACGTGGATTCTCTTGGCAAAGAACTGGCAACCCTCACAGTGGCGGACTAGCTTCTCTGCATCGGCTACTGCTGACAGCCAATAGAACCCTACTCAGAAAGCCTTGCCGACCAGCGTTCTTGAGGCCGCATGGTTGCCGTAGGAGCCAGAGTGGATTTGGTCCAGGAGACGTTCGCCATCCTCCTAGGTTATACACTTCATCAAGATTTCCTCATTCGCATTCTTGTGCCATAGCTTGCCATCGATGAGCAGGTACTGTTTACTGCGACGCATCAGGCGCTCGTTCTCTGTTCGATCAGTGTAACCGCCGCCATCTGTTAGGTACTTGACGAAAGGTATTCTCCAATCGGGCTCATGAGTGGTCGGAGGGGGCTCAGCGGTGCTTGACGCCGGAACCGTAGCCACCAATTGCTGGTCTAGAGGCTTGTCTGCCATGGAATCTTCCTCTTTGATGGAAGGCGTGAGCAGGTCTTGGATGAATATGCCATGTGGGATTTTTGCTCAGGATGATCCTAACTTTGACAGTGCATCCGCTGCTTGATTCTTGTCTTGGACCACGTGTATGTACTTGATGCCATAGAACCTGCATTCCAGCTTTCTGATCAATTTGCAGTATGCATCCATCTTTTCGCTAGTTGTGTCCCAGTCCTTGTTGAGTTGGTTAATGACTAGAGTAGAGTCTCCATAGACGTAGAGACGTTTAATGCCAAGCTCAACCACAATGCGCAAACCATGTAAGCATGCTTCATACTTGGCGGCATTATTAGATGCTGGGAAATAAATCCTGAGGACGTACCAGAGCTACTCCTTGGATGGTGACATGAAAAGGACTCCTGCTCCCACACCATTAATGTTGAGAGAGCCATCAAAGTACATCGTCCAATACTCGTCGGATCCGGGAGAGGTAGGCGTGCTTAAGTCTATCCACTCGACGATGAAATCGATGAGTGCCTGAGACTTGATTGTAGTGTGGCTTGCAAACTCCAAGGAAAAGGGGCATAGCTCCATTGCCCATTTGACGATGCGCCCGTTCGCATCCTTGTTGCTAATGATGTCTCGTAGAGGGTACTCAGTCATGACCACCACACGATATCCGTCGAAGTAGTGTTTCAACTTTCAGGATGTTATCAGTATGGCGTAGATCAACTTCTGAATCTATGGGTACCTAGTCTTCGACTCATTGAGTACCTCACTAATGAAATAGATTAGTCGCTGTACCTTGTAGATGTGGCTGGGCTCGTCTCGCTCGACCACCATGGCCATGGAGATCACTCAATTAGTAGCCGCAATGTATAGCAGGAGTATTTCGTCTTCTCTTGGAGCAGTGAGGACCGGAGGTGACATAAGGTGTTGTTTCAGCTGTGTGAAGGCAGCGTCTGCTTCCTCCGACCACTCAAACTTTTCAGATGCTTTGAGTAGTTTAAAGAACGGTAATCCTTTTTCGCCTAATCTTGATATGAAACGGCTGAGGGCGGCCATGCATCCGGTAAGCTTCTAAACATCCTTCACCTTTTTGGGTGGCTTCATGTCCAAGACAGCTTTGACCTTCTCTGGGTTAGGGTGTATGCCATCATGACTGACGACGTTGCCGAGTAGTATGCCAGAAGGAACACCAAAGATGCACTTCTTTGGGTTTAACTTCCACTAGAATGTATTAAGGGCTGCAAAGGTGCGTTCTAGGTTGTCAACAAGGGTATGAGCTTCCTTGGTTTTGACAACTATATCATCAACATAAGCCTCGACGAGGTCATCTTTTATCTCATCTTTGAGGCAAGCTTGTATAGCGCATTGGTAGGTAGCCCCGGCATTCTTTAGCCCAAACGACATGGTCGTGTAGCAGTAGGCACCGAAGGGCGTGATAAAAGATGTCTTGATCTGGTCATCCTTTTTGAGAGTGATCTAGTGATAACCAGAGTAGCAATCAAGAAAGGAAAGGAGCTCACAACCGGCGATGGAATCTATGACCTCGTCTATGCGAGGTAAGCCGAAGGGGTCCTTAGGGCAGTGTTTGTTGAGATTAGTGTAATCAACGCACATTCTCCATTCATTATTCTTTTTGCATACAAGAACCGGGTTGGCTAACCACTCCGGATGATACACTTCTTTGATAAATCCGGCTACCAAAAGCCGTGTAACTTCTACCCTAATCGCCTCCTTTTTGTCGCAAGCGAACCGTCGTAGCTTCTGCTTGATAGGTTTGGCCTTGCCGTTGACATTCAAGGAGTGCTCAATCAAGTTCCGAGGTACACCGGGCATGTCAGCAGGTTTCCATGCGAACACATCCATGTTGCTCCTCAAGAACCTAACGAGCGCATCTTCCTATTTGGGATCCAGGTTGGCCCCGATAAGGGCCGTTTTGCTAGGATCACCGTCGACCAACTAGATCACCTTGTGCTCCTTGGACTTGATGTTCTTGTATGGAGCCTCGAGCTCTAGGATCTCCTGGTGGTTGGTCGAGGTCTTCTTAGCGTCGAGCACGGTATCGACCATGCGAATAGAGAGGTCGTAAGCCTCTGCTATTTTGAAACTGTCATCTTCGCAGGTATAAGCTGCGTACACGTTGCCTCGGAGGGTTAGAACTCCTTTCTCGGTAGGCATCTTGAGCACCAGATACCTGTAATGAGGTATGGCCATGAACTTGGTGAGCGACGGTCGACCAAGAATAGCATGGTAGGTGCCATCGAAGTCGGCAACCACGAAGTTGACGTAGTAGGTACGGAAGTGGTCCGGGGTCCCAAACTGCATAGGTAGCGTGATCTATCCGAGAGGTGTAGAGCTCTGTCCGGGGAGAACACCCTAGAACTATGCCTCGTATGGCTTGAGGTCTGCTTGAGCTATCTTTAGGGCGGGTAGACTATTCTTGAACAGTATATCGATGGAGCTGTCGCCATCGATCAGTACTCTATCGAACTAAACCTTGTTGATACAAGGATCGAGGACTAGGGGAAAACACCCTGGCTCAGGTATTGTGGCCCATTGGTCCTTTCTGCTAAAGGAGATCTTGTGGTGAGACCATGGAGGGAGCCGCGGATCGGTGAGGAGATTGTCGGTGTTGGCCACATTCAAGCAAGCGCGGGCGAGCAGCTTGCATTCTCATTTGGTCTCGATGGACACTTTGCCTCCGATGATGGTGTGCACGCGATCGGTTGGCTTGACATACTTGTGATGAGGGTCTGCATCGTCATCGTCGTTATCCTCGTTGCGCTATTCCCCTACGTCGTTAGGCTTGTCGGACGTATCCGGAGCCTGTTGACGCATGTAGATAGACTTGAGGACGCGGCAATTCTCCATGGTATGGTTTGACTTAGGATGGAGCTAGCAGGGCCCTTTCAATGCTTTGGCATAGTCGTCTTCATAGTTACAACGTCCGCCACCCTTTTTAACGGTGTTGACCTCGCCGTCGTCTTCCCAAGCACGCTTGCTCCTGTAATTGTCACGGCGGTTACGTTGCTGATTACGTTGGTCATGGTGGTCGCGGGAGTCGTTGCGCTAGTTGCGGTGGTCAAAATTGTTGTTCCAACCACGGTTGCCGTGGTAGTCGTCGCGGTGGGGGGGGGTCAGAGCGTGGAACCCTTGTTGCTTCGTCAATAATTATCTTTTTAGCATCGTCGGCGTCCGCATATTTCTTAGCGGTGGCCAGGAGCGCTGTGACCGATTCAGGTCTCTTGCGGAGGAGCTTGTCCCTTAGGGCGTCATGGAAGCGGAGGCCAGTAATGAAAGCCTCGATTGCCTCGTTGTTGGAGATTGATGGGACCTTGATGCGCATCTCCGAGAAACACCGGACGTACTCGCGCAGTTGCTCATCTTTTCGATCTCGAATCTGTTGCAAATCGTATTTGTTGCCTAGTTGTTCACAAGTAGCAATGAAGTTGTCGATGAAGGCTTGCTTGAGCTCCTGCCAAGAATCGAAATAGTTTGTCGGCAAGCTGACCAGCCATTGGTGGCCCGCATGGCCAACAGCGACTAGGAAATAGTTAGACATGACGTGCTCGTCAGCCATGGCTGATCTACACGCAGTCTCATAAAGCATGACCCATAATTTGGGGTTTTCCTTGCTGTCGTACTTCTAAAGTTTCTCGAGCTTGAAATTCTTGGGCCATATGACTTGGCGAAGGTGTGGAGTAAACTACTTCAAACCCAGCGGGCCATGGGCAGTGTCATATTCCATACGGCGATAACTTTTGTGGGATGCTTGATCATCGGCTCTCTGGTTGATGCGAGCGCATAGATCGCGTCCACCGAGGTAATGGCGGAGATCGTTATTGCCATCGCAGCGATCTCGATTGCCATTTGGATTAGCCCTACGACCGTGGTTATCGCAGCGATTGTCACGGTTGTCCCGACGGTTATCATCCTGGACGTTGCGGCGGTTGTTGTCCCGACGGCGGTTGTCATCCTGGCCACCATCATGGCCACCGTTTCCACCTTGATGGTTGTCTGATGGGTCGTTGTTGCGCGAGCCACGTTGGTTGAGTGGCTGTGAGCGACTTGGGTGCTGGCGGCTATGGCTTGACTCGGCTGAGATGGATGGAGCCTGAGCTTGGTTTACAATCTCTGCGGTCTGGGCCATAGCAGCCATCAGATAGGCTTGTATTTCATCGTGAACTGCTTAGGTTTCTGGGGTGTTGGGTAGCCGTTGCATTGTTGCTATGGCGACGGCTACGTTGGCACTTGGAGTCCTAAAGACCTGTTTGTCCCCCACCCTGTCGAAAGCATCGTTGAGGTCACATGGCTGGACCCTTATGCGTCGTGCCTCCTGGTCTGCTTTGGCTTCGATTTGTTGGCGATTAAACCGGTCAATATTGCGTGCTTCGTGTGTAGTCCTTTCTTGTTCTGTTTCGCCAACTGCTGGCGGTTCGTCATTGCTGACAACATGGATCAAATCCCCTCGTCTTGGCAGGAAAGACAGGAATTATGAGAACCCCGAGGCGTGGTCTAGGATATCCAGATCATACTTGACGCCTTCATCTTCGTGATGCTGAAGCTTGGTGTGGACAGATGCATTAGATGCGGTGCCAGACGAGGAGCTAGAGTCGCCCTCTTAGACTGTGTGGACGGATCCTTCTTGATAATCTTCAATCCGGATCATGTTGACGAAGTTGCGTGGCTTCGGCCGAGGTTGGTGCATAAAACACAGATCCAAGTGGCGTTGTAGGTTGTAGGCGTAGCTGGAGGCAGCATTTCGCAGGCCATAGGGCTAGACCTGGTGGTTCTCCGTCGAGGCTTTGTACTCGAAGAGCCAGAGACCTGTTACGAAGGCTAGCTGGTGACGAGTAGAGCGCCCTTCAAGAGTAGATGTGACCACGAGATCTATACCAAGTCATGCAGGACGACTGGTCCGAGCTAGTCGGGTAGATCTGTTGTGGGGAGCGGTTACCTGCTCATTAGGTTGACTTTGAATCGTACTTACCAGAGCTAGGGTTTCAGCGAGTTTGGTGCCGACCTGATTGATGGAGTCAAGCAGGTCGGTGTTATCGATCTGCTTCCCTTTGTAGCAGGGAAGCGGATGACGAGTTGTCGGTGTGGCTGAAGGTGATGTAGGCGTGGTCGGAGCCAGATGTACCGTGGTCGGAGCTAGATCCGTCGTGGTCGGAGCCGTATCCGTCGTGGTCGAAGCCATATCCGTCATGGTCGGAGCCATAGCCGATGCAGGTGAAGCAGTGGTCGGCGCATACTGAATCCACGCCTCCTCCGAGGTCATGGCAATGAAGTCATCAGAGCTGGTGGTCCAGGTGATCTGGCCAATGGTGAACATGAGGCCGTTCGGCGTAGCCATGGAGCCGGAGATGATGACCATCTTGTTTGCTTGGAGAGCAATACACACACACCCTACCTAGCGCGCCACTGTCGATGAAATATAGTCGGCAATCTACCTAGGGATATGCCCAAGGTAGTAGATTGTCGGCAGACAGATGCGCAAGCCACAAACAAGATGGTGACGCAAGACAGACATGAGGTTTTATCTAGGTTTGGCCGCCAAGAAGGCGTAATACCTACGTCCTGCGTCTGATTTGTATTGTTGTATGTCAATGAGAGATGATTTTTAGAGGGGTCCCCTGCCCGCCTTATATAGTACGGGGGGCAGGGTTACAGATCTGGAAACTAATCCTAGCCAGTTACAATTGCCATATGTGGCCGGATAAGGATTCCTATTCTAACCGACCAAGACCTTGATTGATCGCCAAATCCGCCTTGACTCCTTGCGCGGGACTCCAAACAGGTTGGCCGGGCCACATGTCGTCTTTTGGTGGACCGGACCCACCGATCTGGGCCAGCCCAAGCTTAGCCATAAGGGTATAGGGGTTAATACCCCCATACCGCTGCTTCTCGGAGAAGAAGACTCAATCAACTGAACTACATCGTAGTTTATCAATGAAACTATGATACTTATGACATGAGATGTGTTGGTTAAAGAAGTGAATTGATTTAGAACAGGTGGTGCAGATTGGATACTAATAATGAAATTAACGTTGAGCTAAAATGTTGAAAGTAAGGATCCACTTTAGTAAGCTTTTTTGCAAATGGTAATCTTGATTCTTGCTAAAACTTATTTTGTATCCCTCGAGCCTGCATACCCTTAGAGTCTTTTTCTTTTCGTCGGGTAAGTCTTGCAGAGTACAATTCAGTACTCAGGGTTTGTTAACCCTTGTTGCAGGTGAACCCCAACAGCAGGTAGGCTTTTATCCCTGTTGTATGTCGGTTCTTGAAGATGATAGCCAGCAGTAGATGTGTTGTACTCTCATCCTTGGGCAAGATGATACTTTCATGTAATGAATAAAGTTGTGTTAGTCATGCTACCCTACTTCGTTTGAGAAGGCAAAAACTTATGGTTTGTAAAACTTAAATAAATGGTTTGTAATACTTCCGCTCTTTAACTTTGATGTAATATATTTGTATCAATTGTTGTAATACTGCAATGTCTTCTATAATGATCCTGATCGGATGTGAAAAGTGGATGATTCAGGATCTTTGAGGACGCCCGCCAGACTACCAGAGTTGTGTGAGTCCCACGCATAATGGTCAGAAGTCTTTAAGACAATGATAAGTGCGTGTGAATCATCATAACTCGAGCAGTTCTACCACATGCACGAGTATGGTGGTTAGTCCCGTTCTTCCGTATGGGTACAATTATACACCTCTGCAGAGTTCACTTGAAAGCTTGAAGTCCCTCAGGACAAAACTAGTTGTTCTTACTTGTAGACCCATTGTAGTGTGGATGATGATACTTGATTATGGGATGAATTATACTGTTGATCACTTTACCTATGTTACTTGTTACTACTTATCATGGACTCCTAATTGCTAGTAGTTTAGTTGTGAATCTTGAGCATGTCATTCTTTAATAAATGCCATTGCTTTTTTACAAATGTACAAATGCCTGATAATATCCTTGCATCCACCAAATATCTACATGTTGGAATTAAGTCTTGCGAGTACGTAATGTACTCACGGTGTTGCCGTTAAGTTGTTTTGCAGGTAGCTTCGATTCGGTTGTCCTAAGCCAAGCTCATCTCCACATATGCCTAGTAGACCTTGGAACTGGTGATTCCAAGATGAGCTACATGTTAACTCTGATAAGTTATCGAGTGAGACCTTACGGAGAAGAACCATAGAGGGTTAAATTAATAAATGTCGAGTAGCATTATTTTGCTATGGTTTTATTTAAATAACTTTGATTAATTCAATTCAACTACTACAAGTGTGTTGGCATAATATTCATGTTATATGTTGGTTTGCCATTTGGAGCGTTTTGTGTCACTCAACCATAGAAAAGATCCTAAAGAGGAGGTGCAGATGGCACTCTCCTAGGGGCCTCGTGTCAGTTAGGATTAACTCAAATTGGTCAAGTGGATGACACATGTGTTAGTTTGATAGGTGCAGGAACACACCCCCGACAGACCCAGATCACGTGGCTTGCGCACACGCACACGCACCATGAACTCTTCTTTCTTCTCCACCGCCCCACCGCTCCCGCTCGAACTACCACAACCACCCCACAATTGCTATTGCACCGCCGAGCGACGGCGCACATCCACCTCCTCCTCTTCACCCCTCCCACCCTGCTCCCGTGTTGTCTCGCCTCACATCCTCGCCCCGCCTCCCTCCTAGCCATCGAGGCTCCTGACACAAGCGCAACACCTTGCTCTATGGGGCTCCCCACGCATGCCCTTCCCGATGTGGCTTCGTGGTCGATCCTCCGGTGACTCCCCTCCCCGCGGGCTCCAGCGGTGATGAGGAAAGGAGTGGCACAACTGAAAGCTCTAGTTTGGTTTTGGTTAATTGATGAAACTCTTAGTGCTAACCTAGTTTATCAAAGTGATTATGAGATAGGTAGCACTACTCCAAGTGATGAAGCAATGGCAAAGATCATGACGATGGTGATGGCATGGTGATGATCAAATGCTTAAACTTGGAAAAGAAGAAAGAGAAAAATAAAAGGCTCAAGGCAAAGATATAAATAGTAGGAGCCATTTTGTTTTAGTGATCAAGACACTTTACGAGTGTGATCACATTTAGGTTAGATAGCCCTACTATTAAGAGGGGTGAAACTCGTATTGAAATACGGTTATCAAAGTGCCACTAGATGCTCTAACTCATTGCATATGCATTTAGGATCTAGTGGAGTGCTAACACCCTTGAAAATTTTGTGAAAATATGCTAACACATGTGCATAAGGTGATACACTTGGTGGTTGGCACATTTGAGCAAGGGTTAGAAACTTTACCGGCGGAGTGTCCGCCCGTAGAGTGCGGACAGTCCGATGGTGCCACCAGTGCCCTATATAGAAAAGATAGGGGTTCACAGAGTTACCAGACGCTGGTGGCGCTATGATCGGATGCTGGGGTCCTACGTCTGGCCAGTAGCAGCAGTAAGCACACATCTCGGTCTTATGACCGGACGCTGGCAGGGTGCGTCCAGTCAATGCTAATGTACGATGATGTGGTGGCGCACAGAGGAGACATTGAGTGACCGGACGCTGGGTGAGTCCGATCGAGCATGACCGGACACGTCCGGTCGTGATTTTGCATGAATGGATCCTTACTGGAAATGACCGGACGCTGAGGTCCAGCGTCCGGTCACTTCACAGCAGCACGTCCGGTCATCACTTAATCGTTGGGATTGGGTGCTCAGTATTTGAAGAGAGGGGACACGTGGCATACATCGCGTGGCCGGACGCTAAGGTCTAGCGTCCAGTCAATCTGACCGAAGCGTTCGGTCGGCCCGTGTTTAGTGCAGTGAGTAGCCTAGCGGCTCTATTTTCTGGGGGCTTCTATTTAAGCCCCATGGTCGGCTCAAGCTCACTCTCTTGGCCATTTGCATTGACATAGCAACCTTGTGAGCTTAGCAAAAGCCCTTCCACTCATCTCCATCATTGTTTCATCATCATTGTGAGATTGGGAGAGAATCCAAGTGCATTGCTTGAGTGAATGCATCTAGTGGCACTTGGCATTCGTGTTTCGCTGCGGGGCTCACTTGTTACTCTTGGTGGTTGCCACCACCTAGATGGCTTGGAGCAGCGAGGATCATTGAGCAGAGGTTGGTGATTGTCTCTGACTCTGATCGTGGTGATTGTGAGGGGTCTTGTGCCTTCCCCGGTGGAGAGCCGAAAGGTAACTCTAGTGGATTGCTCATGTTATTGAGTTACCTCACTAGTGGGTAGGTTCTTGCGGTGTCCAAATTGTGTGGATGAGGCTCGTGCAACACCTCTTAGCCACCGAACCACCAAGTGTTGGTCGACACAACGGGGACTAGCGTGCCGACAAGCACGTGAACCTCGGGAGAAAAATTGGTTGTCTCTTTCCCTTTGGTATTCTTCCGGTGTTTGATTTAGTATTCATCTTGTGATTGGTTCACTCCTCTACACGTCGGTATAATCACCCTACTCACTCATTTATATTCTTACAAACTAGTTGTGGCAAGCTCTTTAGTGTAATTAGAATTGAGAGCTTGCTTTGTTATTTTAAGTTCATCTAGTGGAGCTCTTTAGAGTAGCAAGATTGAGAGCTCTTAGTGAGTAGTAACTTTGCAAGTTGTGTGCCTAGTAATCATTGCAACTAGAATTGTTGGATAGGTGGCTTGCAACCCTTGTAGAGCTAGAGCAAGTTTGCGTTTTGCTATTTGTCATACTAATCAAATTGCTCTAGTTGATTTGTAGATTTTTAAATAGGCTATTTGCCCCCCTCTAGCCATATTAGGACCTTTCAAGTGATATTGGAGCTGTGGTCACCGTTTGATTGAAGGCTTAACAATCTCGGTGTCAAATTATGGCTCAAGTTGTGTTCAACCATGTGGGGGGGCAAACCACTATTCTTTGATGGCACATGCTATGATTATTGGAAGAGAAAGATGAGGATGTATCTTGGTAATATCAATGATCAAGTATGGGAGGTGATCAAGAATGACTATGCTATCATTGATCCCGATGACCCCACCAATCAAGACAAGACCAACAATCAATGCAATACAATGGCTTTCAACACCATATACAATGCCACTGATTCCAAGGTGTTTGAGCAAATCAAGGATTGTGAAAGAGCAAATGAGGTGTGGAGGAGATTGGAGGAAACATATGAGGGCACACGGGCGGTGAAGAGTGCTAAGTTATACATTCTCAAGGATAAGTTGACAAGCTTCAAGATGAAGGAAGATGAGAGCATTCTGAAAATGTTTCATCGGTTGCAAGTGATTGTAAATGACTTGAAGGCCTTAGGAGAGAAGATCAAGGATGTTGATGTCTCTCATCGGTTCTTGATGTGCTAACCTCCAAGATTTGAGATGTTGAGATTGCTTATCAAAAGAGGAGGATTGAAGGAGATTACCCCTAACCAAGTACTAGGTGATGTTATGACCCAAGAGACATACTGTGTGGAAAGGGAGGGGGATGACAAGGATGACAAGAAGGAAGAAGAAGAAAAGAAGAAGAAGAGTATAGCATTCAAGGCTAGCTCATCATCATCCAAGAACAAGGGCAAGTCCAAGAAAGAATCAAGTGATGATGATGATCTTAGTGATATTGATGATGAAGCTATGGCCCTCTTTGTATGCAAGATGGGAAAATTCATGAAGAAGAAGGGCTATGGTGCAAGAAAGAGAAGAGATCACACCAAAAGCAAAGAATATGTGAGAAGATGCTACAATTGCAAGAGTCCTAATCACGTTGTAGCAAATTGTCCCTACAATAGTGACAATGATGAGGATGAGAAGAAGAAGTACAAGAAGGATAAGAAAGAAAAGAAGGAGAAGGAGAAGAGAATAACCTTCTAAAAGAAGAAGAACGGTGGAGGCTATGTGGTCACTTGGGATAGTGATGGCTCTTCGAATAGTGATAACTAAAGTGATGATGGCAAGAAATCTATCAAGAAAGCACTAGCAAGCATCGCCATCAACAACAAGTCCTCCATCTTTGACACTCCTTCAACATGCCTCATGGCAAAACCTACCAAGGTAAAATATGATGTGAGTGATGATGATGAATGTGAAAGTGATGCTTGTAGGAGTGATGATGATGATGATGAGTACTCCAAGGAGGAGCTCATGGACATGTGTGAGCAAGTGCATACTTGCTTTGAGATGAAGAGAAATGAGTGCAAGGAATTGAACAAGAAAGTCAAATTTCTTAAGCAATCCCTTGATGAGCTCAATGCCACTCATGAGAGGCTAATGGAAGCCCATAAGAAGCTTGGCAAAGCTCACTCTAAGCTTGAGAAGGCTCACTCCGCTCTCATCGAGCAAGTCAAAGAGGAAGCCAAGAAGGAGCAAGTGATTGTATCATGTGATGTGGGACTAACATGTGATCTTATTGATGAATCTTTTTATAAGCCCATTATAGTTGCTCCCACTAACACTTCTTGTAGCACTACTACTTCTACTTCACCTTTGAGTGATGGTCTCACTTGTGATGCCTCATTAATGGTAGAAAATGAGATCCTCAAGAAGGAGGTGAATAAGCTCACTCGTGCATTAGGCAATGCCTATGGTGGAGATGCCCGCTTGCTAAAGTGCTTGGGTAGCCAAAGGTTCTCTTAACAAAGAGGGATTAGGCTATACCCCCAAGAAAGGCAAGGTGACCTTTGTCACTCCCAAAGTCAACTTTGTGAAGAGCAATGGTCGGTTTTGCAATAGATGTAAGCATGTAGAGCAATATTGCAAGATTAACAAGAACAAGCTACCTATTGTATCCTCAATTAAATTTGATTCTTGTTACATGCTTGTTAAGGGTGCCAATGGTGTGAAGGCTAAGTTCATTGGTACACCAATTGTGGGCCCAAAAAAGAAGACCATTTGGGTACCAAAGACCTCGATAACTAACCTTCAAGGACCCAAGCAAGTTTGGGTACCTAAAAAGAATTGATCTTCTTTTGTAGGTCAATTATAAAGCCGGAGGAAGGCATTGGGTGCTTGATAGTGGGTGCACACAACACATGACCAATGATCCAAGAATGTTCAATTCAATCAATGAAAACAAGAGCAATGGGATTGATAGTATCACATTTGGTGACAATGGCAAAGGCAAGGTCAAAGGGCTTGGTAAGATTGCAATATCCAATGACTTGAGCATTTCCAATGTGCTACTAGTAGAAAGCTTGAACTTCAACGTTTTGTCGGTAGCTCAATTGTGTGATCTTGGTTTCAAGTGCATATTTGGTGTGGATGATGTAGAGATTATAAGTGTAGATGGCTCTAACTTGATATTCAAAGGATTTAGATATGAAAATCTATACTTGGTTGATTTCAATGCTAGAGAAGCTCAATTGACAACATGTTTGATCACTAAGTCTAGCATGGGTTGGTTATGGCATAGAAGGCTTGGTCATGTTGGAATGAAACAATTGAACAAGTTGATTAAGCATGACTTAGTTAGAGGGTTGAAAGATGTCACATTTGAGAAGGATAAGCTATGTAGTGCATGTCAAGCCGGAAAACAAGTTGGTAACACACATCCTAAGAAGAGTATGATGAGCACATCTAAGGCATTTGAGTTAATGCACATGGACTTGTTTGGACCAACCACATACACAAGCATTGGTGGAAACAAATATGGAATTATAATTGTGGATGATTTCACTAGATATACATGGGTGTTCTTTCTTATTGACAAGAGTGATGTGTTTGCAACATTCAAATCATTTGTCAAGAGCATTCACAATGAGTTTGAAACAACTATCAAAAAAGTTAGAAGTGACAATGGCAGTGAATTCAAGAACACTAGAATTGATGAGTTGTGTGATGAATTTGGAATTAGACATCAATTCTCAGCCAAGTACACTTCACAATCAAATGGTCTAGTTGAAAGAAAGAATAGAACTTTGATTGACATGGCAAGATCAATGTTGAGTGAGTACAATGTGAGTCATTCATTTTGGGCCGAAGCAATAAACATGGCTTGCTATTATAGCAACCAACTCTATTGTCACCCCATGATAGAGAAGACATCTTATGAGCTTTTGAATGGAAGAAAGCCCAACATAGCATACTTTCGGGTTTTTGGTTGTAAATGCTACATATTGAAGAAAGGCACTAGATTGAGCAAGTTTGAAAAGAAATATGATAAAGGTTTCTTACTTAGTTACTCCACTACTAGCAAGGCTTATAGAGTTTGGAATTTGGCTAGTGGTACTCTTGAGGAGGTTGATGATGTGGAGTTTGATGAAACAAATGGTTCCCAAGAGGAAGATGAGAATCTAGATGATGTAAGAGGCACTCAATTGGTCAATGCAATGAAGAACACAAACATTGGTGATATAAGGCCTAGAGAGGTGATTGATGTTGAAGATGACAAGAATCAAGTGCTCTCTAACTCAAATGTGCAAGCTAGTGGTTCTCATGATCAGGTTCAAGCAAGTGCTAGTCATGACAAAGTGTAAGATCAACAACAAGTGGCTAGTTCATCATCTCAACCAAGTGATCAATCAAATGCAAGCAATCAAGTGCAACTACTTCAACCAACCAATGTTGCAAGAGATCATCCATTGGACACTATTATTGGTGATATTTCAAGAGGTGTGCAAACTAGATCAAGATTGGCTTCATTTTGTGAGCACTTCTCATTTGTGTCATCCATTGAACCTAAGAAGATAGATGAAGCTTTGAAGGATATTGATTGGGTCAATGCTATGCATGAAGAGCTAAACAACTTTATAAGAAACCAAGTATGGGAGTTAGTTGAGAGGCCTAAGGATCATAATGTGATTGGAACCAAGTGGGTTTTTTGGAACAAGCAAGATCAAGATGGGATAGTAATAAGGAACAAAGCAAGATTAGTGGCTCAAGGTTACACTCAAGTTGAAGGTCTTGACTTTGGAGAAACATATGCCCCGGTTGCAAGATTGGAAGCAATTAAAATCTTGTTAGCCTATGCTTGTGCCCACAACATCAAGTTGTACCAAATCGATGTGAAGAGTGCATTTCTCAATGGGTACATCAATGAGCTTGTGTATATAGAGCAACCTCCCGGTTTTGAAGATAAAAAGAAACCCAGCCATGTTTACAAGTTAAGAAAGGCTTTGTATGGATTGAAACAAGCACCTAGAGCATGGTATGAGAGATTGATGGATTTCCAACTCTCTAAGGGATTCAAAATGGGAAAGGTTGACACCACTCTCTTCACTAAGAAGCTTGGAAATGACTTGTTTGTAATGCAAATATATGTTGATGATATCATATTTGGGTCAATAAATCAAGATTTTTGTGAAGAGTTTGGCAAGATGATGGCAAGTGAGTTTGAGATGTCCATGATTCGAGAGCTTAGTTACTTCCTTGGTCTTCAAATCAAGCAAATGAAGAATGACACATTTGTGAGTTAAGGCAAGTACATCAAGGACATGCTCAAGAAGTTTGGATTGGATGATGCTAAAGCTATTAGTACACCAATGGGAATAAGTGGAAGCTTGGATAGTGATGCTAGTGGCAACATGGTGGATCAAAAGATGTATCGGTCTATGATTGGAAGCCTACTCTATGTGACCGCATCAAGGCCGGATGTGATGTTTAGTGTATGTATGTATGCTAGATTTCAAGCCTCACTAAGAGAAAGTCATTTAAAGGCAACAAAGAGAATATTGAGATACTTGAAGCATACACAAAATGTTGGATTGTAGTATCCCAAAGGAGCAAGATTTGAGTTGATTGGATATTCGGACTCTAATTATGCGGGATGCAAAGTTGAGAGAAAGAGCACATCGGGCACATGTCAACTATTGGGAAGATCACTTGTGTCTTGGTCATCAAAGAAACAAAATAGTGTAACACTTTCAACCGCCAAAGCGGAGTACATTTCGGCTGATAGTTGTTGTGCTCAATTACTTTGGATAAAGGCTACTTTGAGTGATTTTGGAATCAAATTCAAGCAAGTGCCATTGCTATGTGACAATGAAAGTGTCGTAAAGCTCACCAACAACCTGGTTCAACATTCAAGAACAAAGCATGTTGATGCCCGCCATCATTTCATAAGAGATCATCAACAAAAAGGGGACATTTGCATTGAGAGTGTGGGCACCGAAGATCAACTTGCTGATATCTTCACCAAGCCACTTGATGAGAAGAGGTTTTGCAAGCTAAGGAATGAATTGAACATACTTGATTTCTCGAATTTGTGTTGATGCACCCCCCATTATATGACATGCCACTCCTTTGAGCAAAGCAAGGTAAAGTTGATTGACATGTCATCCATCCATTGTTAAGGAATTGTTTAGTGCATCTAGTCACTCCTATCATGTCCTAGGCTCATTCATTAAAATCAAATGAATTTGATGCTTGTATGGTACCACTATGGCTTGTATGTTTGAAATGATCTAGTGGTAGCATATGACATGTTTGTGGGCTTGTAAACCTAGTGTTTGATCTAGAAAATAAGCTACAAGTGTTTAACTCAACATGGTATAAGATAACCCTTATTTGGAGGTATGAAGAAGCTTGTCCTTGGATCAAACCGAGTTAAATATCTTTTGCAAGTAATCTAAATTGAACCAAATTGGGAAAATGATCCTCATTTCATATGGTTTCACCCCAACCTATCTATAATTTGAGCTCACCTTTTGTGCTAATTGTTGACAAAGGGGGAGAGAAATTCACAAAGATAAATGAAATGCACACAAGTAGGGGGAGCAAGCTCATAAACTTGCTGTTGCATTTGAATGTGCATTTCATATATTTGCTTGCATGGCACAAGTTCTAAATTTCAATATGCATGCTTGTGTGGTGATGCTAGTTATAGGCTTGAATGATGAAATGAAAAACTAGCATGCATAGGCTAAAGTAACTAGACTTATGTTCATTCTATGGAAACTAGACCCTTGCTTGTAATGTTGATCTCATGGGGTATTCTAATTTTTTTTGTGTATGTCTAGTTATAATGGTGTTAAGGAAGGTATATTGGTGCACTCCGATTGGTATCACACTTCAAAGGTCCATCTCTTATAACTTAGCATCATTTGGTAGACATTGTCTCCTATATTTCCTATCTAAGCATATGTGCAAGCTACAATTCAAACTCTTAGCACATATGTAGGGGGAGCAATTGCTACCATTTGGAATTCATGAAATTTGTTCATATCCTTTACACATGGTAAATATGCTAGGGCAAGCAACATGGATTCAATTAAATTTCAACTCATATCTTTGTGAAAGGGTTGTCATCAATTACCAAAAAGGGGGAGATTGAAAGCTCTAGTTTGGTTTTGGTTAATTGATGAAACCCTTAGTGCTAACCTAGTTTATCAAAGTGATTATGAGATAGGTAGCACTACTCCAAGTGATGAAGCAATGGCGAAGATCATGACGATGGTGATGGCATGGTGATGATCAAATGCTTGAACTTGGAAAAGAAGAAAGAGAAAAACAAAAGGCTCAAGGCAAAGGTATAAATAGTAGGAGCCATTTTGTTTTGGTGATCAATACACTTAACGAGTGTGATCACATTTAGGTTAGATAGCCGTACTATTAAGACGGGTGAAACTCGTATTGAAATGCGGTTATCAAAGTGCCACTAGATGTTCTAACTCATTGCATATGCATTTAGGATCTAGTGGAGTGCTAACACCCTTGAAAGTATTAGTGAAAATATGCTAACACATGTGCACAAGGTGATACACTTAGTGGTTGGCACATTTGAGAAAGGGTTAGAAACTTCACCGGCGGAGTGTCCGCCCGTAGAGTGCGGACAGTCCAATGGTGCCACTGGTGCCCCGTAGAGTGCGGACAGTCCGATGGTGCCACTGGTGCCCTATATAGAAAAGACAGGGGTTCACAGAGTGACCGGACGCTGGTGGCGCTGTGACCGGATGCTGGGGTCCTACGTCCGGCCAGTAGCAGCAGTAAGCACACATCTCGGTCTTGTGACCGGACGCTGGCGCGAAGAGTGACCGAACGCTGGCAGGGTGCGTCCGGTCAATGCTGATGTACGCTGACGTGGTGGCGCACAGAGGAGACATTGAGTGACCGGACGCTGGGTGAGTCCGGTAGAGCATGACCGGACGCGTCCGGTCGTGATTTTGCGTGAATGGAACCTTACTAGAAATGACCGAACACTGAGGTCCAGCGTCCGGTCACTTCACAGCAGCGTGTCCGGTCATCACTTAACCGTTGGGATTGGGCGCTCAATATTTGAAGAGAGGGGACACGTGGCGTACATCGCGCGATCGGACGCTGAGGTCCAGCGTCCAGTCAATCTGACCGGAGCGTCCGGTCGGCCCGTGTTCAGTGCAGTGAGTAGCCCAACGACTCTATTTCATAGGGGCTTCTATTTACGCCCCATGGTCGGCTCAAGCTCACTCTCTTGGCCATTTGCATTGACATAGCAACCTTGTGAGCTTAGCAAAAGCCCTCCCACTCATCTCCATCATTGTTTCATCATCATTGTGAGATTGAGAGAGAATCCAAGTGCATTGCTTGAGTGATTGCATCTAGTGGCACTTGGCATTCGTGTTTCGCTGCGGGATTCACTTATTACTCTTGATGGTTGCCGCCACCTAGATGGCTTGGAGCAGCGAGGATCATTGAGCGGAGGTTGGTGATTGTCTCTAGCTCCGATCGTGGTGATTGTGAGGGGTCTTGTGCCTTCCCCGACGGAGAGCCAAAAGGTAACTTTAGTGGATTGCTCGTGTCATTGAGTTACCTCACTAGTGGGTAGGTTCTTGTGGTGTCCAAATTATGTGGACAAGGTTCGTGCAACACCTCTTAGCCGCCGAACCACCAAGTGTTGGTCGACACAACGGGGACTAGCGTGCCGGCAAGCACGTGAACCTCGGGAGAAAAATTGGTTGTCTCTTACCCTTTGGTATTCTCCTGGTGTTTGATTTAGTATTCATCTTGTGATTGGTTCACTTCTCTACACGTCGGTATAATCACCCTACTTACTCATTTATATTCTTGCAAACTAGTTGTCGCAAGCTCTTTAGTGTAATTAGAATTGAGAGCTTGCTTTGTTATTTTAAGTTCATCTAGTGGAGCTCTTTAGAGTAGCAAGATTGAGAGCTCTTAGTGAGTAGTAACTTTGCAAGTTGTGTGCCTAGTAATCATTACAACTAGAATTGTTGGATAGGTGATTTGCAACCCTTGTAGAGCTAGAGCAAGTTTGCGTTTCGCTATTTGTCATACTAATCAAATTGCTCTAGTTGATTTCTAGATTTTTAAATAGGCTATTCACCCCCCTCTAGCCATATTAGGACCTTTCAACGACCCACGATGGCCCTCCTCTGGCAACTACCTGCCACTGGTGGCTCTCCTCCCCATGGAGCTATGCTGGCTGTCGGTGACTTCCCTCCCGTGGTGCGACCCCTTCTCGGTGGGGGATCGCTTCTGATGGACGAGTTCATCAATGACGACGAGAAAAGGAGGATGACAACACATGTTATTGACTGCTAGAATAAATTTGAGAGCCATGGTTTAGGTAGTACTGCTGAAGTTGAAAGTAAAAAAAGATATTAAAATGGGTGGCTACTGTAACATCCTAAAATTTGCACTCTTTTAAATAGCTAAATTGATTTATTTACGCAATTATGTGTGCATACAAATGTAGGAAAATAATAATTTTATAAAACTAAAATCAAATATAAGATTAGCTACAAGTGATGCATACATGCTGCTGCATAGATTAGCTACAAGTGATGCATACATGCTGCTGCATATCATTTTGTGAATGTTTGGAATTTATTAAAGATTTCAAAAAGAATTGTAATTTGAATTTAAAAATGGATTTGAAAAATTGTAGAAAAAAAGAGAAAAGAATCATTTTTCTCCTCCCCTCCTTTCCTTGCTTTCGGCCCGGCTCCATTTTTTTTCTTTTCCCGCGGCCCGCTCGCCTCCCCCTCTTCCCTTCTTGGGCTGGCCCAGCTCGGCCAAGCAACCACTGGCCCAGCACTGCGCGCTTAACAGCACCGCGCGCCTGCTCCCCGCGCCCAGCCACTGACCGCCCGGCCCCGCCCGTCAGCGCGTCCCCCACCTCTGCCCCGTGCCCGAGCCGCGCGGAAACCGTCGCTGCAGCAACTGCCGCCGCTCCTGGCGTCGTGGGCGCGTCGCCCCACGCCCAGCTTCTACAAAAAGGGTGTCGTGACCCGCGCGCACCCCTGCTGCCTATTCCCGCTCCCATTTCGCATTCGCACGAGCCGTGGATGCCGAAAACCGCCGCGCCGAGGATCGTCGGGATCCACCGTCCGCCCCTCCGCGCGAACCGCCGTCCCCGAGTCGCGTTCGTCCCCGATTGAAGTCGCGGTGAGCTTCGCCGTGCTCCCCTCCTTCCTCCTATGCTTTCAATTTTGTATTTCATGGCCGTTTGGGCTCTATTCGCGTGTGTTCGCGAGCTTCGGCCGCCGGCCATGGCGTCTGTCGCCTCGGCTCTCTCCTCCGGCCGCCGTATCGGCCTTGGTGAGTTCCCCTTCACCCCAGCTAACTCCTGGTGCCCTCGGTTCTTCGAACCGTGGCCCATAGGTCGTGTTCCGTGCGCGCCGGTGACCTCCATGCCGCCGGCAATGGAGCCTTGCCGCCGGAGACACTGTTCTGGCCGAACTCCTTCCTTCTCTCCCTCCTCTGATCTAATCCGAGCCACCCATCCATGATCCAACGGCCGAGAACGTCCGGTACCCCTTCGCATGGCAGATTTGCTAAAGAGACCCTCGGTTTCAGATGAATAGAACCCGCAGTCCAAAGCGCATTTCCCCGATTACGCATTCTCGATTTGAAAGCGTATAGTTCACTGCTTTAGTCTAAAATACATTTTCAGTATTTATAGAAATGCCATTTGAACTGTTTTGCTTATAAAATCGTCGTTTTAGCTCCGAATTGATCCATTCAAATCGTGTTAGCTTCGTAATTCCATAATCTACATGTTGGAACCACTGTTAGTCAAGTTTGGAACTTTTTAATTTTATGGTTAGATTTAATTAAATATGTTGCTATAGGAAATTCCGTTTAAATCACAACTTTCGCATTTTAGCTCCGTTTTTCGTGAACTTCGCGTTAACGTGATCGTAGCGGGACGTAGATTATTTTCACAAACATTTTATTTTGTTTTCTATATTGTTGGTGTACTGTTCTAATGATAGGAATGTTTGCTTTGCATGAATGCTTTTTGGAATGTTGTATGTTGCCGTGTTGGTCGCGTTCAGACGGTGAGGAGAACGTTGGAGACCAAGAATTCTTCGATGACCAGCAGGACCAGCAAGAGTTTGTAAACCAAGGCAAGTATAACATGGGCCTACCTTGATGTCCTATTCACCATTATTAATTACTCATTTGCATGTGTCTAATTTTGATACCCGTAAGGACATCCTAGTGATTGTTTATCCTGTTCCTTATCTCCTATGGGTTAATTGCATATGGGTAGATTGCTAGTGCTCTAACTGAACATGATCTACATGATGATGAATGATTCTATGGAACTAAAAGTATAACATGATTTATAACAACGGTTCCATAGGGCAAAGGTGCAAATGACTATTGATCATGTTGCTCCTGGCTCTTCCTAAGGACTTATCTGGTGGTAAAAGCTGGGACTGACAGTGCAACCGGGAGAGTCATATGGCTCTGACTTTAGCTCAGCAATAGGACCTTTTCTAGCTAGTTAGAGGTTACCTTTTTGGTGCAAATGGGGCTTGCCACGTTGGGTATAGGGCTGCCTCTGCTCCTATGAGTATAGCCGTGATAGATATGTGCCATAGGAAAGGGGGGTTCCTACATCTGCCTGCCAAGGAAACCTAGCGGCCCTAACTTGTTAGAGAAACCTATGAAATGGCTTCATAGTGTACCCTGCCCGCTCACCTTGATAGTGACATGGGAGTAATTAACCCGGACATATGGGGATCACGACTCGCGGTGAATGTGCACCACCTCTGGTGAGGGTAACAAACTGTTATAACAGCCATGCTCACGGTTACGAGCGGCCCGGAAAACTCACAGAATAACTGGATACTTGTTGATCATTTAAGTTGTTCTATGATGATACGTGGTACACTTGACCCTGATATATGTTCTTATGGGATTAACTGGGAGCTTAAGCATAATTTGATAATACCTGAGAATAAAAGCTTGACTTACTAAAAATGCTAACTGCAGTAAACCAGAGTCAACCTTTTTGAGCTTCATAACCCCATGTTAACTTGTTAAGTACGGGATGTACTTACGCTTGTTTATTTTCTTTATTTGGATAAAAATCCCGGATGGGTAACAGATGACAACGGGTATGAGGAATTCCCGGAGGATTTTTAGGCTTGTGGTCAACCAGTTGACCTTCTCTGTGATGAAGCCCATGAGAGTTTTATTATCTTTTTATTTTCCGCTGTGTGATGTAAGACTAAGTTGTATTATGGATCTGATGTAAGGACACCGTGATGATACTTTATGTAATTTGTCAGTTTGTGTGTGTGATGGATCCCTGGGCACACACGAGTTTTGTGCATTCAATTTTATCCTTAAAATTGGGTGTGACAGCTACCCAAAGAGACAAGTACGGGTCTGCTTTGGGTAGTGTTGCTGGAGATGCTCTAAGGCCCTCCTTGGCAACGGCTACCACAACTTCGGCTTCTCCTATGCAACATATGTTTGGCAATTGGTTAGGAGGCATTAGTAATAATCTGAAGCCATTAGTTTTGCTAGGTGCAGCCCCTACTTGTTGGCCCCTATGGTTAAGCAGGTTATATACTCAATTGTCCATTGGCTCCGTACTTGGTCCATTCTCCAGAAGCCGGATTTGCAGGGTTTGGTTATGGCGACGTCACAACAATTGGGATAGATGGTCAAGGATATTTTTTCCAGGCACATGAGTGGCGATCTAGTTTACGAATTGATAGTTACTAGAATGTGTTGGGCTACTCTTTTTTTTGTTGGCTGTGTGCTTGTTTAAGCAGAGGCTAGAATCACTTTTCGAGATTTTGTATCATGTCTATGTAAAGTGCTTGAAATTTAATAAAACCTTGCTTTATAAAAAAATATTCGAGGCATGAACTAAAAAGCCATCGTGGCTGAGAAAAAAAATCAGATAGGCGCCTATTAGACTTAGACGACTAAAGATATGTTTGGTTCGCTGCCAAATATTATCCCACCTATCCTTAGTTAAACTATAGTTGCCATAGAAAACGCGGCGATAGTCAAACTATAACTTTCATAGAAAATGCAGCGAGCAAAGTCGAAATCCACACTTGTGGCAAAGCTTAGAGCAAAAAAATAAGTCTATAGCATGTGTGATAAAAGTATGGTATGTCATAGTTGCGGCAGTAAATCGGACAACTGTCTAAAAAATTATAGCATGACTAACATGTAGCGTGACAATGTCATCGAATCTCGACTAACTTTTAGTTGTATTAGTTAAAGAAGAATTAGAATAGCTAATTGTCAGATAGGTGGTAGATAAGACATTAGCTAAACTATTAGCTAGAAATTCAAATGTGTCCTCAGCTATTTTTAGCAGCTAATCCGATCCTCGACTCTCTGTATTCTTCCTAAATGCGAGGAATAGATATTTTGATGGAAAACTAACCTTGCACGTATCTGCGGCAGCAAACAGGCGCACGACTTGCCCTGCTCAATTCCAGATAGTACTCCGTACATAGCAGATACAAAAATTGCTTCTGTCAGTTCTCATTGATTTGAGCAACCCAGCAGCAAATTCACGTTCAACAAAGCCCCAAGGAAGCAGAGAGAACGGTATGCGGTAACTCATGGCATATGCGATAGCATCGATCAGTTAGTATGGTTCATTCTTCATTGTAGTACTGATTCTTTGCATGCTGAGTAGTGGTCCAGCAATAAACTAAAGCACTGCACCCACGATCTGAAATTGACAAGGGGAAAGAGAGGCCGAGGGGGCACAAACAGAGGAATAAAGCAAAATCTAGCTAAAAAGGGCACCAAAAACCCACTTTCTCTAACAGAGAGGCACTATGGAGCTATGTGATTCACAGTCCAAACCTAACCAAATTGTCCCAGGAAACCACGATTGATAAAGACATAAAAAAGTATTAGGCCTCCTCTATGGCCATATCCATTGTGGTTCTTCTATAAACATCAACAGAAAAAACAAAGACTGCACAACAGAACCCAAAAGGCCAGCCAAGACTCATTATAAACATCATGTGAAGTATCAGCGATCTGATGTAATTTTCATGTTTGCACAGAACTCCTAGCGGCAATTACAAGCACCTTGTTTCAAAAGACCATACAAGTTCTGAACAATGATCATCTAGCTAGCATTCTATATTCTTTTCTATAACAGCTCTAATAAACTACATTGTTCTGGCCTTCCAGATACCCAAAGTACCCAACTTTCATAACTTTTTGTATTATTGCAGAGGATCTACAGCAGCCACAGACCCAAAGGCACTGAAATATAACACTATAGAACATACAAACCGCAAAAGTGCAGGCAGAGTCATGAAACACTGGATAAAGATTATGCGTTCTTCTAGTAGTACCAGTAGTACAACTAGCATCTTTCAGTGATGTGTGCTACAGCAAGGCAGTAGTAACATTGCATGCCAAATATGCTGCTGGTACTTCTTCCATTTTTTTTCTACTGAACATGGAAAACAGTTTGTTATCAACACCGAATTTCTTACAAACTGTTACAGACTGGAGCACAGATAAATATACTATCGTGAGTTTCAAAAAATAAGCACTGATCCTACAGCTTCTCATGCCTAAAGACTTCAAGAGCTCTAGTAGCAACTACCAGTCCTTCCCAGGAAATATACCATGAGCATGAATGAATCAGTACATATACATCTTCCAATTCTCATATGCCATCACACAAAACCACATACATCTCCAACATAAATCTGAAAGTATTATCAGTCCTAGTGGTGATCACATTTTTGCAGCTCACTAAAGTAGGAAGATTCAATCAAGAATGAGCATCAGACCTCAAGCAAGCAGCATCGAAAGAATGCATATTTTCATCACCATAGGCAAATCAGTAACAACCTTAAAAGAGTATGAAATAAAATTAACAAAATTTTCACTAGGAGCAGAAAGCATTAGTCTCGACTAACATCACAATAGTTGATATGTACCCCTAACAGACAACCTTGACAGAAATTTGTTCTCTCTCTTTCCTCCTGGATTACAGAGAGCTCGCAGACCCAGACACAGGACACCAGTTCTTATTACTGCTGAAGCTTACAGTATGACAAGCAGACATCCAAGGACAGCAAAATTGCAAGCAGTTGTTTGGAAAACTCAACCTTGTTATCTTATCTTCCCGCTTTGCTCACACAGTAAAACCCACTACACTAATAGCTAATCTAACGCATCTACGACTCTGAGCACACGGTTGCTGAACAAAAGCCAAGAGCCACGTCACCTTGCCGGATTCAGTCGAGGAACCCGGTTTGCCTGAGCACGGCGTCGCGCACCCGCCGCAGGTCTCGGCCTTTGAGCGTGCGCCCGGCGCCCTCGAGCATGGAGAACGGAGCGGCGGGCCCAGCCCCACCAGCGGACGCGCGGGTGACCATATCATGCGGGGGCAGCATCGCGGCGTCGCCGCGCCTGAAGTCGTCGTCGTCGTCGTCATCGAATTCGTCCCACGGGCCCATAGCTGGCTTCCGGGGCGGACGCACGGGCACCTTCACGGGCGCCGACTGGTGGAACGCCGGGGCGGGCCCGGCGTTCTTGGGCCTCGCGGTCGCCGGGATGGCCCGCGCGGAGGAGGTCGGGGACGGGGACTGGGTGGGCGACAGCGCGCCCCCGCTCCCCGACGCCACCGAGGCCGAGGCGGATGCGGTGGCCGCCGCGATGGTCGCCTTGCGCCGGAGCAGCGTCCCCGCGCTGGCCGCGGCCGCCGCGGCAACCACTCCCCCGCCGTGGCCGCCGCGGACCAGGAGCCTCCTGTCCCCCTCGTGCAGCGCCAGCGCGGCGAGGAGGCCGAGGTGCCCCGGCGGTGCTCCCCGGCCCGGGCTCCGGGCCCCGTCGGGCTGCGGCGGCGCGGCGTCCGGCGACGAGAAGAGGAAGTCGTCCTCGTGGAGCTCGTCCCCGGCGACGAACGAGGGCTCGGTCGGGGACGACGATGGCGTCGACGGCGACGAGAACATGCCGATGAACCGCTCGCCCGCCGGCAACCGGCGCGGCGTCCGGTACTCGTCCATGAGCGGGCGCGGGCCGCACGCTCCGGCCCGGGGGTCCGCAGCTCAGGTGGCGACGTCGGCTCCGTCCTCCGAGCGGTGGGCGGGAGAGGGCAAGGCAGGCGACTTGGTGGGGAAACGAAGGAGAGGGTAAGGCGTCGTGGGGTTTGGTTTTTATGGGCGCCGACGCGGCGCGCCCCACCGGGGTGACGGGAGGGGAAAGACGCCGCACGGGACGTGGAGGCTTCGCTCTGATCGGGTTTTACTCGGCGGCTCTGCGCACGTACGGGCAGATTGGCAGCAGGCGGTTGAATTGGAATCTGTCAGCAGGTGTTCTCTGTTTGGATCAGGTTTCTGCTTCTGCGCAACGCCAGATTCAAAATCGGGGAGTGGATCTAGAGCGGTCTGAAAGGGGGTTTATCTTGGGTGGCCCCACTTACGAGTTACATAAATTTTTACAGTCAGTCAAAATTTTCGCCATAAATGTTTTACAGTCAATCAAAATTTTGGCCGCAGACTGTCTTCCGCGTTAGTGTAATTTTAGTTCAAATTTTATGTCACGTTTGAGCAACGCCAGAAGAAATGCCGCACATATAGAATATGCAAAGAATATTATAACTGTCCTTAAGTTATGTTCGCTTGAGTTTATTTAGCACTACTTTTCAACCATAGAACAATATTTTTCTTTCACAACATTTCAACATAAGCATCATCGTAAGCCAAATTTTAGCATAAGCCTCTCAGACTTCTATGTGGATTCAGGTCCAATCAGATGTGGGACAAAAAACAAGGCGTGGCCTATTAAAAAATGCTAGTGGTTATGTTTTTTATACGGGTAAAACCACCTTTTGAAGTAAGGAACTCGAATTTTTTGTATATATTATGAAACGGCAAAAGACATAAATGCTAGGGATTCTAGCATACAATAAGACATCGGACACAACCAAACTAAAGTACGCAAATCACATAGGACCTCCACCAGACTAAGAAGATGCAAAAGAAGATAAACTCTACCCGCCGAAGCTTAGCCACGCCGCACAACTTCGGATGCACCCTTCCATCTCGTATCTCTAGCCTTCTCGACAAAACCTTCAAGCCATTTCTTCATTGACGTCATCATGCCATCAAGATAATTACATTTACCTTTCTTTAACATAATACAACATTTTTTAAGACATGAAACTATGAAGAAAAGAAAACGTGGAAGGATGTTTAAGGAAATTTCTTTTCTGACACAATTTTTGTTTCCTTTAGTCCACATGGCCTAGATAAAAATTGCAAAAATAAAAAAATTGGTGTCATAGTGACCACTCCTTGAAAAAGATCTTGTAAACTGATAAAAATTCTCTCCCACTCCGATGCTTCTTTAGTACTGGTCCAGATCACCCAAGACATAATGCACTAAAAGAAATTAAACATGATCAACCATTTATACAACCCCACACAAGTTACAAAAAGCACTACATCCCTATTTTTTTCTTTTTCTTTCAAAGCTACCCCTGCTTGTAATTTTATTTTGGAAGACAAGGACAGAAAAAATCTTTAATTTCTTTACCATTCTATCTCCAATGTTTCCCCAATCTCATAGTTATCACCTCTGTAAAATTCAACCTAATATACATTGGTGACTTGTATATGTCCATATATATTTTTAAAAAAAACACATTATTCTTTGTCTTTCTATCCATTCAATTGAAAATTGTAAGCATGTCCATTAATCTAACCCTTTCCTTCATCTTTGCCCATCCAAAAGTGCTTATAAAACTAAAATTTCATACCTCAATGGCCTAGAAATCACAAACCAACTAGTGTTTCTCATTGTAGCAAGTATACCAATTTTTAAGAAGTGAATTTTGGGTGGCCCAACTAACAAATTAGTCAATCAAAACTTTGGCTATAAATGTTTTACAGTTAATCAAATTTTGGCCTTAGATTGTTTCTAACATTCATCTAGTCTTAGTTGATCAAAATTTTATATAATGTTTTTGCAAATGTTAAGAGGAAATGTTGCACTCATTAATCATGTAAATAATCTTACCCACTATGGCTTCAGATCATACATCAAACAAAAATGGTTGATGTTATTAGGTACTCTTTGGGACTTCTATGTGGATTCGGGTACATTCAGAAGTGGGACAAAAAGGCATTGGACTATTCGAAAATGCTAGTGGACATCCTTTTTCTCTATGCGAGTAAAACCTGCTTTTGTAGAAAGCAGTTAAGATTTTTTATATATATTCTAAAACGACAAACAGACATAAATGCTATGGACTTCACCTTACAGAGCGCCGGACATGGCCAAACTAAAGTACTAAAAGCATCCACTAGACTAAGAAGATACAAAAGAAGATAGAACTCTGGCCGCTAGAGCCTAGCATATGTAACATCAGATGCCCCCTTCCATCTCCATATCTCTAGCCTTCTCCATAAAACGTTCAATCCATTTCTTCATTGGTGTCATCAGACTTGCCATCAAGGTAATTACATTCACCGTTCTTTTAACAGAATACAACACATTTGCAAGCATCAAACTATGAAGAAAAATTCAAAGGGTGTTTTAGGATTTTTTTCTAGCACCGATTTTATTTCTCATGGTCCACATTTCCTAGATGAAAATTGGAAAAAAAAATGGTCTCGTATCATAGTGACCACACTCCAAAGAAACCACCTTGAAAAAGATCTTATCAACTAATAAAAATTCTCCCCCACTCTGGTGCTTCTTTAATACTGGTCCACATCACCCAAGACATAATCCGTTGAGAGAAAACATGATCAACCATTCTAGAACCCCACACAAGTTACAATAAGTATTACATCCCTATTTCTTTTTTCAAAGCTACCCCTGCTTGTATTTTTATTTTGGAAGCAAATAAGAAACTCTTTAGTTTGTCTACCATTATATATCCTCCAATGTTTCCTGGATCTCATAGTTATCGCCACTATAAAAGTCAATATATTATACATTGGCAAGTTGTATATCTCAATATTTGTTTTTTAAAAAATAAAACACATGGTTTATCTTCCTATCCATTCAACTAAAAATTGTAGGCAACCATTGGTCTAACCCTTTCCTTCATCTTTCCCCATCTAAAAGTGCTTTTAAAACTAAAATTTGATTCCTCATTGACTTAGAAATCACAAACCAACTAGCCTTTCTCATTACAACAATTATATAATTCTAGACAAGTGGATTTTGGGTTGCCTAATTAACTATTAGTCAATCAAAGTTTTGGCCATAATTTTTTAATAGCATTCATCTAATTTTAGTTGATCAAAATTTTATATCACATTTTGGCAACGTTAAGAGGAAATACCACACTCATTAATTATGTAAATAATCTTACCCACTAGGCTCAGATCATACATCTAAACAAGAATAGTTGATGTTATTAACTCCTATTTGGGATTTCTATGTGGACTCAGGTGCATTCAGAAGTGGGACAAAAAAAAGTATTGTACTATTAAAAAATGCTAGTGTACATCTTTTTCTTTATGTAGGCAAAACCTGCTTTTGTAGAAAGTAGTTAAGATTTTTATTATATTCTAAAACAACAAATAGACAAATGCTATGGATTTCACCTTAAAATAAGAGCGTTGGACATGGCCAAACTAAAGTACTCAAAGCATATAGGACCTCCACTAGACTAAGAAGATACAACTCTAGCCACTAGAGTCTAGCCAGATCACATAACATCGGATGCCCCCTTCCATCTCCATATCTCTAGCCTTCTCAACAAAACCTTCAATCCATTTCTTCATTGGCGTCATATTGCCACCAAGATAATTACATGCTGTTTTCTTTAACAGAATACAACACTTCTGTAGACATCAAACCATAAAGAAACTTTAAAGGATGTTTTAGGAAATTTCCTCTCTGTCACAAATTTTGTTTCTCATGGTCCACATTGCCTAGATCAAAATTGCAAAAATGAAAAGTCTGGTATCATAGTGACCACACTTGAAAGAAATCACCTTGAAAAAGATCTTGTCAACTGATAAACATTGTGTCCCACTCTAATAGTGCTCCATCCATCCAAAATTATAAGACATTTTGCCTTTTACAGATACATTTCTCCTGTATATACCATGTAAAGAATATCTAGTCTATAGTATGTGTTATTAGAAAAAAAATAATGGCTAGGTCTTCTGCTAGTGCAAGCTGAGAGATACTAGGGGCGTGTTTGGTAGGCGGCCTGAAGGCAGCCAGGCCCGTAGGCCAGGCCCAGACCAGCCACAGCCTGGCTGACCTGGTGCAAGGCCCCTTGTTTGGTGGCCTGTACCAAACTGATCAGGCCCAAAGAAGATTGTGTTTATTCCACAGCTAGGAGCTAGGCCCAAGGCCAACTACCACCAACTACTAATCTAGGATCGTGTTTGATCCCTGGCCAGGCCAACAACCATGGAGAGCAACCAACAAAAATAAATAGATAGGAGATAGATAAGAGTAATGCAACATCACATAAGCAACATGCCTTAGACTAATTAGGTAAAGAAGCATAGAGTCATAGCTACTCTAACTTTACAAAAGTACTAATGAAGCAAGGCAAAATAACAACTTCAGCAGCCTAATCAGTAATCAACAGTCCTTGAACAACACAAAGGAGATATGTAATAGAAATAGAAGATAGAAATCAATAAGACACAACAGCAGCTCATCCATCATGTAGTTGTAGTCATCACAGGCCTAAGTGGGGCAGTCGTAGCTGCCAGTTTTGCCCCCTTCATCCATAGTCCAACCACCAAGATAACAAGTGAGGTAATTAACACCTTCTTCCACCAACCATCCTTACCATTACCATCAGAAGGAGGAATGATTAGAGCAAAAGCATCATGAGTGACAAGATCATAGGGGGGGAGGTGCTGCTCCATGAGATGGATGGACATCTCTCATGGCTGCCTGAAAATCTCTAACAGCCTACTCATAGTTGCTATACCTCTTGTATGTAGCATTTCTCACCCCAAGAACATGCTTACTGCACTCCTGCCAACTCAGATAAATCCTAGGAGCCTTCCCATTGAAAACAACATAGTACGCTGCCATTTCTATGAAATGAAATAGTGGTTTAGCCTCAGTCAAATGTAAAGCATGAAACTAGCCATGAGTGTGGAACTTGAAGATCTACGGTGTACGGTGAAAAAAATCATTGATCTTAAGTCCCCCACTGATGACTAGCATCATCAAGTTCATATGTAAGAGAATTGACATCATAGGCATTGTAATAAAAGGTTGGCCTTAGCTTTAGAATGTGGTGGTGTTCTTTTAGTTCAAATCATTGGTGGCTGCCATAGAAAATAAAAACTAGTAGTGCAGCAAATCCAAGCTCATGGCTACCATGGAATCCATGTGCACATCCATACACTGCCATCAGCATAAGAAAGAAGGGGCTATTGATAGGGTATGGATGTGTCACATGGATGTGATGACATACATGATAAATTAGAATAATCAAGTAAATAGGGCAGGCACCAAACAAGTGCAAAATCAGGGTCATGACTGCCATTGAACCCTATTGTGCACATCCATTCACTGTCATCATCATAAGATATAAGTTCTTGTTGATAAGTGAATGGATGGGCACACATAGGGTTCCATGGCAGTGATGAAAAACATGAAGAACCAATTAAACAAGGTAGCTACCTCATGAATATGTTGTTTGCATCATAGGCCTTATAGATTTCTCACAGTTACCACCAATCAAAAGAAACAAAACCAACAGGTCATATATAACAGACATAAGCTTTGGCCATGGGACACAACCATGCAACAGTAGCATCATCATTCATCTATGCTGCTACCACTATATGGCTGAGTTTCATGGCCAAAGACAAGGTAACAGTGATAGATGATGTAGTAAATGAAGCCAAAATAATAGAATCTAACATAAATAAAAGGAACCATGAATAGTAACAAATAGAGCAGCCAACAGAGGCCACTAATAGTGCATTACAGATACCAGTAGAGCCTCACACATGTAGGCTCAAATAAGGTCCATCTTGCTTAATGTTACCTATAGTCAGCCACCCTCCAACTACACTAACCCAAAAGGACAGGTGTGAATCAGCCAACTAAGCTGCACAAAAGCTACACCTAGGTGTGTACAAAAGGTAAGCGAGTGGGTGAGGGAGGTGGAGGAACTATACATCTCAACAGTCAACCCCCTCTTTGCCTTGCAGTCCTAATTGGACAAAACTACATATAGTAGTTCTTGGCAAGGTAGTTCCTCAGTCAAATTCCCCTATGGTTGATTGCCATCTTCACAAAGCCTGTGGCAATAGCCTTGTTTTCCAGCAGGTAGGTGTAGGCAATAATGAGGGCTTCAGTGGTGATGGTGAAGCCCTACATCTCCATGACTACAAGATAGAGGTCAAGATCTACATGTGCAGCACCTGTCTCCCTAAGTGCATTGGCAACATTGTTGACAGCATCAAACATGTTGATCAACAAGAGTATCTCATCCTCAGTGAAGTTCCCTCTCTTCCTCTTCCCACCCATAGTAAAATGCAGCTGCTCTGTGGCCTTGCTGCCCTCACCAACCTCAGTGTTGGTCTTCTCCTTAGGGACATGGTGGAAGGCAAAGCCCTCAACCTTATCAACTACACTATCAGCCTAGTTGACCTCAAGGGCCTCACCAGAACCAAGTGCATACCTACCAGTGGTCATAGAATGCCCAAATATGTCCCCCATCTTAGAGTAGAACCTTATATCTTAGAGTAGAACCTTATAGGACAGTTAAGGAACTCTGCATCCTTAAGGTGGTCCTATAGTAGGGGATACAGTTGTAGATGAGGTAAGACAAGTAAGATAGGTAAGATATAGTGGCATGATTAGCAACTCAAGTGTTCTAATTGTAGTGGCCTAGGTAGTGCTCCCCATCAAGCATGATTGCATTCACATCCTTGTCCCACAAGGCACCACTAAGATCTTTCAGCTTACAGATCCTAGACCACTTTTGTCTCCACTTCCTTAGGTGGTTGTACACCTAAGTTGGGCTCACTGCATCCCCATTGTAGTCCTTAAGACACTTGGCTACAAGGTTAACATCCTTGTCCTTGAACACCTTGTCAGGCCTAGTGCCATCACTAAGCAACTGAGCCATCCTCCTAAGCACAAACTAGAGGTGTTGTTGTTCTACCTCATGGGCCCACCAGCTGGTGCTATAGTAGATACAACATCAGCAGCAGGAGCTGCTTCAGCCCCCACAACCTTAGCTATGACCTTAGCAGCAGCCACAAACCCACCCTCAACAGGCAACACATCAACAAGAGCTAAAGCCATCCTATTTAGTTAACCAATGAAACATTAACATAGTATGGATGTCTCTCATGGTCACAACTTTGACAAGAAATCCATAACCAGCAATAGAGTATCCATAAAGCCATAACAGTAACAATAGTATACAGTATTGAAGCTCATTGGTCTCAGCCTTGTCCAATAATTATTACAACAGAAGTACACAAACCACATGTTCCATACCAAGGTCAACAAACTAAGTTATACAAGAATAAACATGCATGAATTAGGTCCTAGAGGTACCCCTAGCCTCCCACATTACAGTACTGATAGAATTCCTCCTAGTGGACATGACATTAGAGTCTTGAGATAGCAGCTCATGGACAGGCTAAGAATTAGGCTAGTTTGGTGGAAACCTATCCTCTGGTGGCACTACTTGGTCCATGCCACAGCCTAGAATCTAGTCGTGAAGAATCAACAGGCTAGCACAAGCTTGATCTGTGTCTTGTAAGGGTGGAATAGCTTGTTGTCTAGAATATGAAACCTATTCTTCAAAGCCCCAAAAGCCCTCTCAACTGTGACCCTAAGTGAGGAGTATCTCAAGTTGAACAATTCCCTTGCATTGGTTGGATAGTTTCTGCTGCCATACTCAGACAGATGGTACCTCACCCCCTGTAGGGAGGGAGGAAGCCACTGCGGCAGGCATACCGTACATCTACAAGGTAGAATTTATCTACAAGCACACCAAAGATGCTCTTGGTGAATGTGTATCACATGGTAAGGATATAAGTTCAGTGGACAATTGGTTTCAGTTACCTTCAGGCACATTGAACCCATCATTTCTCTCAATGTCATCAGCAAGGATGAGGGCATCATGTGCTAAGCCCTCCCATCTAGCCAGTACATAAGTGAACTTGAGGTCAAAGTCCACAATAGCCATCTTTTTTTGTGTGGGGTTTGATTTCCTACACCTGAAAGCCTGCTGCATGTGTCTAGGTACCCTTGCCAACACATGGGTGCCATCAATGGCACCAATATAGTCCTAAAAAAGTTGTAAGTGGGATAAGTGCATTGGTTAACACCTACAGTGAGTTATGGCTTAACAGTTAAAGTGACAGATACCTACATGTAAGGGTTCCATCTATGGCTCCTGGCTCCCAAGGATCTTTGGATGTATGTTAGGTGTAGGAGGCTTAATCATTTCACTTCTAAGCTCACTAACAACATATAAAACCTGGTGGAAGTGCCTATGGATAGTCTCAATTGACCTCCTAAAGGATTGGTGAACCACCCTAAATCTTTGGTTGTGTCCAACTACATGGAGGAACATAGCAACCTGCTCCTCAACTATGCACCCAGCCTTTTCTGGTACAAGCCCCCTATCTCTAAACAGGTTACACAAAGCATAAAAAGGAGCTATGGTCATCCTTAACATGGACAGACACTCTAAATCTGTGGAGTTGTAAATGGCTTGCAGGATCTGCTTCCTATGCTGCTCAGCATCACTCCTAAGATGATACAACAGTGGGTCTGGTTCAGGCCTAGACTTCCTAAGCCTAGTGACAACATAAGACACCATAACAACTACTAAGGTAGCAGCTTGATTGGCCATTAGCTCACGATTTTGGGTCGGATCCATCTACATGCATGAACATTCAAGACAAACATAGTTCAATTGACCCTGGCTGGCCTCAACATGGATGTGTAATCATTCAACAACAAAAGTAGGCACAACTACATGATAGAACATGCCTCCCAGTGCAATAGACATCATCATCGACCATAATAATAGGTAAACAAACAACATGAAACCATAATGAAGTAAGAACAGTATCTACAATTCAAGGCAAACCCTAAATCCAACATCGCATAACAAAGCAACTAGCACCAAAAGCTCAGATAAGCCACAAAGATAGCACCATGTACAAGTACAATGAAACCCTAGCATCATCCAAATCAAAGAGTAGGTCCATGGGAGGTGTTTCACCACGGGGTGGTCGACGAAGCAAACGCGAAGCGAACAACAGAGAAGAAGAAGACAAGGCGACGAAGAAGAAGCAGATCTCGATGGAGAGAAAGCAGATCCGGTACACAGCAACACCACGCGCACCATCAAAACCGAGGAAGACGAAGGAAGAAGATGACCACCTCCTAGAGTCCTAGCTAGGAGCAAGGTGCGGCGCCACGTCCGACCAGATCCGAGCTGGGGGAACGGAGAGGAAGCCCGTCGGAGAAGAACGCTGCCTTGCCGGACACCACACCTCAACACACCGCCGGTCTCTCAGGGATTTGGTGGAGAAGCAATGGAGACGAAGGAGGGGAGCTCAAAGGAGGGAAGGGCCACTTATAAAGGCGGTGGATTTCACCGGTAGCGGAAGCGCGCGTGGAGGTTTCACACTTCCCGTGTGAGCCAGCCGCTGCCACCAGGAATCACTCGAGAGGAGCCGCGTGCGGCCATGCCCTAGAAAAACGAAGGGGGAGCGTTTCCCTAGAGCCAAGGCGAGGGGATCGAAATGCATTCGGGGAGCCAGACTGGGAGATGGCCCATGGATATCAAACACGTGCTCTGCAGCTAGGGGACACAGCTAGGCCGACGGGCCAACTCTCTAGACACGCCCCAGCAGACCGGGTCCTACTCCTTTCTCATGCCAGGGAAAGGAACCGCTGTTGGAAGGGTCCCCCTCCCCGCCGCCGGTCGGAGCGTTGCGAATGATTTCTGTCTTCCCTGGAGGCCGGGACCGATCTCTCAGCCTAGCTTCTGGTAGGCCACGCCCCAACAAGACACGGGCCGCCGATCGATCATGCCACCGCCGCTGCCATCGCCGTCAACCGTGAGCCCATGAGGACGTGTGGGCGTGGGGGACGGTCCCTGCCTCCCTGCTGCCAGCCTGCCAGTGCCAGTGGGGGTGGCTACCCGAACGATGATGGGCGTTCAGTCTAGCCAAGCCACTGACCTCTGAGCATGCGCACGTGTAGTATAAGCCCGCGCTGCATGCGAGCGAAATCAGCCCTTGTTTAGTTCCCATCCAAAACTTTACATCCTGTCACATCGAATGTTTGGACACATGTATGAAATATTAAATATAGGCTAAAAATAATTAATTGCACAGTTTACGACTAATTAGCGAGACGGATCTTTTAAACCTAATTAGTCCATAATTTGACGATAAAGTGCTACGGTAACACATGTGCTAATGATGAATGAATTATGCTTAATAAATTCGTCTCGTGGTTTACTGACGGATTCTGTAATTTATTTTTGTATTAGGATCCGAACACCACATGCGACACACCATGTAACATCTGATGTGACATACCAAAACTTCACATACCGAATCTAAGGGCATGTTCGCTTGAACTTATCAGCCGACTTATCAGCTACAATCTATAGTATTTTTTTCTCACAATAAAACAGCTTAAGTTAGCTTATCAGTCGACTTTAATACCGGCCGAACATGGCCTTAACAAGTCCCCACTTTTCCCGGGCAGTGACGTTCGCCTGGGAGGGCCCCATTCGATTTGTCGCGCAGCGCGGTTTACGATTCGATCCTCGTTTAGTCTGCATCGCCATCCAGGCATCCACTGATATTCACAAATTCACCATCATGCCATCCTCAACAGCAGCTGAGCGCGCGACACTCGTCGGTGCTACTCCATGCTGGAGTGATTTGTTATTATATACTAGGAATGTGATGCGCATTAGTGTTTTGCTATTACTACGTGATTAGATTAGATTAGATCACAGCGACGTGTTGCGTAGTAGTAGCATTTATTCTTTCAACCGCAGGCTTTGTCGGGTATGATCCAGGTCACGCCGTGCCGAGTTGCATACTTGCATCACGCCAGGCGTGGTGGACGCAAGCAAAGTACAATCCCTGCATTATTATACTGTATACGAGAGACAGCCGAAAATGCAAGAGGAGCTGCATTGAAATACACAGCCGTACGGGTGGGCATAATTAGCAATTAGCAAAGACCGAACCCAACTGCTCCAGAATAAATTGAAAATTGCCATGTATTCGGAAGATAATAAGAAATCAAAATTAGCAAGTGTCTGAAGTCTGAACAGAAATTATGTCTGAACAGAGAAGACAATCCTCCAATCATTGTTTGCAGGTAGTTCAGGCCAATAACCCTACCTAATGCGATTTCGGGGTCCATCATGACATCACTTACTAATTAAATCTTCATCGTTATCTTGTCGCGATCGTGGATGATGGCATGCGATGCATTTGCAGGTGGGTCATTGTCTGAAAATCCTGCTCCTTCCAGCTACCAACGAACACTAGCAGATTTCTTGTGATTTGATTGACGGCTAACTGTGCAAGTTTAGAAGATCTGGTTTTGGCAATCATTGGAAGGAGCGGTTAGAACCGAATCATCGGATCAGATCATGTCTGCGGTTTGTAGGGGCAAAGGATTAGGGGTGTTTGGTTGTTTAGTCGCTCCTAAAATTCATGTCTAGATACTAATAAGAAGTATTAAATATAGATTAATTACAAAATCAATTACATAGATAGAGGCTAATTTGCGAGATAGATTTTTTAAAGCCTAATTAATCTATCATCAGCATATGTTTATTGTAGCACCAACGTTGTTAAATCATAGACTAATTAGGCTTAAAAGATTCGTTTCGTAAATTAGTCGCAAGTTGTGCAATTAATTTCGTAATTAGTCTATATTTAATACCCTATGCATGTGTAGGAGGCACTGCAGAAACTAAATAGGGCCTTACTTTGCCAAATTAAACGAACACGACAGTTTGGCCGAGTGGTCTAAGGCGCCAGATTTAGGCTCTGGTCCGAAAGGGCGTGGGTTCAAATCCCACAGCTGTCACCTTTTTTTTTTCCTATTCTTTTTCTATGTTATCTCTCTTTTTTTTGCTTTTCTGTGTGCCCTTTTTCTATATTTTCTGGATAATTAAGATGCCATCTTATCCTGTATTTTCTAGATATTCTGAGGCCATCTTATCTTTAATATCCTTTGGCTGTGTGAATAAACATCTTTCCTTTTCTTTTTCTATATCATCATCTTGTTTTTTTTTTTTTTTTTGCTTTTTTGTGTGCCCTTTTTCTATATTTTCTAGATAATTATGATGCCATCTTATCTTGTATTTTCTAGATATTGTGAGACCATCTTATCTTTAATATCCTTTGATTGTGCAAATAATCATCTCAACATATATGAGGTTCTTCGATAGTTCGATGGATTCTGGAAATATTTCAGTGGGGATGTTGAGCCCAACTTGACTAAAGAAAATAGTAAAATACAGTATTCTTTGGAAGGAACACATTCTGGGGTGGCTGTGGAAGGATTTTTCTTTTTGTTTGGGGCTATGGATGCGTATTGAAAATTTGAAAGTAGACCAAGTAGTCTATACTCTATAATCTTCAGAGTGCGATAAAGAAAAAGATCCAAATAGCTAAATAGGCCAAGCATAACTACTAACCAGAGCCCAGAGAGGCGTGTGCGGGTTGAAGATGAACGTGCTGGGCATAGACTGAGCCCAGTTAGCCTGGTGGCATGCGTCATTGATCTAATTATATTATATTCAACTAGCAGACAAATCGATGCATTATAATGAGACGTATAATTTGTTTGCGATGGTGTTAATGATAATAAATTAGATTGAATTTAATTGACCTTGACATAATCTTAAATCAAATAAATTTCAAGCCCCATATTAGATGCTAGTGTAATAAGGGCACTCCCAATACAGAAACCTGGTTTCTATCCATATTAATTACCTTGCCACGTAGGCATTTTTGCTGATGTGGCAAGCAATTTAATGAGGTGAGAAGGTGAAAAACGTAGAAACCGTTTCTAAATTAGACGCGAAGTCGTGCATCCAAGCAATGGAAACCATCCGATGCAGCGTTGGGGAGAAGCGCTTTGTTTCCATCGAGCGATTGCGGATCCTGTGCGCGCTGCCGGTGGGAGCTCGCGTCGCCAGTCGCGGACCTCACGCGGCCACCGTGGGGATCTCGCGCAACCACCGGCAGAATCTCGCGCTCCACCGCCGCAGAGCCTTGCACGATCGCCAGCGGGAGCTCGTGCGATGCCACCGTGGAGCCTCGCGCCACCGCATCACTCGCGGGCGGAGTTGGCCTCCTAGTTCTCCACCTCGCCATGCCCGCTCGCCGGTCCGCCAAGCGCTGTGTCCGTGCCAACTCGCGCGCAGGCCGCTAGCACCCGTGTCCCCACGTCGGCTCGCGCGGCCACCGGTCCACCTCGCCGCGCGCCGCGTTCTCGCAGGCTGCTTAGCGCCCGCGTCCCCATGCTGCTCGCGCGGCCGTCGGTCTAGACCCACGGGAGCGCTGCTACCAGAGCAAGCGCAGGCCACTCCTTCGCCGATGGCGGGAGCTCATGTGTGGGAGGCAGGGGCGGAGCGGGAGCGTGGTGGGAAGACACTACTATACTCGGACCTTTCACAACCACGTCGTAACCCCCATCCCAGCCGCATTTTGGCCTCGGCGGTAAGCTATCGACAGTGATGGTCATAGCCTTCACCGTCGACATCTGGGACCGACTGCGGTGTACACTAACACCATCATATTGGCTTATGATCCGTCCGTGATTAGGTCCTTACTTCCGTCACATTGGAGTACGACCCCATTGTTGATATACACTAACACCGTCGTATTGGCAAATGATCCGCCTGTGTCGAGGCTATCAAAATCGTCGTGTGGACACATCAACCTCCTGTGTAGTGGTCACCAGCACCATCGCCTTGTACTTCGACTTGACTATCAGCGGTGCGGGTTCACTGTCGCTTCGGTGGCCGAGACACCTGTGTAGAGGTTAACACCACCATCGCTTCAACGTATGATCCACCAGTACAAAGGTCATGGTCACCGTCGCCTTGCACCATGATCTGCCTTTGACGATCATTTAGTCGGTATCGGGTTACTAAAGGATTCGGTGGTGATATACTTTTTAATCCCTACCGCATCATACGTATAGCGATGGTGGTGATAACAAAGCAATAAACGACGCTTACATCCGATGGTGACAGAATTTCATCCAGTTTCACAATAGTTACTAATTTAGTTGGGCCCTTAATAGCTTCATGAACATAAAGTATACATATATATAATCATTACATCCATAAATCATGTTCACAAACAAGAGTACTTTTTACAATAACAATGGACGCTACCATAACATCTTTCTCAACTAATGTCCTAACATAAACGATACATAGTGTATACTAAAGGTACTGATCTATATAGACTTTCATAACGAAACGTGTAGCTATGCTCCTTCTATGTGGCACTCCTGCTTGCAAGGCAAAATGAATATAATTAGTGCATCCTTCGGATTGGTAGCCAATGCACCATGGAACCCTTCTTACTCATCTCTGATCCACAACCTAAACAAAGCATCACCATTCCTTTAGTTAACAAGCCAAAATTGGCCTATACATACATAGAATGAAAACAACTCCCTACCTGAACAAAGACTATCGTGATGATGAAATGCAGGAAATACACCTTTACTGCTCTGCTAATGACTCCATGAACAAGGGAACATAAAGAAGATAGTAAGGCCTATTCATATGGAAATGCCCTCTTGATCTACAAAAGCAGATGACACAGGCATGGATGACATGAATCTTTCTATGGTCCATGTCATATGCAATCAATGTTATATCCTTCCCAACAAGGAAAATGAAATTCCATTTTAGATGAACTGTAATCACTTTGTACTCCTCATCACAAATCTCAGAACCAACTTTAATATTCATATGTCCAAACAGTTCCTCTGTGTCCACAACATGCTTCAAACTCCTGTTATCAATATCATAGTCTTCAAGTATCCACACTAAAAGCCAAGACCTATTGCGAAAATCAGCACAACAAACACATAGGTGACCCTGAGCTTGAAGGATGGACATTTTAGCACCACCTGGTTTATGAATTGTCCTCCATATCCACAACAACTATCGCAGAGCACTCAAGCATGTGCATAAAACCATTAAGAAAAATACTTCTCGATTTTGAACATAGAATAATACTACCGTCGCCTCATTCAGATTCCTTAAAGATCCATGCTATAGGTTTAGATGAGTAGATCTCCACACCTACGCACGCACCCTCCACCTCAATAAATTCAATCACATGGAAGTGCAAGGACGTTGGGTCAAAACCTAAGAGAGCCTGACCAACAGAACGGATGCTATGCGGCAGTACATGCCATTTGTGGTTCACCAGAATGTAGACAACATATCAACGTAATCTATCAGGCCCAGCACACTAGCAAAGGGCGAGGCCACTGCAACAATCTAAGACTAGGACTTTTTGAAGGGGGGAGGGCAAGAAGGATAAGGAGGGCCATTCATCGGTGGTGCCTATGAAGTGGCAATTGTCCTTCCACCAGCTGCCATAGAAGAAGCCGACGATAGTCTGTGAAAGCTTCTTACATTGATAGGAGTCAGAGATGACATGCTTCTAGGAGCGACAGACACACTTGCAGAAGTGTAAGGACTGGGTGAGGAGGTAGCGGAAGATGTTGACAAGCACATCATATGAGAGGCTATCCATTATGTTCCTCATGTTGGGGGCCTCCTTCATCTGGAAGGACACCACTAGCCGAAGAGATGAGGCTGACATTAGTAAGTAGATGAGTTTCAAGGAGAAGGGACAGCGATGCAAGTAAGGCCTTATTAGACTTGCCTTTGGATATGGCGGCGGTGAGCACGAGTGGCAACACCAGTGACAACAGTAGCTCGTTCGTGGGTGGATCTATGTAGGGCAATCCGGCGATGTGGTCCGGCATGAAGCAAGAGCTGAGCAGTGCTGATGAGTAGGAGCGGTGATGATGAACAACAGCAATGAGGAAAAGAAAAGCTATGTGTGTGGGGGGGGGGGGAGGGAGGGCGGGGGTGGGGTGGGGGTGTGGGGGGTTAGGGAGGATGTTGGAGTAGGGGTTGCTTGCTCTCTATGTAACTTTTACGGCATGCAGGAATCGAACTTTCATTAGTTCCACGCGGGAGGGTTCAAACACAGGATTAGAAATTTTGCAACTAAGCAGCGGTGAATGCACGATACCATCACTGGCAGCTAGGTCCTATTTCCACCCAGAGACCTCCATATGATACGGTGATGAACACTAAGGCATACAATCTTAATGTTTAGCATTGAAACAAAGCAAAAATGCACACTTAGAAAACTAAGAAAAGCACAATTCTAGTACTCAGATTGAAAGGAAGCCAACTTGAGTTCGATGGTGAATAATAAGGCACATAGATTTACATTGAAAGAAAGCCAAAATACGCACTTAGAAAACATAAGAAAAGCACAATGCCAGTACTGTCGGATTAAAAGGGATTCAATTTTAGTTCCATACATTCATACCGAATAAGAAGGTGGACACTACCAAGCTAACAAGCATGCCAAATGCTAAAATGCAAATATTAATTAGGCCAACACTATGCAAAAGTTAAAAGGCCTTCATATGTACATCATTGGTTGCATAATTAATCATTCTCCATGCAGATCCTTGTCGACCTCTATGGGATCATTGTGAATCTCCATAAGATCCTACAGATCATTGTTGACCTCCACGGGATCATTGTTAATCTCCATGTCATCCTGAGCCTTGACCACTACAACTCTGTCCACATCCATTGGTACACTTTCATTTAGCACATTGACTTTATTCACAAAGCACTGATTTGATAAACCAATAATGAGGACAATAAGGCTCACAAGCTGCACTCCACGGATATACAAGGCCACAAACTCCCAAACGAGAAGATGCATTTTCATCTGCAGATCCAACAAAATTACTGTAGCTAGGTTGGAGGTGAAGGAGCAGAGAGCACGAGAGAGCAATACAAAGGAATATAGAATTTAGTGAAGGAGAAGATCCAGTGTAGTTACCTTAGATCCAGATGGAGCAGAGAAGCAGGGATAATGCACTGAAGATTTGTGTGCCGGTGAGGTTGGAGGTGAAGGGGCAGTGAGCATGCAAGAGGCTGCCTTTCATCCGATGCTAGCAGGGTGAAGCAGAGCAAGGGAGTAGAGTAGGGAATGGATGGGAAGAAGGTGAGGTAGGACCGTAGGAGAGTGTATATATAGTTCAATAAATTGGTTGCCCCTATACTAGGGCCTAGTGTCCAGGAAAGTAGGATGCCTCCAACACATCAATTGATACTTGGATCTACTATCATTTATAGTTCAATAAATTGAACACTTGGTTAATCACCTTGTATTTAGTTCAACAATAGTTGTACAAAAGTGACAGATTTCAGTCTGACACATCAATTGATACTTGGATCTACTATCATTTGCAGTTCAATAAATTGAACACTTGGTTAATCACCTTGTATTTAGTTTAATAATAGTTGTACAAAAGTGACATATTTCAGTCCGATACATAAATTGATACTTGAATCTACTGCAGTGAACCAAGCAACTTGCCAATGAACATACCAAGAACTAAGGTAAGTACAAAATAGGTGAAATAAGAATAGGAAGCACATTTCTTTCTCAAAGGTACAAAATCTTCCATCATCTTCGTTGGAACCCTATTCGTTTCTTCAATCTGTGGCATAATCTCTTCCTCCTCCTACAGATGTTCTTCATTTGTTGTAACAATGGCCTCCGCCTTCAGCTCCCAAATCTTGTTACGCAATTCCAAAATCAAAGTTCTTAGGAATTTTCCATATGGGGGATTGTGCCACTTAAAGAACCCATAATCTAAGTCGGGCTATGAAAAAAACAAATTACCATAAGTACAACAGGATTTTAGCATTTGCATTGCGAAAATAGAATGAACAAGAAAAAAATCGAGTTACATTATTTGCCCTACAACATATGTGGTACTGACGTCCTGGGTTTCCATCACTCCACGGAATCCACCGAGGCATCTTCAAGCCGCAGCGACACAAAAGTGGTGTCTGGTGTGCGTAGGGGTGGTTCTTGACACAACATGGGATGGGTGGCCCCCTCCTATTGTAGCCTCCTCTGCTAGAAGCCGGTGTTCTTCTCGCGACGGTGCCCTAGGATGGTGTCGACCACTAGGAGGAGTTGAAGCTAGATGCAGGCATGGAGCAGTCAGGGTTCAAAGTGTTGCACACTCTTAGTGAAGAGGTCGGCCTAGGTCTTTTGTCTATGCTTTTGCCTCCCACCAAGGTGCCAAAACATTTTTCAAAACCCTCGCACTCCCGCCAAGATGAAATGTTGTGTCACCGGTGGTTTAGGGTACTATCCGCCTGTAGAAGGCCTATTTTGGATCCTCTATGCTTACATAGAGGTGTACACATGGACCACAATCAAGACCAACTAATTCAATTAATAGTTCAACCAAAGTAATAGTTCAACGATTATGTAGTACTCATACATACTAATCCAGAGGTTTCATCAGTACATATAAACTTCATTAACATAAAAGTTTCACAAATTCTAAGACTTAATGTCGGATGGGTAGCGAAGATGATAGCATCTCCATCCACGAACACATTATATCTATAAAGTATGTCTACTTCCTGTCTAGTCCTACAAAGCACAAAATCTCTCCACAAACAGGGTCTTGAATGATTCTTGTCAAATTTTGTGGTCTGAGAAGGTGACGAACATCGGCTTCAACAATCAATAGTTGGTCTGGGTGAATGCTCCATCCCCAAGTAGCAAACAACATCATCTATGGTCCTGGTGCCACCCCTAGCCACCAAAACGTAAGCTCGCTCTCATTGAAATGGCTTCTTCCGAAGTAAGACATCTGTTGCAATGAAGTAATTCCTAATATGAACAAAACTGATATTGAACCCAAAACCAATTGAAACCAAATGCAAACATGGGGGTGACCGAATCCATCTAACCTTCATGGGGCGTTGTCCACGATGACAATGCAAGGTGGGTGGGGAGATGGGGAAAAATGAAGATGAAGCAACGGGTGGGGAGAATGAAGATGAAACAACAACGGGTGGGGAGAACTAATGGATTCATATTAGGGTTTTTAGTTGGTCGAACCGTCGCCAAGGCGCCGATAGGACCCGAGGGGAGTTGGGAATGGGCCAGGTGCTTTTAGGTTTGTTGCCAAGCGGACTGTCTAGATTGATCGACAACAAGAACAGTTGACATGGGATAAGTTAAACAGTGTTCGTATTAAGCTTACCATTGCCACACTAATCCAACGCTATAATATGACAATTGTCAGTGGTTAAACTACTTTTAGATTCTCCTAGAAACAACCACAACCGTACATGACAGTTTTCCCTTTTCATTCACAAATATACAAAAAAATTAAAAAACATTCATCGAGAGATCAAATCCGTGCATTGACATTTTGGAAGTAGTATTGGAAAGAACTTGCTTTGCATTTCATATAAAAAAGGTGGCATTGAAGAGATCAAATCTACGTGAATAGAATTTTTTTCATTGATTGATTATATATATCTAACATATAGATACAATTTGGATGAGTATATGATTACTAACTATAAACTACTTAATCTAAATATATGATCTCGCCTCGCTCGCTTGGGACGAGGCGAGGCAAAGTCAGAGTCGTCGTCGGTATCGGCGTCGTCCTCGTCCTCCTCCTCCGGTTCCTCCTTATTGGAGCTCCATGAAGGACTATAATTGGACGACATCCACTTGTCAAATGTGATGTCCTCCTCAGAAGAGTGGTGGGTAGGCAAGTCGTCCTCATTAGACGATGGGCTACTTGGAAACTTGATGGGGTTGTCTGACATTTTCTTTGTAGATTGGAAGAGAAGGGGATGATAAATGAAGAAGAGGGGTGGTTTCAGAGGGCACTGGGATTGAAGTATATGTAGAGCAGTAGGTACAACTCTTAGGCTTCAGGTGGCTGAAGTAATGGTGGTTTGATGGCTTTGGAAGTTGAGGCAATTCAACACTCATGCTGAATTTACCACCGCTTGACCAACCACTAGTTTAGGGCCGGTGGCCAAAATGCGTATCCTACTCGGCCTGAATTTTCATGCGATGGAGCAAATGTAACCCCGATACCACTGCCGCATCTATTGTTAACCCATCGGTGGTAGAAGTCTAAACTATCGATTTCATTCCTAGGAGGCTATGGGCGGTAACTAACACCCGTTTTGACCATCAACATTCCACCCAAAAGCATGGCAAAGTCAGGTAAATCATCATCACATGCGTATAATTTTGTTTAAATTTTACCTAGTTCCACTTGTGCTTGTAGAATTATTTGTATGTAGGAAATATAGCAAAAATAGGCCAAAATGGTGACAAACATGAACACATGAAGCAAGTGGATGTGACAGAAGGCTGAGGGCCCACTTGGCAGCACCGCCTAGCCCTACAAGGGCACCGTCTACCCTCCCAACTGGCCCTGCCATGTCACCAATCCATGGGAGCTGCTCTAGAACCAATCACAAGCTTCCATTCAAGTCGGTTTGATCAACGGATAAGATTTGTTCACAGTGGATTGATGGGCCCATTGTCATAGACTTGGGAGCCTCCACCGACTGACCAACCGACCTACCATCTGAATTTCAACATGTGTTGTCCAAGTAACCGCCATTGGGAGCCAACCATTGCAGTTGGATCAAGAGGCAATGGAACGGAGGGCTGGTTGGTGCCCCCTAGCACCCTAGGTCCTCCACTGACCTCCTAGATGCCTATAAGTACCCCCTCTCACTCTACACTATACAAAGAGGGTGTGGAGCTCGGTGGAAAGATGCCCCCATTCATTTCCAAGATCTCCAAGCTTCTCTAAGCTTTCTAGCTTAACATTAGCTATAGAGTAGTAATCTAGTAGTGGATTTGAGTAAGAGCGGAGCTTCTCTTGAAGTCCTTAAGAGTCTTTTGGGTCTGGTATATCTCCTTTATAATTCTTTCATTTCAGCATTTACTTTATTTAGTATTTATTTTAAGTACTTTATTCTAGTATTGCTTGCTTTACTTTAAGTACTTAGTCATTAGTGTTCATCATTAGTGAGCTTAGGTGCTTATTGTTTGGCATTAGTAGCATAGGTTATCTTATAATTAGTAGCTATTCGTTAGTACTAGTTCCACTGTCTGGTTAGCGTGCTTTGATCTCATTTCTTTGGAGCACAAATCAAAGTAGTAAGCCTATAGATTAAGCGTGGTGCTTAGGCTATAGATTACCTATGGATACGACTAGGCCTTCGGATAGATTGTGGTAGGTGGCAAGTGGTGATAGCCTTGTCCATCCTCTGAATTCCACCACGGTAGGTCTAGTTATTAAATCGTAGGGCTCATGACAGACCTTGTCTATTTAACTCTCCTAGTTGGTAGGTAGGCTATGCCCCAAAGTACTAGCACATTTCTCCTAGTCATTTGTTTACCTTAGTTACTAGAAAGGTAAATCGCTCGCTCTCCCACCTAGCTATCTCTAGGTTAGCTTGTTATTAGTAGTTAGTTTAGGTAGTTCATATTCACCCTTCACTATCGTTCACCTACCTAGGATTAACTTAGGCTGTGCCTTAGCAATTCTTAGCTAAATATAAATTCTAGCCTTCAGCCTTCCTATGGGAAAAATATAAATTCGACACTCGGTACTCACTGAGCAAAGTGCTACGTGATAGTTCTGTGCGCTTGCAGAATCCTCCAATAGTCATTAAGAAATATCAATAAGCATTTCTGGTGCCGTTGCCGGGGAAGGCAACTGGCCTCAGATTTATATTGCTAGACTTGCTAGCTAGGTTTTTAGTTATCCTAAGTAGTTTATCCTTTTTTCCTCAAATCCTATCACTACCCTCCACGACCATGGGCAACAAGTCCATTCATGATTTTTCTGCACCCTCGGCTGCTAATTTAGCCACCGGACCCAATGTTATCATTGGGTACGCTAACTTTGAGCTTAAGCCAGCGTTAATTACGATGGTTCAAGCTAGTCTGTTTTTTAGCAAAGCCAACAAGGATGCAAATGCTCACCTCCAACATTTCTTGGAGATTTGTAGCACCTTCACCGTTAAGGGAGTGAGCCAAGAGGCTATACGTCTTTGCCTTTTCCCCTTCTCTTTGTTAGGAAAGGCTAAGCAATGGTTTTACTCTAACTGCAATGCTGTAGATAGCTGGGACAAATGTTCCAATGCTTTTCTAGTCAAGTTTTTCCCCATGTGGAAGACTAATGCTCTGCGCAATAAAATCTCTAGTTTTCAATAACTTGTAGATGAGTCAATTCTCGAAGCTTGGGAATGAATGCATGAGTACTTCTCTGCATGCCCGCACCATGGCATGGAAGATTGGCTTTTGATCTAGAACTTCTACCATGGGTTAGTGCTGTTAGATAGGAGCCATTGAGATGCTGCTACTGGTGGAGAATTCTTTTCGCTAAGTGTTGCAGATGCAAAGATGCTGATCGAGAAGATGGTTTCCAACCAAGGATGGAGCGACGATCGACTCCAACCCTGTAAACGAGGTATGCATTCAATTAAATAAATTAACATGCTTGCAGCTAAGATGGATCTGCTTGCGAAGCGAGTAGAACATTATGAGAAGGTGAGTGCCCAAGAGACCCTCAAAGCCATGGATTCCCACATGACTTGTGAAGTCTGTGGAGATGTTGGACATTTGAGAAATTCCTGTCCCAAAACCCAAGAGGACCTCAACTTCATCAACACTGACAACGGGTTTCGTCCACAACAACATCAAGGCTGGAATCAGCGCTCCAACAACTAGGGAGGTAACAATTATTACTCTTCTCCTCGTATGAATAATCAAGGTAATAATAGTTATGCTTTCCTGAAAGATCTTGTTTATATCAATGGTAGGATGACTGATAGCATTAATAAGAAGCTACATTCTCATGACAAGATGTCGGAAAATATAAATGCTAAATTGGATGAATTTTCTTCTATCTTAAAGAATCAACTTAGTTTTAATAAGATGATAGAAACCTAATTAGCTCAAATTGTTGCTGTTATCCTATCCTATGAAAAAGATTGAATTCCTGGCAAACTTGAAGGAACCATGGAGGCAGCCAACCTTGTTATGGCAAGGTATGACTTTTCTGAAAATGGCTGGGGATTTCCTATTAAGAAAGGTGATCCTAGGAACCTCGTCATTACTTACTCCATAGCCCCCCACACTTTTCATAATGCCATTTGTGATCTAGGGTCTAGTATTAACATCATGTCTAAGAAAACTTATGATAGATTGTTTTATACTCCCCTAACTTTAACCTCAGTTTACTTACAATTAGCCGACCAATCCACCCATTATATCGAGGGAGTAGCCACTGATTTATTAGTTAAAGTTAGGAGTGCCTATATTCCTACAGATTTGATGATCTTAGACATGGGTAACGCTGCGAATACACCTTTAATCCTTGGTCATCCCTTCCTTAACATTACAAATACTTGCATATATGTGGCTTCTGGGCAAATCAAATTCCACTTTGCTGAAAGAAAAGAAATATTTGCTTTTGCCATAGGACAACCCCTCTTTGATGAGAAACATTAAAAGAAAAAACATTCGAAGAGAATCAAGATGAAGAAACCAGAGCCGATTGAAGAACAGAAGAAACCTATCAAGAAAAAGAAGAATAGAAAGAGATGGCGTAAAAGGAAAGATCTGTTCTCAAACTCGTCATCCCCTGATCCTGACAAGGCCTCCAAGGTGGAACAAGAGGAAACACCTCTGCCCAAGGACGAATGACCTTGAGCCTGTCAAAAAGGTAAGTTTTCTATCCATTGCGTTTATTTACCACATTTCATTAGTTGCATCTCATTTAGATTTCCAATAAATTTGCATTGCATGATAGGTTAGTTGCATTTAAGCTACTCTATGTTAATAAATAAAGTTATGTAGTAGCTAATGCATGATAGGATGGATTTGCATTTAAAACAACATATAAAAAATATTTAATAATAATAATGAATCAAATTCAGTAGCATTCCTACTGAATAAGTTATCTAGTAGTAATAGGTTTAGTTATTTAGTCATTTATGTATTTTAGTAGTATTAGTTAGTCAATAAAGAAAAGAATCAAAAGAGCCGCCAGAAGACATTCCAATCTATGTAAAAGGCAAGCTTGGGGAGATATCTCTCCCCGCTCAGGTATGAAAATCTTAAACCCTCTCTTTACATTTATGTTTGCTTTAATTTTCAACATTCATGATCATAGAATGTAGAGAGAAGTGCCTTAAATTTATCTTGAGATAAACTCTGTTCTAATAAAATGATGATAAATTATTTGGAGATGATGAATAGTTGCTCTGTGATACTTTGCAAAAGCTTGTTATACAACCTTATACTCCTTAAGTTTTGAGCATGATAAACTTAGAGTTCATCTTAAGTTGAATGCTTTCATGGGTTGCAAATGATAGAACCAAGAATAGACTTTTGTGAGATATGTTGTAGCCATGATTAGAGTAAATCTTTGAACCTATCTGAGGAATGGTAAAAACAACCTAGAGTTTTGTTTTACAAAATGCTAAAACTTTCTTGCTAGAAGTTCCTCAATGGTGATAAATTCCTATCAGAGCCAAATAAATATTCATTCATACATGATAAAGCAACCATAAAAGCTGCTTGTTCGTTTTGAGCTTTTTCAAGCCTTGTTGATCTGAGTAGAGAAACTTTTCATGCTTTTTGATCAAGATCATGTACACCCACATATTTGTGCTATTCCTACACTGGGGATACGCAACCACATATGCTTTCCATTTATTATTGCTCTATGAGAATCAAAGTTACCTCTCTAGCTGTCTTACATCAAAGAGAGAGGCATGGGCTATAGAAAAAAATGAGAGAGAGAATAAAAGAGTAAAAAGCTCTAGTGTTCAAAAAAATAGAGAGAGAAAAAGAAAAGTAGCCATGCCCTCTCTCAAAAAGAAGCTAGAGAAGGGAAACTTCTCAAAGGAGTACCACTTCCACCAAATATACCACACACATGCACATCTTGATCAATTTGTATGATTTGTTGCTCCTTGTGATCCAAGTGTTTGACTTAGCAATATACTCAATTCAAGTTAGCTATGCTTTTACCCCCTACCTTGAGCTCCACATAAGCTTTAGGATAGAAATTAAGGCTAAAATTCATGGCCTTTGTGAGGATTTCAAACACCATTGAGTGACTTGAGTGTACCATCTGAGGAACTTAGGAAAGTTTTCTTTTCAAAATCAATTGAAAACCTCTAGGAAGTTTGAGCTAAACCAAAGTAGGCAAAAAGTATCTATTTAGCTACACATTCTTGCAATTGCTTATGTCACGGTCAAAGCTATAAGTTCCACATTGCTGAGACTGATGGTGAAATTTCTAAGTACTAACTTGTTCAACTCAAGAGATGGTATTTGTTTGTATACAAGTCTTTGCAGAGCATTACATAGTAGCAACTCCTAATCTAACACCTATTCCATGCTAAACCCGCATCTTTGCTGAGGACAACAAAGGGGTAGCTTGGGGGAGCTTGTTGACGGTCACTAACACTCGTTTTGACCATCAACATTCCACCTAAAAGAATGGTAAAGTGAGGTAAATCATCATCACATGTGTAGAATTTTGTTTAAATTTCACCTAGTTCCACTTGTGCTTGTATAATTATTTGTATATAGGAAATATGGCAAAAATAGGCCAAAATAGTGACAAGCATGGAGCAAGTGGATATGATAGGTGGCCGAGGGCTGACTTGGCAGCGTCGTCCGGCCACACAAGTGCGCCGCCCGGCCCCCAAGTGGCCCTGCCACGTCATCGATCCGTGGGAGCTGCTCCAGAGCCAATCACAAGCTTCCATTCAAGTCGGTTTGATCAACGGATAAGATTTGTTCACGGTGGATCCATGGGCCCATTGTCATAGACTTGGGAGCCTCCACCAACTTAATAACTGACCTACCATCCGAATTTCACCATGTGTTGTCCAAGTAACCACCATTGGGAGCCAACCATCGCCGTTGGATTAGGAGGCAGTGGAACAGAGGGCCGGCCAGCGCCACCCTAGCGCCGCCTAGCGCCCTAGGTCCTCCACCGACCTCCTAGCTGCCTACAAGTACCCTCCCTCTCACTCTACACTATAAATAGAGGGTGCAGAGCTTAGTGGAAAGACGCCCCATTCATTTCCAAGCTCTCCAAGCTTCTCTTAGCTTTCTAGCTTAGCATTAGCTATAGAGTAGTAGTCTAGTAGTAGAGTAGAGCAAGAGTGGAGCTTCTCTTGGAGTTCAGAAGAGTCTTCTGGGTCTAGTATAGCTCCTTTGTAATTCTTTCATTTTAGCATTTACTTTATTCAGTATTTATTTTAATTACTTTATTCTAGTATTGCTTGCTTTACTTTAAGTACTTAGTCATTAGTGTTCATCATTAGTGAGCTTTGGTGCTTATTGTTTGGCATTAGTAGCATAGGTTATCTTATAATTAGTAGCTATTCATTAGTACCAGTTTCACCATCTGGTTAGGGTGCTTTGATCTTATTTCTTCGGAGCTCGGATCAAAGTAGTAAGCCTATAGATTAAGCGTGGTGCTTAGGCTATAGATTACACGTGGATACGGCTAAGCCCCCGGATAAATTGTGGTAGGTGACAAGTGGTGACAGCTTTGTCCATCCTTTGTATTCCACCACGATAGGTCTAGTTATTAAATCATAGGGCTCATGGCAGACTTTATCTATTTAACTCTGCTAGTTGGTAGGCAGGCTGTGCCCCGAAGTACTAGCACATTTCTCCTAGTCATTTGTTTACCTTAGTTACTAGAAAGATAAATCGCTCGCTCTCCCACCTAGCTATCTCTAGGTTAGCTTATTATTAGTAGTTCACATTACCCTTCACTATCGTTCACCTATCTAGGATTAACTTAGGCTTTACCTTAGCAATTCTTAGCTAAATATAAATTCTAGCCTTCCGTCTTCCTGTGGAAAAAATATAAATTCGACACTCGGTACTCACTGAGCGAAGTGCTATGCAATAGTTCTATTCGCTTGCGGAATCCTTCAATAGTCGTTAAAAAATATCAACAGAGGCTTCGCTATCGCTCCATCCGACGATGAAAGTATCCACTGTCGCTTCTATCGCTACGATAGTGAAAGTAGCGATAGTGATAAATCTGTATGTAGTAGTGAGGTCCGAGGCCGGGAGCGCAGTGGATGGCGAGGACGCGACCCCCGGTGCTGGCTTGGGGCTCCGGCGGCGGCGCTGCTTCGCTCTGGACTCACCTCATGTGCGGCCATGTGGCGTGGTCTTTGCACAGAAGATCCTTGGATGAGAAAGAGAAGGACATTGATTGATTGGTTAACTTTTTTATCAGGACACTGGGAGAAATCTTCATTGTGAAGGATAGTTTCTTGGTACATTCTCCTATGCTAAAGAAACTACTTATACTTTCTTGCATTGGGAATGCCCTAAAGGATTCATTCTTTGAAGAAGGTGATAGGAGATTAACTCAACTTAAACTGGTGGCTAATTGTGCCCACCTGTTAAGAAAGGTGGAATGCGAGCCACATGTCTGCACGCGTGCCACGACGTGTATGGGCTCGGACAACCAAGCCATGACATGAGTGGTGTGATACTAATGAAGGTTTTGCAGCACCAAACTCAAAACAAAAAGTGTGAGAGTGGGGGGTGACGGGTCAATGGACGGAAGATGAGTGAAAGACGGTGGACCAAACTCAAAACGAGAAAGGTGAGAGTGAGTGATGATGGATCGAGGGACGGAAGAGGAGTGAGGAAGGAGCGGACAGACGAGGGAGAGAGTGAGAGCCGAAAGAAAAGAGAAGAAAAAATTGCACTTTAATATTAGATATGCTATCAAATATTTTTCATACGGTTGCAACGAAATGTGTAGTTCAGCCACGGGTCCATAATGTTTTAGAAGCCTCAACAATTTAGTAGGCTAAGAAGTAGAGTAGGCATAGTCTATATACATGGACTACACAGTGATTAGATCTAGTGAAGTTGAGTGCTAAGAGCCCTGGTGGAGGCCTAAGGCCGCCGGGCTCCGTCAATGGTATAGTTTATTACCAAATCACAACCTCTTTGGTTCAATCTGGTAACGGAATAAAAAAAGGCTTTCGCCGCTCGCGCATCCTCGGCAGCGAAGCTTTCTCAGTAGCTCATGTGCCCACGTGAAGATGCAGAACAACAGAGGATTGTCTCGACTACATGGCCACAGGGCCCAACCGCTCTAGCGCCTAAACAACACTCCATTACACTCGATTTTGAGCGGTATCAGTTTTCTACTAGTCCGTTTCAGATTACGCGGTTCTTGTTTACCGAGGTGGCTAAAACAAACGTTCATTACCACGTTCATTACCCGCGTGATCATATACCCGTTACATTTCCCCCAACCAACCATCTAAAAACTTAGGAGAGGAAAAAGTTTACACTTAGTATTAGAGAAGATACCCCATCTACCTTTAAATAACTGTCGTTCTCGTTCTCAAGAAGTCAAACTCTTTTAACTTTAAACAAGTATATATAAGAAAATATTAATATTTTATAGTACATAATTAATATCGTTTGGTAGATTGTTGAATTTATTTTTATAATAAACCTATTTGGAGATAAAACGTTGTTAATATTTTCTACAAACCTAGTTGGCATGAATAACATAGCGACAATTATTTAGGGTGGGAGGGAGTATATACTTATACTATCTACAATAGAATGATTTAATTATACGCACAATTCTCAGGAAATATATAGAAGTCTTGTCGAGGTTAATAATAAATGCAAGGAAAACAAAATACTAACAACCGTTTCTAAATACTCTAGGGAAATAGAAGTCTTGTCGAGGTTAATATTTTCTAAATACTTTGACACTTTGGAGCGCTTTATTTGTTTTTAAATAATTGACGCTTCACTTTCCTATAAACTAGAAATACAATTTCAAATTTAGTTAAAGTCCATTTTCCAACCTCCAAATTATACAACAGTCCAATTTTCAACCTCTAATTATGAAAACCAGGCAATTTGGTCCTTCGCCTAGTTTCCCAAGTGGTTTTCTATTTTCTGAAAATAATTAAAATTTGCCTTAATATAAAAAATCATAACTAATTTATTTTAAATCAGATAAATATGAAACTAGTTCCATTTTTCCTTTTAAAGATGTTATCTATTCGTTGGTCACTCCATTTGGATTTATTTGAAACTTATTTATTTCTATTTCTATTGTTTTACTGCTCCTATTGAAGCACTAAGAACATGAACAAATAAGTTTCAAATAACTCCAAATAGAGCACTAATGATAGATGACATTTTTAGAAAAAAAAAACTTGGTATTGGTTTCACTTTTTCTTATTTAAGATAAATGACTTATGAACTTTTAGAGATTAAACCAGTTTTTTTTTTTATTTTTAGAGGAAATAAAAAGCTAGCATTGAACTAGTTAGAGGACCAAATTTGTCCGGTTTCAAATTGGAGGGTTTTCCGTACTCGATTTCTGTAGTTCAACATTGAAAATAGAGCTAACGTGAAAGTTAAAGGTTGAAAAATGTACTTTACTCTTAAAATTTTGCTCCCAGATGATATATCCTTTTCCCCTCACATTAATGTTTTATAGATATATTTAGATAACTTACCCCTTGAGGGCACTTTGTTGATTTTATAGTGGGCAAGTAGAGAACCTTGGTACACGTGCATTGGTCATAGAACATCCTACACTCCTACTAGTGCTTAGTAGTTAGTACTGACAAAATGCATATGCCCGTTTGCTTTCAGACTGAACACCTCCCTCTTGATAGACTATTGCCATGATGAAACCCACAAGTACATCCTAATCGACATTGGCAAGACCTTCAGAGAACAAGTTCTCCGGTGGTTTGTCCACCACAAAGTTCCTTCCGTTGATTCAGTGAGATTTTTGACAGTGCATTCTTTTCTGAAAACAACTGATGCTCACCCTCTCAAGTCTCAATTCTCGTGACAGCAGCACTAAGAGGGTTCTCTGCACTGCAGATCATTTTCTGACTCATGAGCACGCAGATGCTGTCTTAGGCCTTGATGAAATCTGGGTGGTACAACCAAGAAATGGCAGAAATGACATTGAACAAATTCCTATTTTTCTCACACAATTCACCATGGACAGGTTCACCTTCACCTAGTGCTGTCTTAGTGCACTGCACTGAATGACCTTTGAATAACTGCACTGCATTAGTCACCAACACAATGTGTCATGTAATACCAACCACCGAATTTACAGTATCGCGAGAAGATTCCCCTACCTGATGGAGCAGAAGCCAGAGGATGGCGATGAAGATGCCCAAGCCGCGAAAATTGACTGGAAGATAATCGAGGATGATGTCGACAAACCGTTTGTAGCATCGGGGCTAGAGTTTGTGTCGATGCCGGTAACAACAACCAGCGTTGTTAAGCAGTATTTGATCTTGTTAATTGTTTGCCTTCTGGAGTGGTGTTACTTGGCTTGCTATTCTATGTTCAGGTAATGCACGGAGAGGGGTATATTTGCTTAGGCTTTTTATTTGGGAGGAGAGCCAGAGTTGCATATTTATCTGATGTTTCGAGATTTCTACCTAAAACTGAGCATGGTAAAAAAATAATTCTTGGTCCATAATCTTTTCTTCAGATAATTAGAATACTTGTTCTTATGGATTATAGATAGGATAATTTTTAATCAATACCACGTGGCGTTTTTTACTGACATGTTAAAGGCATAATTTGTAATGAAACAGAAGACGGCACTAATCTATTCAGTTGCATCCAAAATTCTTGACATTATTTATGAATGTGGTTGATAATGCAGCAGGTTATTTTTCTATTGTTGTTGCTGAAACTTGTATGCCAAATGCTATAGGTGGGGTATTGAACAAAAAAAATAGAAATCTACACACCAACTCCAGTGATTTCATCCGGTCAAATTCAATGGTACCACTTTTCAGTATGTTTCTCGGAGACCAGAGTCTTAGTATATGTATATGTCAGCTATCAAATAGTTTTAACAAGGTTGAGAAACATAATTTCACACGGCAAAAAATCTGTCTTTTTTTGTAGTTGGATACTCTTGTTTCCTGCATATTTTACTGCTTCATGTCACTGAGTGGAATATAATGTTGAATTGCTGATGCTGTCTGCCTCTAGTTATTTCAAAGTCTGGTGCTGGACAACTTGACCTTCTTATACTAGAAGCAAACGCTTTGCATGGAGTGGTAAGTGTCCCACATTCCATGTCATTGATGAATACAAAATTGCTGATTATCTGATACAGTTAAAGTCCAAATGCTGTCAAATATGGTGATGGTCTGACATGGGCTTCATGTTCTGAACAGGGAGATTCTTTCAGCACTCATTTAACTCTAAGTGTCGATAGAATATCGTCGGTAGTCCTCCGAGGGTTATCCCACGAAGGTAGATTGATCGGCAGAGATGCGTGTAATCAAGAACAAGAAGGCAACAAAGACACAAGAGTTAGACAGGTTAGGGCCATCAGCGCGACGTAATACCCTACTCCTGTGGTCTGTTGGATTGTATTGGCTATCGTATGATATTGCGTGTGTTTTGAGGGGGTCCCTGCCCGCCTTATATAGTCTGGGGGGCAGGGTTACAAGTCGGTTAGATCTAAAAGATAACCGAAAAGTAATAACAGATTACAGGAATCATAGGATCACACGTATCCTAACAGATCTCGTAGTATCTTTACAATATCTTCCCGGTGTCTTGCGGGATGCGCCGAGCAGCGCTGTGCTCTGCAAGGCTTCGTCTTGTGGGCTGAGCCACCTCTGGGGGCGTAGCCCATGTAGTCTGTCATGGGTATCCGGGGTTGTACCCCTCACAGCTAGTCCCCGAGCGCCTTGTATCCGCTGTGCAACGCTGTCTTGAGCTTGTCCGAGCAGGTGCGAACAAAGCCGGGCAGTTAGACTCATGGTCTGACCACCGTAATGAGTCGCCGAGCAGTTGTGGACCGTAGTCGACCAGCTTAACTATCCGTCCGAACACGAGCTTTCCCAAATAAGGCTTGCCACAAGGATGTAAGAAGCTCAAAGTTCAAAATAAAAAAATTCCCGTGGTAGACCAAGTGTGCCCACTTAGAGTCCGACCATGAGAAAGGGAGATAATCTTCTTCAACTTTAGGAGGTGCGGAGTCTTCTAGATTATAGCAAACACACTCACCGCAAGGTGAAGTGTGTCCACTTAGTCCCCGAGCCTAACAGTAGGTGACGTAGTCACGTGGTGCCAGGGTCCAAAGTAGAAGAAAAGCAGAAGACCAGCCGAGCAGGCAGACAGTCCATGGGCAAAGCCCCAAAATGAGAAAAGCACATTCACCGTAAGATGAAGTGTGCCCACTTAATCCCCGAACCTGACAGTAGGTGACGTGGTCACGTGGTGCCAGGGTCAGAAACAAAAGTAACCAGAAGAAAGTCCCCAGTGTGGTGAGGAACCAAGTCATAGTGATTGACGCAGTCCTCGAGCCACTAGTGGAAACCTTGAAGAAATTAAATCGTGGAGAAAAAACTAGAGTAATGGCTGTACAGTAGGAGTTACTGAGCCTTAATGGATTGCGGAGAAGTCGACGAATATTCGGTGAGAAGTAACAAATTACAGCGAAAAATGGGCGATATGGGATGCACTTGCGCGAAAGCCCAGGTAACGGCCTATCATACCACTTCAGAGAATTCAGAGAGGCGCAAATCGTGGAGCGGTTTCCCAAAAACCCTTAAATGCAAAAAGTGGGGGGGGGGGGAGTGCTTTATAATTGCACCGCAACACTTCGTGCTCCCACCTTTGCCACTTCGCCACTTCGTCTTCCTCCTCAGCCCTAGCGCTTTCCAATTCACATCCACACGCGCTTCTGCTGCCAGTCCTAATCCAAATATGAGGGATGGTGCCGAAGAGGGGAGCTGGTAACCCAAAGAAGGCGACCGCCGGAGCAAGTTGTGACAATGAGTGGGTGCCGTCGCTCATGGGAGAGGCGGAGATCAATGGGATGGTGGAGGCGGGCGTTCTTCCGGACCGTGTCACTGCCGAATGGCGGCCGTTCAAAGGTGAGCCTTACCCGATGCCGCATACTGACAAAGAGGTAGTATTTGAAGATTATTTCTGGCATAGATTAGGATTTCATGTTCATCCGTTCTTGAGGGATCTGTTGGAGTTTTGGGGAGTTAGTCTGTGCAATCTCCACCCAAACACCATCTTTCACATCTCAATTTTTATCCATTTCTGCGAGGCATATCTCGAAATTCTTCCCCACTTCAACCTCTTCCGACACTTGTTTTGGCTAAAGAAGAAGGGCGACGGCGGTTCTAGAGTGGGAGGCGGCATGTATCTGCAACTCCGCGATGGGATGGTGGGCGAGTACATCACTGTACCGCTGAACACCTCGCTGAAGGGGTGGAACACCAGGTGGTTCTACATGAAGTAGAACCATCCTGCCGTCTACTGCGACGTCGACCACATTCTAGAGAATCAAAGGAGCTGGTCGGAGAAGCCAAGCAGTGCTGATATGTAGCAGGTGAGGGAGCTCCTTGGCCTGATAAAGGGCATAAAGATTAACGGCGGACTGGTGGTGGCGAGCTTCATAGTGCGCCGTGTCCAGCCTTGCAAGGAGAGGACGCACGTGGGCTTTGACTTCAAGGGGGACACTAACGACACCCGAGAGAGGATGGAGAGGCTATCGAGGGACGCTATAATATGCCAAGGAGCCAAACTATTTGCTCCAAATGCCTCGTTCAGCATGTCAGGGCAGACGAGAGCCTTTAACTGCACGAATCCACCTCCTTAGGTAAAAGTCTCAACTGTTTGTTCCGGATGCTTTTTATCCTGTACTGTTGCCGAGCAGTGAGCTGATTCACTTGTGGAAAGATCCATTCGCAGGAACGAGTGGCATACTTCTCGGGCGTGCCGAGGAGCGATTGGCCGAAGGCAGTGAATGCTTGGCCAACCACTCAGCCGGAGGAAGGTACCGTCAGTGCCTCATCGGAGTCTAGAGGCACAGGCTTTGGTCGGACAGAGAGTCCCTTGATGTTGAAGAAAGTCCGGGGAAGAGGGCGGCGACAGATGAGTAGGGCCCACAAGAAGAGGAAGACGGTGGATGCAGTGCTCTGCAAACCAGGCGGCATCTCGCTTGGTGGCGGTCAGACCACTTGGATGTAGAGTGCGGCGATGTCTGAGTGGTCGGATGATGATGGGGCTCCAGTAGCTCCTCCTCCAAGCACTAAGGCGCTGCCATGCAACACACGCACGGAGGTCTAACCAAAAGGAGGGGAGGGAGTCCCCAAGCGATAGGCGGAGGAGAGGCCGACGGCGGAGGCCATGAGACCTTCAGCCTAGGGCATGCGGGTTGACCCTAGAGCTGTTCCTGGGGGCTCGAGGAGGCAGCGCCGGTTCAAAACTGTGTACCGGGAGGCCAACATGTAAGTATCCTTGCCTTGGATTTATTTTGCTATTGGATGCTTATAGTTACGGTGATTGATGAGCTAATCTGATGCAGAGCGAGGTGTATAGAGGATCTAAATCCGTCCGTCCAGACTAGCGAGCAGCCAGGGGCTGGTCCCGGCGCGGAGGCAATGCCGACAGACCCTGTCCCAGAGTCCTCGGGTGCTCGACGGCCTATGGAGGAGTCGACCATCGCTGCTGATGGACCTGGCGGCAGAGAACAGTTGGCGACGATGGCAGACGAGTTGGCAGTGATGCCTGGGGCAACGGCGGGAGACACTGGGTCTTCGGAGGCAGATGCTGGAGTTGCCAAAGCCGCACCGGACTCTGGGGCAGAGAAGCTGGTGGTGCTAGAGGAGCAGGAGACATTCCTAGTGATGTTGGAGGGTGTGGTCGGACACGCTGTGTGGCCACCGAGCCCCCACATGGTGCAACCAGCTGTGGAGGAAGAGGACGAGATGGAAGAGATTGAGCGTGAGGAATCATGACCTCAAGCCGTCTGGATCCTCCGTATGCGGGGCGATGAAGTGGTGGTCGTGGAAGAGGAGGACACCACCAGGAAGGTAAGGAGGCTAGAGTCCACCCTTTCCATAGCCATCCCACAGATCAAGGTTAATATTGCGTCATTAATGCTCATCTTTGACGTTGGAGATTGGAGTTCATAATCTTGGTGCTTTTGTAGGGCATAGCATGTACTACCAAATAATGGCGGCAGCTGATCAAGAGGATGGAGCCCCTCACCGAGGAGAATGCGAACCTAAAGGAGGCGGTGAAGCTTATGGAGAAAAACATCCAGAGGGCCCAGCGCGAGCGAGATCTTGCCGAATCTAACGCACGGGATCTAGAATATCAAAAGGGGGCTTTATTCGAGCAGCTAGCAACCATGTCCAAGCAGTTGTGGGGTAGCTCCGAGCAGCTAGAACACAGCTCTGAGCAACTGAGAAGCCTCTTTGAGCAGAAAAAGGTACTACAGATCTGTGGACTTGTTCTGTATTATCGGACAACTTTAATGTTGCTGACGATCGTCACTTTTATAGAGCAAGATGTGGAGCTCGGTCAGTTGTGTTAGGTCATCAGTCAGCTCTAGGAGGAGAAGGGGAAGGCATCTGGGCGAGCAGAGAAACTAGCTGAGGAGCTGAAAGGTTAGTAGTTCTTGGTCGAAGTTATAGCCGAAGTGATTTCTTTGTTTGACGGATCCTTTTGGTGCCTGCAGAATACCATCGAAGGACCAAGGCGTAGTTCAACATGCTAGAGTTGGAGGCCTAGACCCAGAGGGGGAAACTTGAAACCGTGGTTACCGGGATCAAGCCTATGCTCAACTGCATTGACATGGAGGTAGCTCCTTAGCCCAATGATAGACTGCCATGTCTGGACACCATTATCAATAGATGCAAGGCGGCGTGGGAGAACTTCAAGAGTTTCAATCGAGACACCACTATCTCCGTCGTAATAGATGCCCTAGCGGTGGTTCGGTCCCACTACCCTGCCATCGATCTTCAAGCGATAGGGGCTAGATTCACCAGAGGGACGGGTGTGACGAAGCAGCAGCAACTAGAAGATGAGGTGGAGGACACGGTGAAGAAGCTGGCCGACGATGTCGACCTATTCAGCGAGGTGGATGGTGATGGCCAAGCCCAATGATCTGCTCAGAGAGTAATCTGTAACAACTGGAGAGGATAGTTAAAACGTGCGAGGGAGTAGACAAATATTTATGTATGTGTATACATGTTGTAAAGTGACATGTGCATGTTTATGCAGTTTGCCAGTATTTTGGTGAAAATAGATGTAATGTTAACCCAAACACAATTATACATGGTATAAGTAGCGCCTGAGCAGTTAGTTCTTTACTGGGCTCTTGGCCTTGGCTAGCCCATATTCCATAACATCGAGCGCGGAGCCCGTGCATGTGTAGGAGGAATAGGTGTGACCAAGGAACCGTAGCCAACCACCCATAACATAGAGCACGGAGCCCGTAGCACGTGTAGGGAGAGATCGGCGATTGGGTCTTCTCTAAAGAACATAGAGCAGAATGTGTGCTGCTCGGTGGTTGGCGAAATATCTTGGAGATATGGAGAGATGTGGTGGAGCATTTATGGAGATCACGTATTGGGGTTTGTTAAGGAGTAGCTTAGAGCTAGCGACCGCAAATGGAGATTAAACCATAATGGAGATATAATGGAGACAAATTGTGGTGACAAAAACTTCATTCATTATGGAGTGGAGAGTACATATCTGAAGCGTTTCAAGGATAGAAATGTATAAGGTGCTCGATGTGCCATGAATTGGGGATATCGATTCCATCCAAGTTACATAGCCAATAAGACCCTAGTCGGGTAACCTTTTTGACCACATAAGGCCCTTCCTAGGGGGAGGATGGCTTGTGCATCCCTTTAGTTTTCTGTTTTCTACGAAGAATGAGGTCACCGATAGCAAATGAACGACCTTTGATGTTGTGGTTGTAGTATCTTCGTAGGCCTTCTAGGTATTTAGCTGTGTGGATGCAAGTGATCAGGCGTTCTTCTTTGGCCCTATTAATGTCCTCTATCTGAACAGCTGTGGCTTGCGCTTCATTATAATGTTCCACCCTACATGCTCGGAAGGCAATGTCCACTGGAAGTATGGGTTCTGAGCCATAGACTAAAAAGTATGGAGACACATCGATGCTACGACTAGCTTGAGTGCGCAGTCCCCAGACCATAGCTAGGAGCTCTTTGAACCATCTGCCCGGATGCTTTTGCTCTTTCTGATATAGCCTCTTTTTGCGGGCATCAAGGATCATGCTGTTCGCCCATTCGATCTGGTCGTTAGCTCTAGGATGGGCAATAGAGACGTATTTGACAGAGATGCATCGGTCTTCGCAGAAGTCCCAAAAATGATGACTAGTGAATGTAGTTCTAAGGTTGGTGCTAATGCTATTTGGGAGACCGAATCTGTGGATGATATCTTCGAAGAGCTCGACTGCCTTCTTAGCAGTAGCCGAAACAAGCGGTTTGTATTCGATCCACTTGGAGAACATGTCAATGGTGACGTACACATACCGAAAACCACCTGGTGCTGGCTTGAAAGGCCTGATCATGTCCAGTCCCTAGCATGTGAAAGGCCAAGAAGCTAGGATGATATGCAATTCCTACGTCGGCACGTGTATCTGCTTGGCGAAAAATTGACATCCTTCACAATGTCGGACGAGGTCTTTAGCGCCAGCGATGACCGTGGGCCAATAAAAACTAGCTCAAAAAGCTTTGTTGACTAGGTTTCTTGAGGCCACATGATTGCCACAAGAACTAGAGTGAATTTTGATAAGTAGTTTCATTCCCTCTTCTTGGGTGATGCATTTCTGTAGTATCCCTTCCTTAGCACTTTTCCTCATCAAGTTCCTATCCACCAGCATGTAATCCTTGCTGCGACAGATTAGGTGTTCAGTTTTGGTCTTGTTGGCGGGTACATCGGCGCTGGTGAGGTATTTGATGAACTGTTCCCTCCAACCGGCGGTCGACGAAGGTACTACAAGTACCAGCTGCTCAGCGGGGGGGATTTCTTGAACTTCCTAATCTTCCTTAATGGACGGCGTAAAGAGGTCTTGAATAAAAACCCTAGGTAGAATCGCAGCGCGAGAAGAGCCTATCTTGGATAGGTGGTCAGCGAGCTGATTTTGATCTCGTACCGCATGGTGGTACTCGATACCGTAGAACTTCCCTTTGAGTTTCCTGATTTTGGCACAATACACGTCCATCTTCTCACTGGAACATGACCACTCTTTATTGAGCTGGTTGATGACCAGCGTGGAATCTCCATATACCATGATGCATTTGATGTCGAGCTCGATGGCTATACGGAGTCCATGGAGACGTGCTTCATATTTGGCGGCATTGTTGGAGCCTGGAAAATGAATTCGGAGAACATATCAGAGCTTGTCTTTGGTCGGCGTAATGAATAAAATGCTAGCACCAGCACCGTTGATGTTGAGGGCACCGTCGAAGTACATCACCCAGTGCTCGGGGCAAGTAGCGAAGATGGGCTCTTGGATCTCGGTCCACTCGGCGATGAAATCAGTGAGTGCCTGTGACTTGATGGTAGGCCTGCTTCTGAATTCAATGGAGTAAGTGTCGAGCTCGACAACCCACTTGATGATGCGGCCATTGGCCTCTTTGTTGCGGAGGATGTCTCCCAGAGGGAACTCGATAACCATGGCGACCTTGTAGTACTAGAAGTAATGGCGGAGCTTGCGTGACATGATCAGAATGGCATATAGCAGTTTCTAAACTCGGGGATAACAAGTTTTGGACTCATTAAGGACCTCACTGATGAAGTAGACTAGATGTTGTACCTTATAGGTGTGTCCGGCTTCCTCGCGCTTGACGATGATAGCTGTGCTAACGATGTGAGAAGTGGCGGCGATGTAGATTAGTAGGGTTTCGTCTGGTCGAGGCACCGTCATGATCAGAGGCTCTGTTAGAAACAACTTGAGTTGCTCGAAAGCTGTATCTGCCTCCTTCGACCAGAAGAAGTGCTAAGAGGCCTTGAGGAGTTTGATGAACGGTAGTCCCTTTTCACCGAGGCACGATATAAAGCAGCTGAGAGCAGCCATGCACCCTATGAGCTTCTGTATATCCTTTACGCATGTTGGCCGTTTCATGTTGGTGATGGCGGAGACCTTGTCGGGGTTGGGTTCGATACTGTAGGCATTGAGGATATAGCCTAGGAGTATGTCAGATGGAACTCCAAAGATGCACTTTGAAGGGTTCAACTTCCATCTGTATCGTTTTAGGTTGGCGAACATTTCTTCGAGGTCAGCGACGAGATTGTCGGCGGTCTTGGACTTGACGACCACTTCATCGATGTAAACTTCGATGTTGTGGCTTATCTGCTGATCGAGGTGCATCTGGATGGCCCTTTGGTAGGTCGCCCCGGCGAGTCCAAAGGACATGGTGCTATAGCAATATGCACCAAAAGGCGTGATGAACAACGTTTTGATCTGGTCGTCCTCTTTTAGGGATATCTGGTGATAGTCAGAGTAACAGTCGAGGAAGGAGAGCAATTCGCAGTCAGTGGTGGAGTCTACAACCTCATCTATCCGAGGTAGACCGAAGGGGTCTTTAGGGCAGTATTTGTTGAGATCGGTGTAATCGACGCACATTCTTCATTCTTTATTCTTTTTTTGAATAAGAACAGGGTTTGCTAACCACTCAGGATGATACACTTTTTAATAAATCCAGCAGCTAGGAGCCATTTTATTTCTACCCTAATAGCCTCCTTGTCTGGCACGAATCGTTGTAGTTTCTGCTTGATCGGTTTGGCGGCCGATGAGACATTCAAGGAGTGCTTGATCTTCTCCTATGGTACCCCCGACATGTCTATAGGTTTCCAAGCAAATACGTCAGCATTGGCACATAGGAAGGAGACGAGCACACTTTCCTATTTGGGGTCGAGGTGAGCCCTAATCTTGATGGTCTTGGAGGGGTCATCGAGGCCAAGCTTGACCTCCTTTGTTTTCTTGGACTTGGCGGAGGCATGTGGAGGCTCCAGCGCTGGGATCTCCAGGTCCTTGGTGGGCACCGTCTTGGCATCGGTGACCACTCTAGCCATCTAGATGGAGAGGTCGGTGGCTTCAGTGAGGGCGAGGCTCTCTGTCTCATAGGCATAGGCGATGGAGAGGTTGACCTATAGGGCCAGAACTCCTACAGGTGAAGGCATCTTCAGCACCAGATAGGCATAGTGCGGTATGGCCATGAACTTGGAAGAGCTGGCCGACCAAGTATGGCGTGGTAGGCGGTGTTGAAATCGGCGACATAGAGGTTGATGTGCTCAATGCGATAATTGCTAGCCGTGCCAAACTTTACTGGGAAGGTGATCTCTCCAAGCGGTTTGGATGCACTGCCAGGTACCACACCCCAGAAGGAGGAGTCAGAGGGTGTGACATCTCCTATTCCAAGGCCCAACTCCTTTAGGGCTCTGATGAAGATGAGATTCAGAGCGCTTCCGCCATCGACGAGTAGTTTCCTGAAAAGCACTTTCCTGATGGTTGCATCAAGAATGAGGGGGAACACCATATGTAAGAGATGTCCGCCCACTGGTCGGCCCTGCTGAAGGCGATGAGGGACCTCAAACCAGGGGCGATAGCTGGGGTTGGTGATGGCGTCTTTCGCATCAACGGAGGTGGTAAGGCCCCCAAAGATGGTGGCGACCACTTTGTCGTGATCCTAGAAGGCGTTGTTGTTGTCCCTAGGTGGTCGGCGGCCTCTGGCTCCATCGTTGTTGTCGTCATCTGGCTTTTTAGCCTAGAATTCCTTAGCCAAGCCAAGGCAGTCCTTCATCTTATGCTTGTTGTTCTTGTGGAGGGAGCATGGGCCTTCGAGGATCTTCTTGTACTGCTCGTCGTAGTTGCGCTTGGCACGAGATTCGTCACGGCGGCGATGATGTGGTCTAGTCGGCGGCGGTGATATTGACCGGATTTGGACCATTCTGGCCGATCACGGCCACTGTCCCGATGGTGACTGCGGTCGTCATAGCGTCGGTCGTTGTGGCGTCGGTCGTTGGGTCGCTCATCGCTACGGCGAGTTGGGCGATGAGTGCCCGCATCCTCGTTGAAGCATACTTCAGCCTCTTTGGCATCTACGTACTGATCAGCAGTCATAATCATCTCACCAATCCCCTTAGGTGGCTTGCGATTAAACTTGGAGCGGAGGTCACGGTGATGGAGTCCTCGGATGAAGGCGGTGATGACCTCTGCTTCTGTGATGTTGGGAATAGGATTCCTCATCTCGGACAAACATTTGATGTAGCTATGGAGGAGCTTGGATGGTTTCTGGTAGATGCGATTCAGATCATGTTTGGTGCCCCGCCGAGTACATGTAGCCATGTAGTTATTGGTGAAGACCTTCTTTAGCTCTTCCCAGGATTCGATGGAGTTCGGGGTGAGGCTTGTGAAGCATGACGGGAAGATAGTTCGCCATGACGCTAATATCTCCCCCGGCGGCACGCACAACAGTGGCATAAGCTTGCAGCCACTATGTGGGGTTCATCCGTCCCTTGTAGGGCTTGACTCCAGTGATTTTGAAACCATGGGGCCACTAGAAGTGTTCGGAGTGCCCTCATGAATGCTTGGGGCCCTTCAGGATCATCACCATTGTGATCTATGGCGTTGCCAACATTGAGTGGCTAGAGGGCTGAGTCCGGATTATCAAACTCTTGCTCGTATTCTTGATGACGACGTACTTCTTCTTCATGGTGAGAGAAGCGATGCCCGTCGATACGACGTCGCGCGTCTCAGAGATTGTTGATGTTCGCTTGGACATCTTGGTCGACTTCCTGGTCGTGTTGGTGAGGGTAGTCGATGCGGTTACCCCTAGCTCCCCCCTAGAGTGGTTATCCATCGTCGCGGTGCTGGTTGGTGAAACGACTTCGTCTAGGGAGGCAATTAGATATTGGCGCGGTGGATCGACGAATCGAGCTCATCGAGTAGGAAGGTCTCTGATCCTGGCGGATCTCGTTGACCTGACAGTGCGTCGCTTTAAGCATGGCGATAGCCTTGGCGACCTCTAGTGTTTGCGGGAGCCGGACGAGCTCATTGGCAATCAAGGCCAAGTTGGCGCTTAGGGTCTTGTAGACGTTGTGGCCGTCAACACGGACAAATTCATCATTGAGGTTGCGTTGGAGTGGGCATGGCCTCCCTTGTGAGTCGAGCTGTTTGTTGCGAGTAGCCTCGGCTAGCATAATGGCGGATTCGTTTGCTCGGTGTTGCGCACGGTTGGCGTTCCTGTTAACATGAGCGGCGCGGTCCTCGTCGGTTTCCCCGTCCCGTGGAGGGCTGTCGACGCTGACATTAAAAATTCCACCTCCACGATACGGTGGGAAAGGAGGTTGTACAGTGGTGGTTTCACGCAACAGTCTCCGTAGAGCCCTAGGACTCGGAGTCTGAATTTTCCTCCAGGATGGTTTGGAGGGATGCTTCGGGGCGTCGGCCGATGTGTAGCATGTTGATAGTCAACGAGAGCTGGTCGGCGAGAGGATGGATATCTCCCACCTGGTCGACGAATTTGCCCCTTAGGGCATCTTGATAGGTGGCGGCGACGCTGGTGAACCCAAAGTGTAGGGTCATAACCCCTGGAGTATCCTGATCAACCTCTGATAGATCTGACTCGGAGGGTGGTCAGCGCTAGACCAAAGTGGCCAGAGCCGATTCTATGATAGAGAGGCTATCGGCGAGCTTGTGGCCAACCTGATCGATGGACGTGATCAAATCATCGTTGTTGATTTGCCTCCTCGGGTAGCGAGGGGGCGCGCGGCGAATTGTCGATGAAGACGACCTCGGAGGCGGTTCCGAGATCAAATCTGCAGTCTCTAGTGTTGGGGTGATCGGTGCAGAATTGATCTGCACTAGCTCGATGAGCTCTTCGTCTCCGTCAGCGTTGATGACCTAGGAGATCGATCCGACCGTGAAGATCTGGCCGGGCTGTGGGAGGGACGAAGAGCCTGCAAAATATACCATCTTGTTCGACATGAAAACATCACACTCCTACATGGCGCGCCAACTATCGACAGAATATCGTTGGCAGTCCTCCGAGTGGTATCCCACGAAGGTAGATTGATCGACAGAGATGCATGTAATCGAGAACAAGAAGGCAACAAGACACAAGAGTTAGACAGGTTCGGACCGTCAGCGTGACGTAATACCCTACTCCTGTGGTCTATTGGATTATATTGAATATCGTATGATATTGCGTGTGTTTTGAGGAGTCTCTGCCCGCCTTATATAGTCCGAGGGGCAGGGTTACAAGTCGATTAGATCTAGGAGATAACCGGAAAATAATAATAGATTACAGGAATCATGTGATCACACGTATCCTAACAGATCTCTAGTATCTTCAGGATATCTTCCTGGTGTCTTGCGGGGCGCGCTGGGCAACGCCGTGTTCCGCAAGGCTTCGTCTTGTGAGCTGAGCCACCCCTGGGGCCGCAGCCTATGTAGTCTACCGTGGGTATCCGGAGTTGTACCCCCACACTGAGTGAAGTTATTTTTCAAGGACTTCTTAATATTTTCCTTGAAGTTTTTTTAATCAGATTCTCTTAACAAACTGTCAAGTGTTTCTTGTGGGGGAAAGCAATTTGTTCTTCAGCATGAAACCAATGTTCTATTTTTGCAGTCTTGATGCTATCAAAAGGATCCGTCCTAAACGAGCTCTGTTGATTGAAAGGAGGCATTTTTTTAAGCATCAGAGAGAAAACCAGGTGTTGGCAGAATGGTCTATCAGGTATGGAGTAGTTACATTTTTCCTTAATTTTCTCTAGGCAAAAGGCCTTGTCTCATGCGTAATTTTTTCTGATTATAGAGAAGGAATACCAATACAACTGGCTCATGACGGCATGCGTGTATTCATTGATTTGTAATAAGGTACACAAGTTCACTTTGCAATTGCCATGTTCGCTTTGCTGATAAGTCATGGTTGAAAATACTATTGACTAATTTGTTATAAGAAAAAAATATTATTTATTAGTTAAAAAAGTATGGATTATAAGTCTAAGCGAACACGATGAATATTCGAGGACTATTGGTCTAAAAGTACTTACAATGATGTCGTTGCAGATTGCAGCATCTATATGACCATATCTCTATTTGCTGATTGAACGAAGATCTGTCAGACCAGTAGTCTAGCAATTATTTTGTGATTTTTTATGTACCCAAAAGATTGTAAGTTTGCTCATTTTTTTTTAGAAAAAGGAATAATTCCGGCTTCTACAAACGTACACAGCCAATCTCTTACAAGATTTTCAGCATAAATGCTGATTAACAAATAAACGGAAAGAACTGCCAGACCAATAACTCCAATAAGCTTATAAGTTGCCAGACGAGGCCAGACCAGGCTGAAGGCCCCGTGCAGTGCAGCCAACCAAATGGTGCAGACGTGCATCCCATGGGCCAGGTTGGGGCTCCTTCCAACCAATCACGCCCATAATAAAGCTATATTTTATTTTTATCTAGATTCAATGTTCTTGACTTTACTGTTTCTGTTGAGAATGTCTTCTGTTCATTTGAATTTATCAGTCGGCTTATCAGTTATAATCTATAGTATTTTTCTCGCACAACAAAACAGCTTCAGCCGGCTTTAATACTAGCCGAACAGACCCATTTGTTACACAATTGGATTGAGTGACACTTTATCGATTTTTTTGTATTCTGTTTATACTAATATTATGATTGCCTCGGCAAAGCAGCATAAGTGTTCATTCATCAACTTGCAGTCTCGTTTTGATGTTGAAAGATTAACCTTTTTCGTCCTGTTTGTTTGGGCTTATTTGGTTTATAAGTCATGACTGAAAGTATTGTTGGCTGTTTTGGTGTGAGAAAAAACACTGTTCATTGACTAATAAGCCAAATACGACCCAGCGAATAGACCATTTGTTTTTCGCTCTGACACAGGATGTGACTCTAGTCAAGACTCACAGCTGACAGCATGCGGAGGAAGGGTGGGTGGAGGAGAAGCACCAGACTCAAACCTGGGCTGAAACCTTCTTGGCTGTTTTGTACGGTTGTGTCAGCACCGTATTTCATGGAATTTATAAGTTTTGAACTATTACCTCCGTTTCAATTTTATAGGTCGATTTGGCTACTTAGAAAAGTTGAAATGTCCAATAATTGGGGACTGAGGGAGCACACTGTAACGGATGTTGTAACATTTCTTGTTGGTCAACCGGAGGTTTGGCTTTGGCTGCACATTCTTTGTCATAATTTTTCCGTGAACTGTAGATTCCTTGTACTGACGTCTGTTTCCATGCCATAATTTTGCCGTTAGCCAGTGAACTGCAAATTCCCTGGAGTGACGTCTGTTTCCATTCCATCCAGAATTTGTACGTTGTCCTTGCCTTGGGCCAATCTGTACGCTGTCCTCGCCTACGTATGTCATGGGCCTGTTGGGTTGCCCTCAAACTTTGCCATGCCACATCTTAGATGTGGCCCAGGTTCTTTCATATACTTTTGCTTCCCGTTACAACCGTAGCTTGGAAAGCTATATTAGGGCAAGTGCATTAGTACAGTCTCATAAATAATTTCACACAATGCCACGTAATTGTTGGAAAACTGGGTTTCCGACAGATGAAGGATAATAGGACCTTCGCCTGGGTGGAGGCTCCAGGCGAAGGTGAATGTGTATGTGGGCCCGGACACAATTAGGGTTTGGTTTCATAAATTAATTCATCAACCTCTTTTACATAAGATCTGGCTCCCCTTTTATAGGGCATTGTTTGCTATTTTTCCATTGTACATCTTTGCCCTATGACAACTAAGGTACATTCCTAGAATATCCTTATACTTAGTACAAATCTTCAGGAGCATCTTGGGTCTTTTCCTGCTACACCGCCTTAGCTTCTTGGGCCTTAGCCGTAGGCCCGCGGGAAGCCCATCTCCGACTCTGGGCCGCGGCGCTGCAAGGAGCTTCCTTCTCTTGGGCGGGGATAGCATGGCCTCCGCCTGAGCTGCCTGAGCCTCCGTCTTCGCTCTGTGACCTTACTAGCGATCAGAGGCGAAGGCTCTCTTTGGCGTTCCTGTGTCTTGGCCGCTGCCTCACCAATAGTCAGATCCAAAGGCTCGTCTTGGTATACCTATGTGCCATCACACATGTAAACAATTGATGTTATGTAGGAGCATCCGCCACTCATATATCTATGTCCCAACAGTTCCCCCCTTGAGGGCATGGTCTGATGTGAGCGGGCCGTGACCCTCAATTTTTACCATTAATATTGAGTTGCGGAGGCTTCCCCCCTTTCCCCCTTGGGTCACCCAGATCAGACCGTTGTGGCTGTGACATGTCGCTTTCTTATTGGTTGCGGTGGCTCAGGAACCAGCGCGTTGCTGAATGGACGTGACCGTTGAGCGCGGAAGTTGAAACGTCCACCCGTGGCCTATATAAGGGGGCGGTAGGTGAAGGCCCCCCACGCCACCTGAACCATCGCTTTCACCCCTTTCGCTTTCTAAGCCTCCTTTCGCGTTTAGCCTTTGCTTAGTTGTGGCTTGCCTTCGCTTCTCCTTTGGTCTTTCTAGTGCTTTAGAGGTGGCTTCTACTGTCAGCCCTCCTCCTCGCTGGGCTACCATCTCCGGTCCCTACTCCCGCCTCCTCAGTGTTAGGGTTAGTGGTTGGTCTGCGCGCTTTGAGGAGTGCATGGTTGCTATTGCAGAGGCCTAGGAGCTTGAGGAGGATTTGGCTGGTGTCGAGGCTTCACTTGGTGATTTGGTTGGGGCTAAAGAAGCGGAGGTCATGGCCGGCAAGACCTAGGATTTTGGGCCTTTGCTCATGACCAAAAAGATGATCCTTGAGCTCGAGAAAGATGGCTATTTTCCTGAGGGCAGGGCTAAGCTTCCACAAGGTGAGACGATTCCTTTGCCCAGTAAGGACTATGCTGTCGTCTTCCAAGATTACTTTGCCTGCGGCCTTTGCCTTCCCTCTGTTAAGTTTCTTCGTAAAGTGCTAGAGGAGTTTGATGTGCAGATTCACCATCTTACTCCTAATGGTTTCCTTACTTTGAGTAAGTTTTGCTAGGCTTGTGAGTCTTATGGCGCTGAGCCAGATCTAGACACTTTTTGTGAATACTATGAGCTTCAGCGCTAGCCTAAGAAGGTGGGTGATGATGAGCTTATAGCTCAGTATGGCAGCTGCGCGTTCATGGCGAAGAGGCAACAAGGGGGTTCTAGGTTGGAAATTTCGTATTGCCAGAAGAACAAGTGGGATATGGATTGGATGTGCTATTGGTTTTATGTGTAGACCTTCAGCGTTACCTCTACCCATGAGGATGGGAAGAAGGTAACTAGGTATCCACTTGCCTCTGTTATGGCATAGATGAAGCCCTTGATGAAGGTAGCACCCAGCAGTGAGATTACCCCTCATAGACAGGCTTGTGACAAGGCCTTTGCTTTGGCCTACCGATACTCTAGAGGCTGTGATCTTATGGAGGAGATGGTGGCTGCTAAGTTTTGGCGTCTTGGCAAATCTAGGTCTTCATTCAAAGTGGATATGGTGCACTTCCCTGTTTACGGCCCAGCTGATGGATTCCCTTTTCCCCGTTTTGGGATAAAGCTGTCGGAAGGTGAAACTCTAGAGGAGTTTGCTGCTATTGTGGAGCAAGAGGCGCGAGAAATTATTGGCGATGTCTCAGCTCAATCGTGTGTTTAAGGAGTTGGGGATACAACATGAGGAACACAAGGTTCCTACGAAGGTGCTAAAGTCCATTGAGGACAAGGCCAAGAAGGCTACTGCAAAGAATAATACTACAACAGCGAAGTCAAAGAAAAGGAGAGGTACTGGTGTGGCGAAGGCCATCAGTAAGAAGCAGAGGATCGATGCTGCCTCCATCGGTGCCTCTACAAACATCGCTGAAGAAGTCATGGAGAGCGTTCATGGGGGCTCTGCTCCTACGACGGCCGGCATGAGGGCAAGCATTCTACGGCCTCGGCTGACCTCGAGGGGGGATGACTTTGTTCAGACCGCACTTGGTGGTATGGGTGGTTGCACTACCGTTGAAGCCTCCATCATGGCACCTATTCTTGGTGTGCTGGGCGACGAGTCATCTAGCTCTGAGGGCAAGGACGGTGGTGGAGATAATGCCTCCACTCCTAATGATATAGAGGTTAGGAGTGTGGGTCACCGCCCTTCGATGGCTCCTTTGGTTGAGGAGTCTGAAGGTGAGCCTAAGCATGAGCCGTCCTCGACGCGGCCTTTAAATCCAATGCCTCCAATCAGTTCACGACGGGAGGAGGACATAGAGATGGATGTTGCAAAAGCTACTTTATTTTTGGGTAAGTGTTCTCTTGCTTTTGGTTTTCACCTTGTGTGTTTCTTTTTATGTTTGCTATTAAGCTTTTTTCATTTTTACTTTTTCTAGGTGATTTGACTAAGGCTATGGAGACTCCCCTACCAGGGACATGCCTGCGCTGGCTGATTTGGACCTTTCCTAGGTTGGGTTGGATGTTGGTCCGAAGGCACCACTTTTGATGGGAGGGGCCGGGCCTTCGGGTCCTGGTCGTTCCGGCAGCGAAGGTTTGATTGTTTCATTCTCTACCTTTTATTTGTTTGTTTTTTTTTGTGTTTTTGACATATGTTGATCGGCTTTCTTTTTAGGAAGCTCTGTAGATACACTAAGTGGGTGGGTAGAGCATCTCCACGCTCTTTACACAGAGATAGGAGGTTGATTGCGACCTCTGCTTTTATTCTTTGTTTTTATCTTACGTTGCTTATGTTTGATTATTTGATAGGCCGGGCTCACCATCATTTTGTGAAGATTAATTTCTATCAACGGTTATGGTACAACTTGGAGCAGCAGTGCTTGGTGAGTGCCCCCTTTTTTGTTTTGGGTACTCTTTTGGTTTTGGAGTATTGAAACTCTCCTTTGTAGAGTCACCACATGGTGGGGGCTCTTGAGGAGCAGGGGATGAAGGAGATTATTGATCGCGATGTCACCATTGAGGCATTGAAGAAAGACATGGAGGTGGTGGAGGCCGAGAAGACCCGACTTGCGCAGGAGGTCATGGGCCTTCATGTGGCTCGTGCTGATTTTGAAGACTTGCAGGGGAAAGTGGAGTCCCTAGGCAAGGATCTTGAGGGAGCGAAGGCTACTAGCAACTTGCTGCCGAGCGTGCCCTAAAGGCCATTAAGACTGCCGAGAACCTCTACAAGGAGGTAGATATAGAAAGGGAGTCAAGCGCAGCCTTGAAGGCGCATGTGCATATGCTGACCAAGTGGTTGGAGGATGCCAAGGCTATTGGGCTGGCCACAGCTGAGCTTTATATTGGTGCGCTTGGCCAGTTTGGGGGTGTTACCTCTTCTCTACCCCTAAGCCCTCGGCGTACAACATCTTTTCTTGGTTGAAGTCCAATTTTGCCAAGCTTCTGGATTTTGCTAGCGGGGTTGTTGATTTTGGAGCCCTTTCTGCCGCCACAAATCTATCGAAGATGCTAGCCTAGTCGGGTTGTACGCACACCAAAGGCCTTGAAAAGAAAGATATTGAGAGCCCGGTCACACTTGGGGAAGTTTCCTGAGCCCTTGCAAGATTGGTCTAGAATTTCATGAAGTCCTTTTGGGTGAAGTTTGGCCGTGCGGATGCTCGATCGATAGCAGAGGCTCGAGGTGTTGACACCAAAATTTGGTTCGAGAAGAAAAGACCCCAGGGTCAAGAATAGTCAAAAGAAAGCCGAGACCTTCAATCAAATCAGTTAACCAGGTTGCCAGATCAGCTAGCAAGATGATGTCATCAAGGGAATGAGCCCTATCAACAGGATTAGCAGGATATGAGCAAGAAGATGTGTCAAGCTCCATAGAAAGAAAAGATTGGAGTCCAAGTTATCTTAAATTAGGAAGTTTTATTTTCTTTTCCAAGTTTTCATAACTGGCCTTGTTCGACCAGGACTCATAGTCAGGCCTTTGGTATAAATATTGAACCTCGACCATTGTAATGGACATCTCACATCGATAAAATAAATCTAGTACCTTTACCTTTTCGGCTTCGGCCACCCCTTAGGAGTAGGAGTAGAGTAGATTTTGGCGAGTTCTTTAGGCAAGCAGGGCTGCATTAGATGACCTGACCTTTGGCTTGTTTGTGAGTATCCATCATGACTTATATTGTTACTTGCAAGGCCACAACAGATGACTGATCTCTTGTGAGTCGTGGTATAAGTTAGTTATCGATTTATACTGTTATTTGTAAGGCTACAACAGATGACTGATCTCTTACAAATCATGGTATAGATTAGTTATTGATTCGTATCAACTTTTACAAGGCTTCAATAGACGACTGATCGCTTGTAAATGTTGGTATTAATCAAAGTTATCGATATTGTGTTAGATAGTTCGTTGTTTAATACAATATCACCAATTGCATGATCTAGATTGAGATTCGTTGATCCTATCTATTTTGATCTATTGTTTGCTGATTACTATCACAGTTGAATTCAATTCCTAATGTTAGATCCTGTTTCAATGACCAATCTATCTCGGTCCTGATCGTACATGGTGGGTGTTTGAAGTCATGTTCCACTAGGAGATAGATCTGTTGATCGTCAGTATTCGGTATGATTTCGCTATCAATGCTGTATCAGATGACTCGATCCGTTGATAGCGTGTCAGACTAGACATTGGTGGTTAGTAGATCTATCTATTAAGAAGAACATGGCATCAACCACCCGCTATGTCTCCATCGGTTATTTAGTCGATGGTCTGATCTCTAACGCATATGACATGCCTTCATGATTCCTTTGTGATATAAGTAGATCTATCTATTGCTGGTGTCTGATCTAGGGACCTACCGTCAATGCTGCATCAGACGACTTGACCTGTTGGCAGTACAATAAATTGAGTCTAGTCATTTGTAGATTTATTTGTATCCAACGGATGAGTGATCGTATGCCGTACGACATGATCACTGGAATCGGTTGTTTTAGCCGATAGCCTGCTTTGTTGAGGATGTACTAGCTATTTATATGATTTTACTTGTTTTTGTCCTGGTTTAAAGCTAGTATGTCTCTCACATGTATGCTTACACATCTATCCTTACATCTTTCACATGCTTACATGATCATCGGCTAAGCTAGATCCATGTAACTAAGTAAATAATAATTGCAGATATGCCTGTTTTGTTTACATTACATCATGAACATGCTAGATATCGACTCTCTAGTCGATAGCCTTATTGTGCTGGCCACTTGGCCATATATTTGGAATTGTCTGGACAAACACCAGCATGTTCCACATTAAATTACTGATCACTTTCTCTCCTTGTCAATTGTAAGATCAAATTGACTGGCACGCCCTCGGTCATGACCATCCGGTCTAGTGCCCCACCTTTTAAGCTCGGAGAGAGCTTGAGATCTGCTCCGCATGGTTTCTCTTGGCTTGCTCATGTGTCGGCGGCTCCTCGTCACCTTTTTGCCATCGACACAGATTGGCACGCTCGGTGGAACCACAATCGTTTTATCAGAGGTCAACCACAATTGTCAACATGGATAATCAGACGATCCTCAAGGTCAACCTTGAAGACTTGCCTAACGACCAGAAGGCGCTCATTGAGCAAGCGATAGAGGAATTCAGAGAGAAGTACCTGTTGTCTTACAGTAGGATGCGTGATTCAGTTGTTCAGAAGACTCCCCTACCAAGCGTTCTCCTACATGGTCAAAGCAAAGATGTTGAAGCAAGGACCACTACTCATTTGGTCCACCTGACTGTTCATGAAGCCTTCACAAACCACAATAAGGTGTTGGCCAACACGATTGGCAATGTTATGAAAAAGGTTTTCTTTAGAGCGCCAATTGATCAAGTTGGGCCAGCATACTCTAATGGCTTGAATCCTTCGACTGTGGGAAGCAACATAACTGGTACTAGTCACCAGTCGAATGGTGGGAAGTTCTAGCAACCACTAGTGCAGCAGCTTCCTAGAGGATAGGCTCAAGATCAGACCCTGCAAACAGCAGTGGGCAAGGTCGAGCCTTACCAATGGCAGGGGGCAAGCTCAGATGATAGGGGGCAGCCACCAGCACAGCAATCACCAAGTGCCCCTGTCACGCAGATAGTCCAGCAGCCAACCTCCCCAATTACTCAGCAGGTTGTGCAATGGCCGACTCAGGGAAGATTTAGTACTTCCTATCAAATGCCTTAGTCGGCCCAAAGAATTGCTCCATCAGTGCAAAGGATCATCACGAACATTGATCCTAACTACTTCAATAGTTGATTGTAGGGATACGCAACTCACAATGCCCAGATCAACTATCCAGAGGGATACCACTTGGTTTCAGATGCCACTACATATGAGCTTATGCCACATCCTAGGTATTAGAACCCTTACAATTATAATGCGTAGCAACTCCAGCAGTCTCTGGCTCAAAATCAACAAGTCCAAGTACAAGGATCTCAGTCTCAGGCTCAAGGGCAGCTGAGACAAGAAGTTGCCACAATGGATGCTGAAGAGTTTGTTAACCAGATAACTGCTATGATGCAAAGCCAGTTTGGTCTAAAAACTAAAGGAAAAATTGGCTCTTACCAGTGTCCATACCATGCCTGGTATGACCTTGTGCAACTCCCACCACGCTATAGAGTCCCAGATTTATCCAAATTCACTAGGGTAGATGAGATAACAACCATGGAGCATATCAGCTGCTATCTCATTCAGCTTGGAGAAGCATCTGTTGAGGATACATACAAAGTTAGATTCTTCCCCTTGTCCCTGTCTGGACAGGCCTTCAGTTGATTTTCATCACTAGAACCAAACTCAATCGCTGGATGAGCCAATCTAGAAAACAAGTTCCATGCATATTTCTACAGTGGGATAGATGAAAAGAAGATTATAGATTTGACAAGCATGAGGCAGAAGAACAATGAGTCAGGCTCTGAGTTCGTCCAAAGATTCAGAGAAGTAAGGAACCTTTGCTATTCATTGAATATATCTGATGGCCAATTGGCTAAATTGTCCCTTCAAGGGATGTCTCCATTGATCAGAGAGAAATTTGATGGCTAGGAGTTTGAAAGCTCGGCCCATTTAGTTCAGAGAGTGTCTGCCTTCAAGAGTCAGCACCAGATCCTATCCTGAAAGGTCCAAATATGGCTAGAGGGGGGGTGAATAGCCTATTTAAAAATCTACAAATCAACTAGAGCAATTTGATTAGTATGACAAATAGTATAATGCAAACTTGCTCTAGCTCTACAAAGGTTGCAAGCCACCTATCCAACAATTCTAGTTGCAATGATTACTTAGGCACCCAAACTTGCTATGTAACTACTCACTAAGAGCTCAACTAGATGAATATACAAATAAAGCAAGCTCTCAATTCTAATTACACTAAAGAGCTTGTATCAACTAGTTTGCAAGAATGTAAATAAGTGAGTAGGGTGATTATACCACCGTATAGGGAATGAACCAATCATAAGATGAAGATTAAGCCAATCACTGGGAGAATGCAAATGACAAGAGACAACCGATTTTTCTCCCAAGGTTCACATGCTTGCCAACACGCTAGTCCCCGTTGTGTCGACCAACACTTGGTGGTTCAGCGGCTAAGAGGTGTTTCACAAACCTCATCCACACGATAGGACACCACAAGAACCAACCCACAAGTGAGGTAGCTCAATGACACGAGCAATTTACTAGAGTTACCTTTTGGCGCTCCGCCGGGGAAGGTACAACTCCCCTCACAATCACCAAAGGCGGCCACGAACAATCACCAACTCATGCCGATCCTCCATCGCTGCACCAAGCCATCTAGGTGGTGGCAACCACTAAGAGTAACAAGCGAAATCCACAGCGCAACACGAATACCAAGTGCCTCTAGATGCAATCACTCAAGCAATGCACTTGGATTCTCTCCCAATCTCACAAAGATGATGAATCAATGATGGAGATGAGTGGGAGGGCTTTGGCTAAGCTCACAAGGTTGCTATGTCAATGAAAATGTGCAAGAGTTAGAGCTTGAGCCGGCCATGGGGCTTTAAATAGAAGCCCCATGGAATAGAGCCGTTATACCCCTTCACTGAGCAAAACGCGCTCTGACCGGACGCTATGGTCATACTGACCGGACCCTGGACTCAGCGTCCGGTCCACTGATTTATGCCACATGTCACTCTGAGTTAAAACTGAACCGTCAGATCACAACGGCTAAGTGCTGACCGGACGCTCCAGCTAAACTGACCGGATGCTAGAGCCTCAGCGTCCGGTCGAGTACAGTAAGGGTCCAAATCCGTTTTTCCTCGACTGGACGCGTCCGGTCCACCTCAACCGGACACAGCCCAGCGTCCAATGGTATACCCTAGCTACTATACCGCCAAGTCAGCATGACTGGACATAGGCAGTCAGCGTCCGGTGCATTTAGATCCAGCATCCGGTCACTTGATCGACGCTGGCATCTCCTCTGTCTTCTTCTCCCTTGCTCAAATGTGCTAACCACCAAGTGTATCACCTTGTGCACATGTGTTAGCATATTTTCACAAATGTTTTCAAGGGTGTTAGCACTCAACTAGATCCTAAATGCATATGCAATGAATTAGAGCATCTAGTGGCACTTTGATAACCACATTTCGATATGAGTTTCACTCCTCTTAATAGTACAGCTATCTATCTTAAATGTGATCACACTCACTAAGTGTCTTGATCACTAAAACAAGATGGCTCCTACATTTTATACCTTTGCCTTGAGCCTTTTGTTTTTCTCTTTCTTCTTTTCCATGTTTAAGCATTTGACCATCACCATTGTCATGATCTTCGCCATTGCTTCATCACTTGGAGTAGTGCTACCTATCTCATAATCATCTTGATAAACTAGGTTAGCACTTAGGGTTTCATCAATTAACCAAAACCAAACTAGAGCTTTCAATCTCCCCCTTTTTGGTAATTGATGACAACCCTTATACAAAGATATGAATTAAAGTTCATTTGAATCCATGTTGCTTGCCCAAGCATATTTATCATGTGGAAAGGATATGGACAAGTTTCATGAACTCCATATGATAGCAATTGCTCCCCCTACATATGTGCTAAGAGTTTGGATTGAAGCTTTGCACATATGATTAGATAGGAAATATAGGAGACAATTTCTACCAAATGATGCTAAGGTATAAGAGATGGACCTTTGAAGCATGATACCAATCGGAGTGCACCAATACACCATCCTTAGCACCATTGGTAACTAGACATACACAAAAACTAGAATACCCCATGAGATCAATATTACAAATAAGGGTCTAGTTTTCATAGAATGAACATAGGTCTAGTTACTATAGCCTATGCATGCTAGTTTTTCATTTCAACATTCAAACCTACAACTAGCATATACCACACAAGCATGGATATTTGAAATTAAAACTTATGCCATGCAAGCAAACATATGTAATGCACATTCAAATTTATCATATGAGTTCATGAGCTTGCTCCCCCTATTTGTATGCTCAAAATTTTAATTGATCCCCTTCCTTTGTCATATATTATCTCTCCCCCTTTGTTTCACTATCTTTGTACACTATTTCTCCCCCTTTGTCATCAATGACCACAAAGGCTTATAGATAGGGTAGGATTATTAATGTCAACAATTTGCACAAAAGGTAGCCTTAAATTATAGATATGTTGGGGTGAAACCATGTGAAATGAGGATCATTTTTCCAATTTGGTTCAATCTAGATTACTTGCAAAAGATATTTAACTCGGTTTGATCCAAGGACAAGCTTCTTCACACCTCTAAATAAGGGTTATCTTGTACCATGTTGAGTTAAACACTTATAGCTCATTTTCTAAATCAAACACTAGGTTTACAAGCCCACAAACATGTCATATGCTACCACTAGATCATTTCAAACCTTCAAGCAATAGTGGTACCATACAAGCATCAAATTTATTTGATTTTCATGAATGAGCCTATTCAAATGTGAAATATGTCTAGATGCACTAATCATGTCCTTAGCAATGGATGGATGACATGTCAATCAACTTTACCTTGCTTGGCTCGAAGGAGAGGCATGTCATATAGTGGGGGTGCATCAACACATATTTGAGAAGTCAAGTATGTTCAATTCATTCCTTAGCTTGCAAAACCTCTTTTCATCAAGTGGCTTGGTGAATATGTCGACAAGTTGATCTTCGGTGCCCACACTCTCTATGCAAATGTCCCCTTTTTGTTGGTGATCTCTTATGAAATGATGGCGGACATCAATATGCTTTGTTCTTGAGTGTTGAACCGAGTTGTTGGTGAGCTTTACGGCACTCTCATTGTCACATAGCAATGACACTTGCTTGAATCTAATTCCAAAGTCACTCAAAGTAGCCTTCATCCAAAGTAATTGAGCACAACAACTACCGGCCGAAATGTACTCTGCTTTGGCGATTGAAAGTGCTACACTATTTTGCTTCTTTGATGACCAAGATACAAGTGATCTTCCCAATAGTTGACATGTGCCCGATGTGCTCTTTCTCTCAACTTTGCATCCCGCATAATCGGAATCCGAATATCCAATCAACTCAAATCTTGCTCCCTTAGGATACCATAATCCAACATGTTGTGTATGCTTCAAGTACCTCAATATTCTCTTAGTTGCCTTCAAATGACTTTCTCTTGGTGAGGCTTGAAATCTAGCACACATGCATACACTAAACATCACATCCGGCCTTGATGCGATCACATAGAGTAGACTTACAATCATGGACCGATACATCTTTTGATCCACCATGTTGCCACTTGTATCAGTATCCAAGCTTCCACTTGTCCCCATTGGTGTACTAATAGCTTTACTGTCATCCATTTCAAACTTCTTGAGCATGTCCTTGATATATTTGCCTTGACTCACAAATGTGCCATTCTTCATTTGCTTGATTTGAAGACCAAGGAAGTAACTAAGCTCTCCAATCATTGACATCTCAAACTCACTTGCCATCATTTTGCCAAACTCCTCACAAAATTCTTGATTTGTTGATCCAAAGATGATATCATCAACATAGATTTGCATCACAAACAAGTCATTTCCAAGCTTCTTGGTGAAGAGAGTGGTGTCAACCTTTCCCATCTTGAATCCCTTAGAGAGTAGAAAATCCCTCAATCTCTCATACCATGCTCTAGGTGTTTGTTTCAATCCATACAAAGCCTTTCTCAACTTGTAGACATGGTTGGGTTTCTTCTCATCTTCAAAACCGGGAGGTTGCTCAACATACACAAGCTCATTGATGTACCAATTGAGAAATGCACTTTTCACATCCATTTGGTACAACTTGATGTTGTGGGCACAAGCATAAGCTAGTAAGATCCTAATTGCTTCCAATCTTCCAACCAGGGCATATGTTTCTCCAAAGTCAAGACCTTCAACTTGAGTGTAACCTTGAGCCACTAATCTTGCTTTGTTCCTTATTATTATCCCATCTTGATCTTGCTTGTTCTGAAAGACCCACTTGGTTCCAATCACATTATGATCCTTAGGCCTCTCAACTAAATCCCATACTTGGTTTCTTGTGAAGTTGTTTAGCTCTTCATGCATAACATTTATCCAATCAACATCCTTCATAGCTTCACCCATCTTCTTAGGTTCAATGGATGACACAAATGAGAAATGCTCACAAAATGAAGCCAATCTTGATCTTATTTGCACACCTCTTGAAATATCACCAATGATAGTGTCCAATGGATAATCTCTTGCAACATTGGTTGGTTGAAGCACTTGCACTTGATTGCTAGCATTTGAGTGATCACTTGGTTAAGATGATGAACTAGCCATTTGTTGATTTTGCACATTGCCATTACTAGTGCTTGCTTGGATTTGATCATGAGAACCACTAGCTTGTACATTTGAGTTAGAGAGCACTTGATTCTTGTCATCTTCAATATCAATCACCTCTCTAGGCCTTAACCCACCAATGTCCATGTTCTTCATTGCATTGACCAATTGAGTGCCTCTTACATCATCTAGATTCTCATCTTCCTCTTGGGAACCATTTGTTTCATCAAACTCCACATCATGAACCTCCTCAAGAGTACCACTAGCCAAATTCCAAACTCTATAAGCCTTGCTAGTAGTGGAGTAACCAAGCAAGAAACCTTCATCACATTTCTTTTCAAACTTGCTCAATCTAGTGCCTTTCTTTAATATGTAGCATTTACAACCAAAAACCCAAAAGTATGCTATGTTGGGCTTTCTTCCATTCAATAGCTCATAAGGTGTTTTTTCCATCATGGGGTGACAATAGAGTCGGTTGCTATAGTAGCAAGCCATGTTGATTGCTTCGGCCCAAAATGAATGACTCACATTGTACTCTCTCAACATTGATCTTGCCATATCAATCAATGTTCTATTCTTTCTTTCAACTAGCCCATTTGATTGAGGAGTATACTTGGCCGAGAATTGATGTCTAATTCCAAATTCATCACATAACTCATCAAAGTTCTTGAACTCACTTTCATTGTCACTTCTAACTTTCTTGATTGTTGTTTCAAACTCATTGTGAATACCCTTGACAAATGATTTGAATGTTGCAAACACATCACTCTTGTCAACAAGAAACAATACCCATGTGTATCTAGTGAAATCATCCACAATCACAAATCCATATTTGTTTCCACCAATGCTAGTGTATGTGGTTGGTCCGAACAAGTCCATGTGCATCAACTCAAATGCCTTAGATGTGCTCATCATGCTCTTCTTAGGATGTGTATTACCAACTTACTTTCCGGCTTGACATGCACTACATAGTTTGTCTTTCTCAAATGTGACATCTTTCAAGCCTCTAACTAAGTCATGCTTAATCAACTTGTTCAATTGTTTCATTCCAACATGACCAAGCCTTCTATGCCATAACCAACCCATGCTAGACGTAGTGATCAAATATGTTGACAATTGAGCTTCTCTAGCATTGAAATCAACTAAGTATAGATTCTCATATCTAAATCCTTTGAGTATCAAGTTAGAGCCATCTACACTTATGATCTCTACATCATCCACACCAAATATGCACTTGAAACCAAGATCACACAATTGAGCTACCGACAATAAGTTGAAGTTCAAGCTCTCTACTAGTAGCACATTGGAAATGCTCAAGTCATTGGATATTGCAATCTTACCAAGCCCTTTGACCTTGCCTTTGCCATTGTCACCAAATGTGATACTATCAATCCCATTGCTCTTGCTTTCATTGATTGAATTGAATATTCTTGGATCACCGGTCATGTGTTGTGTGCACCCACTATCAAGCACCCAATGCCTTCCTTCAGCTTTATAATTTTCCTACAAAAGAAGATCAATTCCTTTTAGGAACCCAAACTTGCTTGGGTCCTTGTAGGTTAGTCACCAAGGTCTTTGGTACCCAAATGGCCTTCTTCTTTGGGCCTACAATTGGTGTACCAATGAACTTAGCCTTCACACCATTGGGACCCTTATAAAGCATGTAACAAGAATCAAATTTGATTGAGGATACGTTAAGTAGCTTGTTCTTGTCAGTCTTGCAATTTTGCTCTATATGCCCAACTTGCTTGCATTTATTGCAAAACCGACCATTGCCCTACACAAAGCTAGCTTTGGGAGTGACAAAGGCCGCCTTGCCTTTCTTGGGGGTATAGCCTAATCCGTCTTTGTTGACAGAAAATCTTTGGCTACCCAAGCACTTTAGCAAGTGGGCTTCTCCACCATAGGCATTGCCTAAGGTACGAGTGAGCTCATTTACCTCCTTCTTGAGGTTCTTATTTTCCACCATTAGTGATGTATCATTCATAGGTGGAGTAGTAATGATTGTGCTACAAGATGTGTTAGTAGGAGCAACAATAATGGGTTCATGAAAAGATTCATCAATAAGATCACATGTTAGTCCCACATCACATGTTATGATCACTTGCTCCTTCTTGGCTTTCTCCACTTTGACTTGCTCAATAAGAGAGGAGTGAGCCTTTTCAAGCTTAGAGTGAGCTTTGCCAAGCTTCTCATGGGCTTCCATTAGCCTCTCATGAGTGGCATTGAGCTCATCAAGGGATTGCTCAAGAAATTTGACTTTCTTGTTCAATTCCTTGCACTCCTTTCTCTTCATCTCAAAGCAAGTATGCACTTGCTCACACATGTCCATGAGCTCCTCCTTGGAGTACTCCTCATCATCATCATCACTCCTACAAGCATCACTTTCACATTCATCATCATCACTCACATCATATTTTACCTTGGTAGGTTTTGCCATGAGGCATGTCGATGGAGTGTCAAAGATGGAGGGCTTGTTGTTGATGACGATGCTTGCTAGTGCTCTCTTGATAGATTTCTTGTCATCATCACTAGAGCTATCACTATCCGAAGAGCCATCACTATCCCATGTGACCACATAGCCTCCACCCTTCTTCTTCTTTTGGAAGGTCATTCTCTTCTCCTTCTTCTCCTTTTTTTCTTTCTTATCCTCCTTGTGCTTCTTCTTTTCATCCTCATCATTGTCACTATTGTATGGACAATTTGCTACTACATGATTGGAGCTTTTGCAATTGTAGCATCTTCTCACATACTCTTTCTTCTTGGTGTGATCTCTTCTCTTTCTTGCACCATAGCCCTTCTTTTTCATGAATTTTCCCATCTTGCGCACAAAGAGAGCCATAGCTTCATCATCAATATCACTAAGATCATCATCATCACTTGATTCTTTCTTGGACTTGCCCTTGTTCTTTGATGATGAGGAGCTAGCCTTGAATGCTATGCTTTTCTTCTTCTTGTCTTCTTCTTCCTTCTTGTCATCCTTGTCATCCCCCTCCCTTTCCACATGGTATGTCTCTTGTGTCATGACATCACCTAGTACTTGGTTAGGGGTAATATCCTTCAATCCTCCTCTTATGATGAGCAATCTCAACATCTCAAATCTTGGAGGTAAGCACATCAAGAATCGATGGGAGACATCATCATCCTTGATCTTTTCTCTCAAAGCCTTCAAGTCATTGACAATTACTTGTAGCCGATGGAACATCTCTGGAATGCTCTCATCATCCTTCATGTTGAAACTTGTCAACTTGTCCTTAAGGATGTACAACTTGGCACTCTTCACCGCCGGTGTGCCCTCATATGTTTCCTCCAATCTCTTCCACACCTCATTTGCTCTTTCACAATCCTTGATTTGCTCAAACACCTTGGAATCAATGGCATTGTATATGGTGTTGAGAGCCATTGTATTGCATTGCTTGTTGATCTTATCTTGGTTGGTTGGATCATCGGGATCAATGATAGCATAGTCATTCTCGGTCACTTCCCATACTTGATCATTGATTGAACCAAGATACATCCTCATCTTTCTCTTCCAATAGTCATAGCATGTGCCATCAAAGAATGGTGGTTTGCCCCCCACATGGTTGAACACAACTTGAGCCATAATTTGACACCGAGGTTGTTAAGCCTTCAATCAAACGGTGACCACGGCTCTGATATCACTTGAAAGGTCCTAATATGGCTAGAGGGGGGTGAATAGCCTATTTAAAAATCTACAAATCAATTAGAGCAATTTGATTAGTATGACAAATAGCGTAATGCAAACTTGCTCTAGCTCTACAAAGGTTGCAAGCCACCTATCCAACAATTCTAGTTGCAATGATTACTTAGGCACCCAAACTTGCTATGTAACTACTCACTAAGAGCTCAACTAGATGAATGTAAAAATAAAGCAAGCTCTCAATTCTAATTACACTAAAGAGCTTGTATCAACTAGTTTGCAAGAATGTAAATAAGTGAGTAGGGTGATTATACCGCCATGTAGGGAATGAACCAATCACAAGATGAAGATTAAGCCAATCACCGGGAGAATGCAAATGACAAGGGATAACCGATTTTTTTCCCGAGGTTCATGTGCTTGCCAACACGCTAGTCCCCGTTGTGTCGACCAACACTTGGTGGTTCGACGGCTAAGAGGTGTTTCACAAACCTCGTCCACACGATAGGACACCACAAGAACCGACCCACAAGTGAGGTAGCTCAATGACACGAGCAATTTACTAGAGTTACCTTTTGGTGCTCTGCCGGGGAAGGTACAACTCCCCTCACAATCACCAAAGGCGGCCACAAACAATCACGAACTCGTGCCGATCCTCCACCGCTGCACCAAGCCATCTAGGTGGTGGCAACCACCAAGAGTAATAAGCGAAATCCGCAGCGCAACACGAATACCAAGTGCCTCTAGATGCAATCACTCAAGCAATGCACTTGGATTCTCTCCCAATCTCACAAAGATGATGAATCAATGATGGAGATGAGTGGGAGGGCTTTGGCTAAGCTCTCAAGGTTGCTATGTCAATAAAAATGTGCAAGAGTTAGAGCTTGAGCCGGCCATGGGGCTTTAAATAGAAGCCCCATGGAATAGAGCCGTTATACCCCTTCACTGGGCAAAACGTGCTCTAACCGGACACTTCGGTCATACTGACCGGACCCTGGACTTAGCATCCGGTCCACTGATTTATGCCACATGTCACTCTGAGTTAAAACTAAACCATTAGATCACAATGGCTAAGTGCTGACCGGACGCTCCAGCTAAACTAACCGGACGCTGGAGCCTCAGCGTCCGGTCGAGTACAGTAAGGGTCCAAATCCATTTTTCCTCGACTGGACACGTCTGGTCCACCTCAACCAGACACAGCCCAGCGTCTAGTGGTATACCCTAGCTACTGTACCGCCAAGTCAGCACGAGTGGACGTAGGCAGTCAGCGTCTGGTGCATTCAGATTTAGCGTCCGGTCACTTGATCGACGCTAGCATCTCCTCTGTCTTCTTCTCCCTTGCTCAAATGTGCTAACCACCAAGTGTATCACCTTGTGCACATGTGTTAGCATATTTTCACAAATGTTTTCAAGGGTGTTAGCACTCAACTAGATCCTAAATGCATATGCAATGAATTAGAGCATCTAGTGGCACTTTGATAACCGCATTTCGATACGAGTTTCACTCCTCTTAATAGTACGACTATCTATCTTAAATGTGATCACACTCACTAAGTGTCTTGATCACTAAAACAAGATGGCTCCTACATTTTATACCTTTGCCTTGAGCCTTTTGTTTTTCTCTTTCTTCTTTTCCAAGTTTAAGCATTTGACCATCACCATGCCATCACCATTGTCATGATCTTCGCCATTGCTTCATCACTTGGAGTAGTGCTACCTATCTCATAATCATCTTGATAAACTAGGTTAGCACTTAGGGTTTCATCAATTAACCAAAACCAAACTAGAGCTTTCATACACAAAGAGAAGTATTTAAAAGGTACTACTACTATGACTAATCCTTATGATGTAGACTCCGATGGAGATGATCCAGAAGTCACAATCACTGAATGGACATGGGGCAAGGCTCATGTATCTTATCCATGGGTGAAGGAATCAGAGAACACCTATGACTTCAATGTTAAGAAAGTCAAGATGATCTTTGACATACTACTAGAGAAGAAGCAGTTGAGATTATCTGCAAACCATGTGATCCCTTTGGCTAAAGAACTTAAAGTGAAGAAATATTGCAAGTTCCACAACGTTACCAACCACAGTACAATGAGTTCAGAATCTTCCACGTTCAGAAGGCCATCAAGCAAAGGAGGATCTAGTTTGAGCCAACTAAGAAACCAACGATGGACGTAGACAAGCATCCTTTCCCAGGGGTGCACATTGGTGAAATTCTAGTTGGCTAAGGGAAAAACGAAGGTCTTAACATCGGCTAAGGCCAAAGAATATGGGTCAGTTGATCTCGAAGTTCAAATAATTGCCTATATACCTATTTTATTTACATTACATCATGAACATGCTGGATATCGACTCTCTAGTCTATAGCCTTATTATGCTAGCCACTTGGCCGTATATTTAGAACTGTCTAGACAAACACCATCACGTTCTACCTTAAATTACTAATCACTTTCTCTCCTTGTAAATTGTAGGGTCAAATTGACTGGCACGCCCTCGGTCATGACCTTCCAGTCTAGTGCCCCACCTTTTAAGCCTGGAGAGCTCGGGATCTACTCTGTGTGGTTTCTCTCGGCTTGCTCACGTGTCGGTGACTCCCCGTCACCTTTTGCCATCGACACGACACACCGCGATTAGCCCATTTTCCTAGGTTGATTTCCCCTTTTAGTTTTCTGCTACCTTTTTTTATGCTTTGTTTCTTATGTTTATGAGTATTACTTTTTGCAAGAGTTACAAAAGTCAGAGGCTGCACATACTACTTCAAAGGTGCCAACATCTAAAGCTGAGGCAGTGGCGACCCCGAGGGCTCCATCTAGTGGCGCTGAGGCCGAAAAGATAGGAGAAGTTGCCTCCCCTCCTACTGATCTGGAGGTGTAGTGTTTAGGCTTCTAGTTGTTAGTCTTAGATTTAGCCAGAGGCGATGGATTCCAAGAACTTGTTTATGTACATTATAGTTTTTAATATCTAGTTGGTGCCTTCGCTGTTTGGGAATTAATTGTACATTTGTCCTGCGCAGGTTTCCTCCTTTAGGCCTGTGCAGGACGTGTTACCGTTGACTATGTATCAAGATGGCGTTTATGTTAGTGGTGAACTATGGGAATATTGGCGTCAAACCTTCCCAAGACCTTCTATTTTTGAGATGTTTGCCCTCATAACGTGTGATATTGACGACGAACGCGCAGAGTTTGTTAGATCTCTTGCTTGGCGAGGACCTCGCCCACCCATTTAGTTTTTGTGTTTGAAGTTACACTATTTTAGTGGCCTTCTTGCCTTTGTAATTTGTGATAGTAGGTCTTAATGCCTCCAGCGCTGTGCCTTGTAGCTGCCTTCTGGCTTTTGTATACTTTTGTTTTTTGTTTTGATGATTGAGCTTGTGAGGTGCTTTGTTGTACTATGTTTGTTTCCTTTGAAAAAATTTGTTTGTGCCCTAGATATACACTTGTTTGATTGCAAAATCTTGTTTCAGTTATAATTTAGGCCAAAGAGTTCTAGCTGATGGCGCTTATTTTCTTGCTCTTACCTTCGCTTCTCTCTTCTTTGGCTGCCATTGGGGATGAACTTGTGCATCCGCACGGAAGAGTTGAGGTGCTAGTCTTCAACCTTGCATCTTGTGCTGAGGCTCCGGTGCTTGCTTTCCTGTTGTAGCCTCTGCTTTTTTTGTCTCTAGCTGTTGCCAGGGAGGTTCTAGCACGTCGGCGCAAAAGAGCTGAGGTGCTCGTATTTGATCTTGCAGTTGTTGCGAAGGCTTTGGCATAATTTGAGCACTCATCGGAGGTGCTAGTCTTCGATCTTGGTGCTTCTTATTGGCGGTGCTTAACTCATATTTCTACCACCAACATTTAAACAAAACAAAACAAATATGAATACTAAAACTTAGAATTAGGGCTTACAACTCACATTTTCTATGAGTTTTGGTATATACATGTTTTACAGGCACAAGTATGAAAATACACTAAAATGCGCAATCCAGAAGGCGCATTCAAGCAAAACATATGCAAAAGCCCATTCATACTCCACACTAGGGTAGAACACCAGCATAGCAGAGGCCTAGGCCTAGCTAGGAGCCCACACACCGAAGGTGGTGGCCAAGCACGTAGCTTAGGGCTGGGTGTGGCTACACTGCCCCCAGCTCCGCCTAGCCTCACCTTTCTCAGGCGGTGCATTCAATGCACGTGGAGGCAGTTGCATGTGGTGCTTTCCTAAAATACCAAGCAAACTGACCTCTTCAAGCCTATATAAGAAGACCCCCTTCACATTCAAGAATCATTAACACAACAAGAGAAGAGAAGAAGAGAAGAGCTACACTCCTATCTTGAGTCTTAGCTAAATTTAGTATAGGGAGTGAGTGAGAGAAGAGTTGGAGAAGTATTAGAGTTGTCGGCTTACCTCCACTTGTGTACTCGGTGCCCCTTGTACACTTAGTGGAAGGAGCACTAGAATTGTCGGTTCCTCTACACTTGTATCTCAACGAACCAAGTACTACTTGGAGTATAAGGTTCATGTTTATCTTTGATGGTGAGTTCTTAATAAAAGTTATCTTTGATTACTATTTTCTTGCGGGTTCATTGTCCTTCCTCATGGTGGATACTCTAGTAGAAGGGCCCTGATAAAGACAGATAACCCTTGCATGCACGCTAGAGTAGTAGTCGATAGCATAGACATGGTGTCTAGGCTAGAGGCTACCTTCGTTTGCCTCATATCCTTCGGTTGAGGGGTAGACGGCAGGTGGTGATAGCCCTGTCCATCCTTCATAATCCCCCATGTTCAGATATAGCATAGAGCTATAGGCCAGCAACGCTTGGCAGACCAAGTGTTATCCGGTGCCCAAAGCAAGTCTATAGTGGCAAGGCTATCTTAACTTAGGATCTCTATCCTTAGAAAAACCTCACTACCCGAGCTATCCTTCTTCTTGTTATCTTGGGCGAACTAGCTAATAGACTTTACACATCCATTCCTTTGGGAATATATGATACCCTAAATACTTTTGGGTAAAGTGCTATGATGGTATATACGTGCGCTTGCAGATTCTTTCGCTCATGCTAAGAAATACCAACACTTCTGATGTAGACTAGGCCCAATCTTTCGAAAGGTATGATAGCGTCGATTGGTGGAGACTTGACGTTCATTATCTAGGCTTCGAACCAAGATTGATTTGGACCCCCGCAACTATTACACCACTGCTCCATTGGTTATCAACCACGTAAACGCGATTGACCTCGCCGAGAAGGCTTTCCTACAAGCGAATCGAGAACACAAGCAAGAATGGGATGAATGCAATCTGAAATTGCAAATAAATATGAGGCTTATGATAACGAGAAGGACTTCAAGTCTTTATTCAAAAGTACTAATCACCACAGGAGAACAAGATCAAGAACTAGGGCCCTGGTTCACAGCAAGCAGCCTTGGCGGCACAGTTGCAGCAAAACGATGTCTGTTTCACAAGGAAATCAAGAATTAAACAAAACCCCAAACCCTAAGGAGAGTGATGGCTGCTATTTATAGAGTCTTGGGCATCACCCCCTGGATGCACCCCCTAATGGGCCCAAACACGATACACGGTCCAACGGACCAAAAGACGGTGTCGTAGCACCCTGGCAGATTCTAGACGTTGACTTATTTCGATAATTCCTGTTGATTCCAAAGGTATTTTGACATGAAACCACTTGGATTGGCTTCCTTATCAAATTAGCTTTCTAACCATATGTGGATCATCAAAAACGGAGTCCGGATGTGTCCTGGGTGACTAGTTTAAGGCAGACTGGTCCTGGAACCCAAGATTGGCTCCAACTTCAGTTGGACTGGGCCTCCACCATGAGAAAGATGAATTGGACGCCTATGCTGGTCCTCCTCCTCTCCTTGACTTGTATGTGATGAAAAAGTGATATCCTCATCATCCTCCCTTTCTTGAATTGAAGTCGTCCTCAACTGAAGTAGATCGTCTCCTCCATTGGATGACAGCAACGATGGCTCCGGAAGAAGACGTTCATCTTGGCGCCCAATCCTTTGCAAAGGCGGCTGCCATGGTGGCTTCCCTATTGGGAATTCATCCTCCTCCTGCAAAAGGTTAGTACCAATAAGAGGCATAACACTAGAAGCAGGACCAAGTGAACATATAGGCGATATACAAGTTAAAGCATAACAAGGTTCATCATGATCAGCAAGAACAGATTTAAGAGCAAATAAAACTTCTTTCATGTTACTTGATGGTTCATTTGTTGGTTTGCTAAAGTCTTTATCATGGCCTTTCTTTTTCTTTTCAGCAAGTTCCTTTTCATATTGCACAATTTCAGTAGGAGTTAAAGAAAGTAAAGCAATGGTCTTTCCCTTAAATATAAAAGCATATCTATTTTTCCTACCATGATGTAGAACATTATTATCATATTGCCAAGGGTGGCCTAACAAAAGTGAACAAGCTTGCATAGGCACGACATCAAAATCAGCATAATCATGGTATGATCTGATAGAAAAATACACACAAGCAGATTGTGTTACCTTTGCCTTACCACTATTGTTGAACCACTGAACATGGTATGAATGTGGAAGAGCACGTGTAGATAAACCAAGGGTCTTGACAAGCTCAGAACTTACCAAGTTGTTGCTACTCCCTCCATCAATTATAGCATGAACACAGAAATTATTGACAATGAGGAACATTTGAAACAAATTGTGGTGTTATAGCTTGTCTACTGGCTCAACTTGTGTACTCAAAACACGCTGAACAAGGATTGATTTGTAGTTTGCAGTGCATATCACACTATCAATTACCTCATTATGATCTTCAGCACTATCTGCAAATTTATCTGCATAAAGATCAGTTGCAAGTGCAAATTCATTATCTTCATCACTAGCACTAGCATACCCACCATCATCAATAGCAATATATACACGTTTGCTAGGGCATTCTTTAGTAATATGTCCCATGCCCTTGCAGCGGTGGCAAACGATTTTAGAAGAGTTGCTAGAGGAAGGTGTAGCAGATCCACTAGAAGAAGGTGTGATAGAAGAACTCTTCTTTATAGGCGCTGGTGGTGTCTGCACATCAGAAAATTTACTCACCTCGGTTGGACGTGAAGGAGTGGACGGAGTCGTGGAACGCCTAGGTTGTCATCCCTGTACTTCTCTTTCAGCTTTAAGAGCATAATGATACAATTGGGAAAATCTAGTCCATTCTTTATAGTCAAGAACATCTTGTATTTCACGACGCAAACCTCCAAAAAAACTAGAACAGTTATCCATTTCATCCTCTTGTATGTTACTACGTGCTAGACCAATTAAAAGCTCCTGATAATATTCCTCAACAGTCTTACTACCTTGATTTAAACATTGCAGTTTTAATCGTAGATCACGCTGATAGTATGGAGGAACAAATCTCGATTTCATTCGTCGTTTAAGTACAGTCCAAGTTTGAGGTATTTGAGCATTAGCATTAGCATTAACATTATTGCAAATATCATTCCACCAGAAAAGAGCAAAACTAGTAAACTAACTAGTAGCAAGTCTAACTCTATATTCTTTGGGGACTTGATGGGAGCTAAATTTTTGATCTATAGCCATCTCCCAATCTAAGTATGCTTCAGGATCAGTAGAACCAGAAAAAGAAGGTATCTTAAACTTGGTTTTAGAGAAAGGATCATTATTACCTTGGTTATTACCTCCCATACCGCGTCAGTTAAAGTTCAACCAATTACGGTTACATGCATCCTCAGCACGTCATTGAGCTTCGGCTTCAGCCTCCGTGTCGCCATCATCCTCCTCAGAGAGATCATCACCATCATCTTTAGGACATGGTCCAGGATGTCGTTGTTCAACATCTTCAATCCTCTTGGCCAAGTTGGTGATTTGTTGAAGGATCTCATTGAACTTGTCATCAAGAACAGCACAAGCTCATTCTTAGAAACACAGTCATTGAAATCTATAGGTGTGTCCCCGTTTCCTTTACCGCTGCCTTCTGCTTTTCCTAACATGGTTAGTAGAAAGAAGAAGACAACACAAATAGTATTATCCCTACCAACTACTTAGGTTGTGGACAAGGAAAAACAAGGCACTTAACTCTTAAGCGTCTTACCACGGTCTTACAAGTCTTCTTACCAAAGCAACTGGCGATGCAATCGGTCGGTGACTGTGATACCATTGTAGCTTGAGTGTAACAGTTGCAAGGCGAACCTATACTTGGTTAGAAGAAAGTGGAGCTTGGACAGACATAATATAGTAGCAAGGCATAGCAAAATTCGCAACTGAATAGCAAAGCTAAATAAGTATCCCAAGTACTCGTCTTAGTTGCTGGCCTACTCACGTTCTAAGTATCAGATGTATCAAGTGATGTGAATAGCAGGAATATGATTAGGAACAAGGCAGAAATTAGCACACGCAAACATAGCTCAAATGGCGCTCTCTATGTGCTCCTCTAAATATTATTCCACTTTTGCCCCTCTATTTTTTTCTCTATTTTTGGGCTGTCGTTGTTTTTTGGGATTCTTTGACTTTTTCTTTTTCTTTTTTTGTATTTTTTCTTCACTTAGGAGCACAAAAGAAGTAACCACAGAAAATATGAGCTTAGAGAAGTGAAAGGCGTGGCCTGTGGAAATTTCAGGGGACGTGCTCAAAATCAACAAAAAGCTTGTGACCACAAAAAGAGGATCTTGTGACCAGTTTTTGACCAAAATAATAATCTCTGACCCCGACAGTACAGGGATGGACGGATTTGAATTTTTTTTGATCGATTTTGATATATGAAATGTCGAAATCCGAGTTCGTATGCGAAAACTAGACTAGTTTTATGAATTGACATCGAATTAGAGGACAAAACGGGAACAATGCGTGCAAAATTGGTCACGGTGGCAAGAATTTGATGGAAACAATGAAGATAAGTATAACAAATTAGATGTCGTGGACTAGGGTTTGATGGATATAAAGGAAACATAGCAAGACTTGAAGGTGTTCACGAATTATGATGAAAAACAAAGGGAAAAACACAAACTGGACTCAAAATCGATCTAAAACCAGGAACCAGAGCTTGACCTAGGGCACAAACTCAACAACGTGAAATAGAGATGAAATTGCATGACACAATGAGACTATAGGACAGGGAATATGTGGCGGTGTATATTTTTTGGCTTTTTATGGACTATAGGTAATGCAAAAACAGTAACAATCTAAAGGGGAAAACAAAGTTATACCTAACGGGCAACAAGGTCTCTGACACCACTTGATGTATACTAGGCCTGATCTTCCAAAAGGTATGATAGCGTCGATTGGTGGAGACTTGACGTTCACAATCTAGGCTTCGAACCAAGATTGATTCGGACCTCCGCAACCGTTACACCACTGCTCCATTGGTTATTAACCATGCGAACGCGATTGACCTCGCTGAGAAGGCTTTCCTGCAAGCGAATCGAGAACACAAGCAAGAACAGGATCAATGCAATCTGAAATTGCAAATAAATATGAGGCTTATGATAACGAGAAGGAGTTCAAGTCTTTATTCAAAAGGACTAATCGCCACAGGAGAACAAGATCAAGAACTGGGGCCCTGGTTCACAGCAAGCAGCCTTGGCGGCACAGTTGCAGCAAAATGATGTCTATTTCATAAGGAAATCAAGAACTAAACAAAACCCCAAACCCTAAGGAGAGTGATGGCTGCTATTTATAGAGTCTTGGGCGTCACCCCCCTGGACACGCCCCCTAATGGGCCCAAACACGATACACAGTCCATTAGACCAAAAGACGGTGTCGTAGCACCCTGGCAGATTCTGGACGTTGACTTGTTTCGATGATTCCCGTTGATTCCAAAGGTATTTTGATGTGAGACCACTTGGATTGGCTTCCTTATCAAATTATCTTTCCAACCATATGTGGATAATTGAAAACGGAGTCTGGATGCATCCTGGGTGACCAGTTTAAGATAGACTAGTCCTAGAACCCGAGATGGGCTCCAACTTCAGTTGGACTGGGCCTCCACCATGAGAAAGATGAATTGGACGCCCATGCTGGTCCTCCTCCTCTCCTTGGCTTGTATGTGATGAAGAAGTGATGTCCTCATTAACTTCTCCAGAGGTCACAATGCAATTTGAGCAAGCAACGGAGGCTGTTGACCTCATTCTTGAGCGTTGTCTTCGCTTGTGTCTAGATGAGCATCTTGTTGCCTTCGGCCATGCAGGAGCAGCTGTGCTCCCATCGAACATGGTTGATGCCATGCCGTGCTAGCCATTATCTTTGGTTGTGGGGGGATGTTATGAGTCTTCGTGCGATACCCTTTCGCAACCTCTGATACTGACTAGTTCTTGGCGAGGTATGGCTGCACAACACCCACTGGAGGCTGTACATTACCTAGTGGTAGACATGTACAACCTCTCTATGGTCTTTGCTGGGTGGTGCAAGCTACTATAATTACGAGTCTTCGCATGGAATCCTATGACCCTCTTGTTTTTAAGGATACTCCTGCCTCCATTGCTTTCTTATCTTGCTCTATAATGTGGTAAGTTTGCTTTGCCTTGAACTCCCCCTAGCACTCTCTGGGTCTAGGGATATAGTGATGCATTGACTAGTGCTAGTGTGGGGAGGGGGGAGCGCCTCATTTTATAGTCTTATGCTAGTATACTTAATAAATTCTGGTAGTTGGTTGAGGTTTATTAATTGGATACGCTTTAATGTTGTAACAAGATTGATGGATTTGTTTGTACTTGGTGTATCTTTGACTCTTTAATTCTATTGTACCTTAGTCTTTGATTTCTATCTATCACCTGGTGCCTGATAAAAATAGGTCTTCACCAGGACTTTTTCTTCCTGATGCCTACAGCGAAGGCAGGTCTTTTGTTGGGTTTGTGGGCTTTTGGCCATTTTTTGATAATTCCTTGATGCCTGATTGCAGATAGGGCTTTGTCAAGGTTGCAGGCTGGTTTAGCCACAGAGGTCATTCCATGCTTTGTAGCCTTCGACTATGGGCAATGGAAGGTTCTATTTGTCATGATGTTGTTTGTCGAATGTTGTGGCTCCGTTGCTAGCCACTTTCGACCTTCACTTTTCATAGTGCTGGGGGGATTCCTCTTTATATTTTAGAGGGTTTTACATGGGTCCTTCCTCGTCAAAAACCTCACCTCCACTAGGAGGTCCCCTTTTGTGAGGAAAATAGTACATGCGCTTTTTGCATGAAATGTAAAGAAGAAAATGGAAAATACAAGAAAAGAACCTAAGGTGACCTTCGCTTATAGTTTTGTGAAGGCCATCCTCTTATAGCTATATGTAAAACCTATGGAAATTGTCGATGTTCTAGGTGTGAGTAGTTGTCTACCTTCGCCATCTATTAGGTAGAATGACCCTAGCCTTCCGGTGACTTTCACCATGTATGGACCTTCCCACTTTGGTTGGAGTTTTCTTGCATTCACCGCATTTGGATTCCTTCTTCGGACTAGGTCGCCATCCTATATGTGTTTTCTGACTACACAACTATCTCTCCACTTCTTGGTTTGCTCTTGGTATTTGGTGATGTTTTGTACTGCTTGTAGTCTTGTGCCTTCGATTGTTTCCTTAGAATATTCTTCGTCTATTGTCAAAGCCTGCTTCATCACCCAGAGGCTCTGATGTCTGACATCCTCGGGTAGCATTGCTTCCTCTCCATCAATAGTTTAAATGGTGTGAAACCCATTGCCCTTGATATTGTGGTGTTATGAGACCACACCACCTTTGGCAATTCCTCGACCCACTTTCCCTTGTAGAGGTTGAACAATGTCTTTGATATTGCTGAGAATACTATTCTGTTAGCTCTTTCTACTGCTCCATTTGACTCTAGGTGGTAGACTGAGGCAAAGGCTAATGTTGTCTTGATACTTTTGCAAAATTCTTTGAACTTGTCTGAATTGAACTGCTTTCCATTGTCTACCATGAGGGTCCTTGGTAGTCCAAATCTGTAGATGATGTTTTGCTAAAAGAATTTTCTTACAGATTCTGACATGATGGTTGCTAGTGGTTTTTGCCTCAATCCATCTTGTGAAGTCCTCAATCGCTATGACTGCAAATTTATTCCCCCCTTGTGAAGGTGGCAATGGCCCAACAAGGTCCATGCCCCATCTTTGTAAAGGAAACATGGGTGGTCTGAGTTGTATTGCGGCCGAAGGCTTTGACTGATGTGGGGAGGTGTTCTAGCATGCTTCACATGTCTTTCCAATTTCTTTTGCATCTTTGATGTGAGTGGGCTAGTAAAATCCTTGCCTGATGGCCTTCATAGACAATGGTCTTGGGCCTATGTGAGATCCACAAATTCTAGAGTGAATCTCTCGGAGGAGTTCCTTGCCTTCGTTCTAGGTTATGCATTTGAGCAGCGGTTGGACTATGCCTTTTTTATACAGGATCCCATCTACTAGTGTATAGCTTCTTGCTCTGGCGGCCATTCTTGCTATGCTTGTCTCGTCTCCTGAGTGCTACACATTGTTTATCTGATCGATGATCAACTGCCGCCAGTCTTCAGACTCTGTGAGTAAGACTTGCTTGAATACCTTCGCAGTTGCTTGTTTTGCTGGTACTTGGAGTACCTAGTAGAATGTTTCATCTGGTATGGGCAGATTGTTTGTTGTTGCCTTCACCAACTTATAAGCCTCTAAATTCTCTACCCTTGGTATTATTTCAACGTGAACCCCTAGAACCTCTGCTCTAGTGCCCTTACTGTCGCCAAGTATTTGACCAATTCTAGCTCTCTTGCCATGTACTCCTTTTCAACTTGCCCGACCACAACCTGAGAGTCTATTTTTGCTAATATTATTTTTGCACCAAGTGCCTTCGCCTTGTTGAGTCCCAGTATGAGGCCTTCATAGTCTGCAATGTTGTTTATTGCTTTGAACTCTAGTCTGGTTGTGTACTTGGTTTGGAGGCTTGATGGTGCTATCAGCACAGTGGACGCTCCTACTTCTAGGTGTCCCTAGGCCCCATCTATATAGAGTCTCTAGACTTGAGCTTGAGTTGGTGAACTTTGACACATCGAAGGTGTCCAATCTGCCATGAAATCTACTAAGGCTTGTGATTTTATCGCTATTTTTGGCACATAGTTGAGATCAAATTGGGATAACTCTATTGCCCATTTCCCTATTCTTCTGGAGGCTTCTTTGTTACTGAATATGTCTCTGAGCGGCTCTGATGATGGCATTGCTATTTTGTGCGCTTGGAAGTAATGCTTCAACTTTCTAGATGAGATCAGAACCATGTAGACTATCTTTTTGATTTCTATATAGTTCAACTTTGCACGTGCTAGCGCTTCTAAGATGTAATACACAGGTTGTTGAATGACCTTCGATTCTTCTTCTTTTTCTTGAACAAGCACTCCACTAACTGCGTGGTTGGAGGCTATGACATATAACAATAGTGGTGCCTCTGGATCTAGTACTGTGACCAAGGGTTTGGTAGACACGTAACTTTTGAGCTGCTGGAAAGCCTTTGATTGTTCTGGCCCCCATTCTACCTTGTCTCTTCCTTTTAGAGCTTTGAAGAATGGTAGACTACGCTCTACTGACTTTGAGATGAACTTGTTTAGCGCTGCTATTCTTCTTGTGAGCTTCTAGACTTCCTTCTTGGTTGATGGTTCTACCATTGAGATTATGGCCTTCATTTTTTCTAGATTTGTTGTTATGCCTTCGGGTCCTATAATATACCTAAGCATTTTGCCTCTGCTCACACTAAAGACACACTTTTCTAGATTTAGTTTGAGCTCAACTGCCCTAAGATTGGTGAATGTCTCTTTGAGATCTGTAATGTGATCTTCTTCATTCTTGCTCTTCCCCACAATATCATCGACGTAGGCTATGATGGTTTTCTATAGCTGAGGGCTGACAACCGCTTTTGTCATTCTGGTGAAGGTTGAGCCTGTAACACCTCATGTGTTTATCACCAGTTAAGCAGTGGGCTTGATCTCCAACATGACAAGTTAAGTGGTAATCAAGAGCTCTAGTTCAAACTAGTAAGTGGTGACAAAGGTGTTGAGATCAAATCTATGAAAATGAGCTCCAGCTTGAACTTGGACAATACACTTTGCTTACATGTTGATCCTTTTCAAATGTAGGCTTGTGTTCAACATGCCTCATCCATGAGCATCACCTTAGCATCAAGCCATCTTGATAATTGGAAAAGTTTCATGAAGTTTGGAATCAAAAGGTCACATGAAATGATAAGTTATAACCTTTCTTGAATTACTTCATCAGGTGAATGGGAACATGGGATGTCGACCAAACCTTTCTACCATGCAAAAATGACTCTAATTGAACTCTACAACAAAAGCCATGAAGGGTTCATGTTGAGCAAATGTTAAGAAAATGCTTCAATGGACCAAAAAGCATAATTTAAAGCTTTATTGTGATACTGCTTTGACCAAAGTAAAGCAATAGTTTCTATTCAAGATACAAGGTTTGACCTTTAATAAAAGTGGTAATTTAGTTTGTGTGCTACAAACTTTGTTTTTGGATCAAGAGCTGAATCAGCTTAGAAATAAGACAAACAGAGGCTCAAAGATTGAATCAGCTGCTGGTTTCAGCCTTGGAAAATATTCTAAGTCTAAGATTAGTGGCAAGGATAGTAGGCATGTCGCGTCTCTCATGTTTTTGTTAAGCAACTTGACTTGATTCCAAAATAAAAGTTGGAGTTTACATCTTGGAGAAGGACATACAAAAGGTTGGGATTAGTTTGACCATGTTTGGACCAAGTAATTGGAGCACAAGCAGAGCAAGGCTTAAACCTCGTCAAGTCATTGATAGTGTCAACTGGGGCTTAATCAGCCACTAATGGAGGACTCTAATTGTTGTACACCCTTAATAGGGATGGAAGAGCAGCCAGAGAAGAGCAACTTTGCCTTAATCCACTAGGCCTGAATATGCTTGGAATATCCAGAAAAACGGCATCCAAGTCGGGCTGTCCCGTGCATGCTAGGTGTTCGATGGATTGACTTCATGGCATCCAGGCGCTGTCCACGCCCCCACCAGTGCCAAGCGCCTCTGTCACATGCCCCTGTCTCCCCCTCGCATCGATGCAGTGGCAGACACTCCTTATCATAGTGTACACCACGCTATACACTAATAGCAGTGCGCACTCATAACCCTATGAGAATTTAGAAGCCCAACGCTTTAAGAAGGCAAAGAATCTAGAATGGAATGATTTTGCATTTCAATTAGGGTTGTATTCTATGTTACAATTCTACCAGATATGTCTTTTTGATTTCGTCGAAAATCAATTTTACGGTATAGGCGCTTATAAATGACCCGGTCGTTGTGAGAATTCTTAATGGATGAGTTGTAGGGAGGGACTTATGTCACCACAAACAGAAACTAAATCAAGTGTTGGATTTAAAGCTGGTGTTAAGGATTATAAATTCTCTAGGTTGCAACTAAATACTTCCATATATATATACCCATACATATACTTCCGTATCAAAGCTATCCAAAAGTAAATACATGACATACATACATATAAATATGCATCTATAGCCGTATCAAAGCTAACCCACAATTGAATACCTTAGTATATATATATATGGGACATATATAACCGCAGTACCAAAGCTACCTCTCCCCTTAGACCGCATGCTCACCCTTGTGGTCTTGCCACTCTTACTTTGTTGTGGAGGGTGCTAAACTCAGTTGGGTACGCGGAGCCACCCCGCTACTTCTAGAGGGAAGTGGTAGCTGAGGGGTTGTCATGGTATGATGTGCGGGTGACCATTCTAGCCCATGTAGACAATTCATAGTGGCAAGGTTGGAGTATTGAATTAGATGGGCAGTCTCCTTGAGAAGGTGCCCAAGTGGTAGCTTTGGAGGCACTGAGTGAGATCTGTCAGGAGTTTGGTGATGAGCTTGTCAATGGTCTAGCCAGAACCTTTCCCCGGGTGGATCCATTGGTGACCGCTTGGATGCAGCTGGGCAACAATGCACTAGTGAGAGACCATGATGAGCGAGCAGAGAGCTCTAGTGCTACTATGAGTGCCATGTTTGTCGTCCTAAAGATATTCTACTCCCACCAAGATAGCTACATCAGCTGCATGCTAGAGCTCCAGCGAGCATAGGCCGCACAATGCTAGCTGCGACGGCGTGTGTGCAAGCATTGGAGGGTAGCTAGAGAGGCTCAGTGGGAAACTGATAATGCTATTATAGCTTTGGAAGCACACTGGGTTCAGTTGGTGAATGTTGTTGCAGAAAGAGATGCAGCTAGGGCAGAGATATAGGACGTCCGTGCTGAGAGGGATGAGGTCATTCGCCTTGATGAGGCTAGGGAGGCAATTTGAATCTGGACTGTGTTTTAGGCTGCTAGGCAGACAATGGAGTTTGATCGTAGAGAGGAGGAACTCGTATGCCAAATTGAGGAGCTTCAGCTGGATGTTCATCGTCTCAACAACATGGTGAACCCAATTCTTCCTCTAGCTCCAGTGGTGGAAGAAGATCCTAATGTGTTGATTGCTGAGGATGATGGCATGGAGGTGGACGCCATGGTGGAACCTAAGGAGGAGGAGGAGGAGGTCGAGCCTTTTGAGAATGACCACAGTGATGATGTGTCCGACATCGACAACGACCACTCCGAGGCGTAGCTTAGCTATAGTACCTAGCTAGATGCACTAGCTCTCTATCTTTGATCCTTTATGTAATGAACTCGTAATTTAGGTTTTGATCTCATGATGTACTCCTTTGATGTAATCTTGGAACCTTGCATGTTTAATCCATGTCGTTGTTAAACCTTAATAAATGTCTAGTTTGTGTGCTGGCAAGTATTTGGCATGTACGGGAATGCATTGTGTGATCGCTAAGTAATATAATTGGTGATGTTGTGTTGTGGAAATGAATTATTATGCCTCTATTTTATTGTATTAATGTAAATTCTCTCAAGTAAATTCAGTTTGGTATAATTATAAAATTCCTCTACAATTTTTCTGATATCATCAATAATTACTTATGGTTGCAATTCTGCAGACGACGCGCACTCATAGGGGAGTTGGTGGAGATGATGCAGGTGGTAGTGGTTCACGTGGCAATGACAATGAGGACCTCCCACCACCACTGCATCCCACGCTAGCGGAGATGATGGCCTAGCTCATGGATACCCAACGTTCCATGGGAGAAGTGCTGCGTGGTCTTGCGTAGAATACCGGCCATGGACGGGGAAGGGACCAACACCAAGGGCCTAAACCTAACCAATTCAGCGATTTTAGTGGGTAGCGGTGTATATGGATTGAACTAGTTTTCTGGGTTGGGCTCATTTTTGGGCGACGGCTAATTGCGGTGGGGGTGGTGGCGGAGGTAGTGCTTCAAGTTGTCTGTTGTGAACTTGAGCTGGCTGGTTTGTCTCTATGAATGTTATATGTGGAGGCCTTGGGTTTATATAGGTGAAGTTGGCTTCTACACGCTAGTTACTAGCCTACCCTTGCTGCTAGGTGCTTGGTCGCCATGTGGGTAAGAAGTTAGGGTAGTATATGGTTGCTAAGGTGGGTGGATGGATTTGATTGGAGCTTAGGCTTGGGTAAATTGGGCAGTATGGCAGCTGAGGGGGTGCAGCGAAGGTTTAGTTGACTTCTCTTGTGGGTTGTTGTCACAGAGGCTGAGGGTTTGCCTTGTTCTTTATCCTCTCTTGAGTTTCCTTTGCATCTAGGCAATCTCTGGTAATGTGCCCTTTGTTCTCTCCATAAAATAAATAATATTGCCTTCGCTGTCTTGGTTCCTGGTTCTTGTTCTAGTTCTTCCTTTGATTGTATTTCTTGCCCTCGTACTACTTCTGAGGTGCTTTGTTTGGGGCTACCTCTGGCATGTGTTGCCCTTACTGGTTGTTCCCTTGCTGCTCTATATTAAAAACTTGTTGATCTGGTGCTTGCTGAGGCTGTGACTGGCCTTGGCTTCTGTTGCCCCTTTGAGCATTCCTACTGCTCCCTTGGTACTGCTTGTTCTAATTTTACTATTCTAACCTTCTACGAAGGTCGTTATCTGACCTACAATATTTCTCAAACTCATTGTACAGTTCCTCTATTGTGCTTGGCTTTTCTCGAGTTAGATGAGCTACGAAGGCTCCGATGCGGAGACCTTTGATTGCGACTTCAATTGCCACATCTTCTAGGGCATTTGGTGCCTTCGCTTTTAACTACACAAATCTCTGAAAATACTCCCTTAGAGCCTCTCCTTGATTTTGTTTGCACTAGAACAGGTCCATTGAGGTTAGGGATTCAGTGGTACACCCTTTGAAGTTGGCTATGATTTTGTCGTGGAGGTCTTGCCAGGAATATACTGAACTTGGCCTCAACATCGAATATCATGCCAATGCATCACTCTCTATTGTAATAATGAATGACTTGGCTAGAACAGTGTCATTCCCACCTGTAGAGGCTACAACTGCCTCGAAGCTCATGATGAATTGGCGTGGGTGTGATCTGACATTGAATTTGGGTAGGGTAATGAGTTTGTAGGAGGTAGGCCAAGGTGAGCTTTGGATTTCTTCGGATAGTGGAGATTTTGAGTCTATAGTTCTGTGGACTGGTGGTGAGGTGTAAGGTGTGCCGAAGGTTGGTTGGGCGGACATACCTGGCGAAGGGTTAGGTTGGCTTTGATTTGTTGAGTGGTGCTGGTTAGATGTGTTGGAAAGTGGCTGGTTGGGTTGCATGCTCTGTATCTCCGCCTGCAAGACAGCTAACTACTGCCTGATCTCTGTTGCCTGGAGTGATGCCCGGACTACCCTCTGGTTTGCGGCGAAGGTTGCTGCCAACCTATCTCTTTCTTGCTGCGTACTCTACAACTAGGCTTGGAGCTGTTGAAGCGCTTGTTCTGGGATTGGTTTTGGCAAGTGCATTAGTACTGTCTCATAAATAGTTTCATACAATGCCACATAATTGTTGGAAAATTGGGTTTTCGACAGATGAAGGATAATAGGGCCTTCGCCTTGGAGGAGGCTCTAGGCAAAGGTGAATGAGTATGTGGGCTTCAATTAGGGTTTCATAAATGGATTCATCAACCTCCTTTACATAGCATCTGGCTCCCCCTTTTATAGGGCATTGTTTCCTATTTTTCTATTGTACATCTTTGCCCTATGATAGCTAAGATACATTCCTAGAATATCCTTAGACTTAGTACAAATCTTTAGGGGCATCCCGAATCTTTTCCTCCTGCACCACCTTTGCTTCTTGGGGCTTAGCCGCAGGCCCACGGGAAGCCCATCTCCGACTCTAGGCCGTGGCACTGCTAGGGGCTCCCTTCTCTTGGGCGGGGATCGTATGGCCTCCGCCCGAGCTGCCTGAGCCTCCGTCTTCGCTCTGTGACCTCCGCCAAGAAACTCCTCTAGATATCTTCAGAGCTGTGCTTGGGCCTTCGCATTACTGGCGATCAGAGGCGAAGGCTCTCTTTGGCATTCCTGCGTCTTGGCCTCCGCCTCGCTAGCGGTCGGATCCGAAGGCTCCTCCTGGTATACCTGTACGCCATCACACATGTAAACAATTGATGTTATGTAGGAGCCTTCGCCACTCATATATCTATGTCCCAACAATAATTATGACACGACTTAAGAGGTAACATGTACAATGGATTGTCTTTTTAAGTTGCCTTGTAGTCCTAAATTTTAGTTCATGAGATGGTTGTTCCGCGAAACAATGACTCTTTCTCTCTCCCCTCTCTCCTTCCTCCACATCAGCAAAAATTCCCTACATGGCACTGCATGAGATAGAGTATGAGACCGCTGACGTGTTAGGGCAAGTACATTGGTCTTGTCTCGTATGTGGTCTCATGGAATGCCACGTAATTTTAAAATGACTTAATAGACAACATAGACAATGGTTGTTTTTTAAGTTGTCTCGTAGTAACTCATAATTCCTTAATTTATGCATAGGATAAAAGTAAAGTTGTGAGTTGCATGGCAACAACAACTCATACAATGGTAGAATAGTTGTCTCATAGTCCTAAATTTTAGCTCATGAGGTGGTTGTTTCACGAAACAACGACCTCTTTCTCTCTTTCCTTCACATCAGCAAAAATCATATGTGACACTGCATGAGACGGTGTACGAGACCGCTGGTGGTTCTGTGTACGTGGTGTCACATCAGTCGTGGTGGTGGAATTAGACTTTGTTGATAGTATTGGGGTAAGTGGAACAACAAATAATTTTATCCTAAAAATTTACGCAATTAAAAATCCTAAAATCTGTCTTAATCTTAGAAAATACATAGAAATTTTGTTTTAGCTCAAAAATTATGAAATTTGTTTCATATTTTTCCTAAAACATGCTCTATCTTATGTTGCCTAACTTGAAACTATTTGAGTCTTTTATGGACTCCATCTTGGTTTTTATTTGCTAGTAGATACTTTCGTATATATTATAATTAGTCTACATCAATGACCATGACTGTGTAAAAATTTAGGTGCCAACACAAATATCAGTAACCACATCGTACATGACTCACATGTATCAATCCACATATACCTGCCCTTAGCCCTATGACGTTTGTTATTTTGTTGCCAAATTTTACCACATACACTTTTACTTCCTGTTACAACCGTAGCTTGGAAAACTATATGGCGTTGTTTTTTGTTTTTTTGCCAAATTTTACCACAAGTTTGTCGGATGATTTATTTTGCCATATTTTGTTGTTTTTTTTGGATGTCCCACAGGCTAAGCCGCCAGCCTAATTGCCCCTTTAATCCTATATCACGGGATAGCAAAATGTCCCTATACAGTGGGAAGGAAGGAAATTCCTCCTGTGTGAAACGAGTCTTGTGCTGGGCCCTTTTTCTACCCGTGAGAAGCCCATTTCGCGCATTTGCTGTTGGGCTGGAAGACCAAAGTCTGTTCCTAATTTTTCTCTGGACAAAAGATTTTGTTAACCCATCTTTCGCGATCGTCCAAATTTTTTCCCTTGTCTATAAAGCCAGATATTTACCTCTTTAATTAGCTCTTTTTAACCTCTGGATAGTTTTGGACGGTGGTTCTGTGTACGTGGTGTCACGTCAGCTGTGGTGGAGGAATTAGACTTTGTTGATAGTCTAGGGGTAAGTCGAATAACAAATATTTTTATCCTAAAAAATTTACACAATTAAAAATCCTAAAATCTGTCTTAATCTTAGAAAATACATAGAAATTTTGTTTTGGCTCAAAAATTATGAAATTTGTTTCACATTCTTTCTAAAAACATGCTCTAACTTATGTTGCCTAACTTGGAACTATTTGAGTCTTTTATGGACTCCATTTTTGTTTTTATTTGCTAGTAGATACTCTCGTATCTATTATAATTAGTCCACATCAATGACCATGACTGTGTAAAAATTTAGGTGACAACACAAATATCAGTAACCACATCATACATGACTCACATGTATCAATCCACATACACAAGCAATACAAAAACAAATTTTTGGAAAAAATATAATAGTTAACTAGAGTATCTACTAGCGACAGTAGTCCGTGTCATATGGTCTTCTATTGTAGTTTGGGTGGTCAACATTGATTGTATAATAGATAACAGGAGCACATGCTAGCAAATAAACACAAAAAGACTATAGAAGGTTCAAAGGATTAGAATCGATAGAGCATGATTTTAGAATAAAAAATCTAAAACTAGTTTCATAATTTTTTGAGGTGAAATTTTTTTCTATGGTTAAACTAGATTCTAGAATTATGCCGTTTGCATAAAATTTTCAAGAAAAAAATAGGTAAGTTTTAGATCTTTAATAGTTCAATTTACTCCTTGAATTATCAACCAATTTCGATTTACCGCTTTATAGTTGACGTGTGTTAGACAAAACCACTGTTCAAAATTGGAAACATGTAAAACACACAATTCTTCTATGATCAAACCAGATTTTAGGATCACGCAATTTGCATAAGATTCTCAAGAAAACAATAGTTAAGTTTTCGAATGTTTTATAGTTCAATTTACTCCTCGGATTATCAGTGAATTTCGATTTATCACTTTATAGTTGGTGTGCGTCAGACAAAACCACTGTTCAAAGCCATAAATAAATGTGTAAAACAAATGTCAAAAGAACAGATAGAAATCTAGTTTATAACGTTATCAACGTTTTACAAATTAAGAGACGATAGGAATCTAGTTTATGAAGGAGGAGGGAAAATCGACACGAAAGGTGAAGAACTGAAGAGGTGAAGAGAACTTTTTTTTCCCCCTCTCCACAAGAAAAGATACGTACAGAGCAAAACGCGAAACGTTTACGGCTCTCCGCGCCTTGTGCTTGTGCGGATGTGCGCCTCTGTGCCTGCTTGGGCTGCTTCTACACGTTGAAACCCCGCTAGCCGTGCACCGTCTCGTCTCGTCGGTCGGTGCTGTCCCTGTCGGCGCATGCTGCACCTCGGAAAGGACGGCAGGGCCGCAGGGACCCGATCGAGTGGACTATCAGTATCACCAACCAACTGAACAACATGCAGGTTTGGCATTGCCCATTTGGCCGTCCCAATACGGCAGGCAGGAGGAGAGAGCAGGGCAAAGTCGGGGCAGTACCTTGCCATCTCTTGAGAGAGCACCGAGGTCGTCGCATGATTGCAGCGTCGGTCAGTGCGTCACAGCCGCCGCAAACTCCACCGAGGGGCGAGGGAGGCCAAACCGGATCTCGCGTCGGTCCCGCTCGTTTCCTCGGAGAGACCAAATCATTGCCTCCAGCAACCGGGCGCCGTCCGCGTGCAACTACTGAGCGCTGGTTCACCTACTCGCCGAACGCCGCCGGCCTATGAGTGGTGTACGACGAGCATCTTCGAGCTGGCGGGCACCACCCGGCCGGCCGATCGATTCCAATCCCAGCCCGATCGAGCTCGATCCCAACTACTGGCGCCGTCTGTGGACTGTCGCGTCGGCGGTGACTCGTTGCCGCCGGCCGTGGTCCACTGTCCACTCGCTAGCTAGCCGCATCCTATTTTGGCGTCCGCCGGCTCGGCCTGCGCCGCTCCACTGCCCCAGGCCGGACGGACGGTTGGCAATTGTTTTGGCGTGGCGTGCGTACACTTGCAGACATGCCGGAAACGGAATTGGGTATAGCAGGCCTGCCCTGAGCACGATGCTGGAGAGCGGTGGGGACTACCACCAGGAGCCGGCCGGCCATAGCCCATCCGATCTCGCGGCTACTGTACGTGCGGTGCCCGAGTGCGGCACGAGAGCTGACTTCCGTTGGAAATGGAGCGCCAGAGATATGAGGCCGGCCGTTTGGTCGTGTCGTGACTGAGTACACAGCAAGCACAGTGGAGCGGGACCAACCTTTGGCCTTTGCTCTGATCTGCTGTTCCTCGATGATGGTGTGTTGGACACGGGCGGATGACATCAGGTGGCCTCATCATCGTTCCGGCTTTGCTCTGAACCACTTCTTTCCGTTCGATCGGGTGCTAGCTGCTGCATGTGCCGTGTTCTCATTGCTCTCTCTCTCTCTCTCTCTCTCTCTCTCTCTCTCTCTCTCTCTCTCTTTTGAACATAATTGGCAGGTGCACTGCCTTTTCATTCAGTAGGAAGCAAAATTTGGATATTTACAAATGGTTGATGAAAAAGTAAAAAGAAAACTGCATAATATAGTAACTAGCTATCAATACTCTTCTTGCGCCATCTGCAGCATATGTACATCATTGGCAATCTGTTGAATGATTTCCTGCGTGGTGCACGCCTTGTTGTCGAAGACTCGCCTCGCCTGCATCTTTCCTTCCATAGATTCCAGGCAGTGTATGTTATCAAACTTGCTCGTTGCTCATGGTCTACTTGCCCTTGTGTTTTGGTGATTTGCCTCCACCACTCTTTGATGTTCCTCCTGGTGACTGACAAACCTTGCTCATTATGTGAGAGCTCCACCTGCCTCTCCATATGGTTTTGGCATAACTGCATGTGGCCATCATGTGCAAATGAGTTTCCTGTGTGCAATGACACAATTTGCATATTGGGTCTGCCTGTCCTCCTCTTTTGATGATTCGATCTGCCGTTGGTAATTTGGACTGGAGCAGCAGCCAAACAAAGAATCGGTACTTTGGCTCTACTTTAAGTTTCCATATCTTGCTCCAATTTTGATCTGGGAAGACCCCGATAAACTGCACATTATACGCTGACCTTGCTGAAAATTGTCCTGAAGGTTCAAATCGCCAGGAGATGGTGTCCTCGTTTTCCTGTAGTTGGATCCCTTGTAGCTGGCTCCAGGGTTCAATGAACTGACGGAGTTGGTCTTCTGTTTCATTCGTTGAAGTCCCCGCATCCACCGTCGTCCCTGCAGTGCTAAGGCGACAGACTGGTTCTTGGCTCGAACAAGCCTGAAACACGCTGGGGCAATCTCCATAGGTGCCTTCCCATGTAGCCAGTTGTCTTTCCAAAATCTTGCCCTTTCCCCGTTACCTAGCGTTATTGTCGTGCAGCACCTGAACAAACTCTCCTCTATGTCACTCATTTTGATGTCTAGTCCATTCCAAGGTTTTTCTGGAGCTGTCCATTTCTACCACATCCATCTGAGACGCAACGCTCTGTTGAAACACGCCAAGTCCTCTATGCCTAGTCCGCCCCTGGATTTTGATCTCATTACTCTCCGCCAATTTACCAGGCAATTCATCTGCTCCCTTCCAGAGGAAATTTCTTCTTAATCTGTCAATTTTTTTTGATTGCCCACTTTGAAAGAGGGAAGGCCGTCATATGGTACGTCGGGATTGAAGAAAGTACTGATTGGATTAGTGTTAGTCTCCCAGCCTTAGTCAGCAGCCGTCCTTTCCAACCTTGCAGTTTGGCACCCACCTTGTCAATGAGCACTTGTTCTGCCTCTCTCCTCAATCTTCCAATATGCAGAGGGAGTCCAAGGTATTTGCAAGGGAGCTGACAAGGTTTCCCTCGAAAAGCTGCCGTTGATCTCACAATTTATTCCCCCAAATGCTCTTAGGATCGGCTGCAGATTGTTTAGGTCTTGCACGAGAGGGCGAATGAAAAGGGCAGCATCATCAGCATATCAGCATACAAGCTAGTTCTTATACGAATGGGGTCGGCTCCAATGGGACTTAGAAGTCCTTGGTCTGTTGCCTTTTGTATTGCTCTCTCTTTGACCATGAGTACACTACTGTTATATATCCCGTGCAGCATGCCTGCATATGTCACGAATACCTGCCTGCTCAGTTCACATTATGGAATCTCACTGAAACATGAACTTGGACTCGCACTTAGTATATGCACTGCTACACATAAGTGTGTGTGTCTATATATATATATACATATATATATATATATATATATATATATATATATATATATATATATATATATATATACCGATCAGCAAAACATTAGACATGGCCACTAACTAATCAGCATTCGTCATTTTTTTAGAGAGAATTATTACCCGGCATTAATTTTAACCCCGCACAGACACCCTTCATCAGGCCTCGCACAGAGCGAGAGCTCTCTGCACTGGGTACGACCTTTTATTACCCGGCATTAATTTTGACAGGTTCCTGTACTTGCACACTGCTGTGCTGTGTGCACTACTGGAGACGTCCTCTTTGCCGAGGGCTTCTGGGTTTGCCGAGGGCTACATCTCGGACACTCGGCAAAGGGGGTCTTTGCCGAGGGCCAGCCCCAGGAGCCCTCGGCAAAGCTAGGCCCTCGGCAAAGAAGCCCGAGGGCCTGGCTCCCGACAAACAAACGGCCCTCGGCAAAATAAATCTTTGTCGAGGGCCTAGCCCTCGGCAAATTGGCCCTCGGCAAATATGGCCGGATGGGTCACGGCGGCCACTGGCGTCAGTCTTTGCCAAGTGCTCGCCGTCAGGCACTTGGCAAAGATGTTTTATTTTTTTTTTAATATTCTTTGCCGAGGGCCATTGGCGAGGCCCTCAGCAAAGACCCCCTTTGCCGAGGGTCAGGCTAGACCCTCGGCAAAGAGTTTTTTTTTTGTTTTTTGAACCCAGTTTTTTTTGTGGTGCTATAATACATTATTTAAATCTCAATTTTAAAATTTGGGCTAAATTTGACTTTTTTTATATATTTCTCTAATTTATTTCTTTTCGTTGATTTTTTTCGAATATTTCAAATTTGAACTGTAGGTGGATGGAATAATGCAATTTAGTGATTCAAAAAATATTATTCATAGTATTTGGTGTATGTTGAGTCCCTATCCACGAACTCGCATCAAATTTCGGGCATCTTCTTCACGTAACATGACGAGGAACTTGCCAGAAAAGTGTTTTTAAATTATATAAAATCCATATAAAGTCCGAAAATCATGAAACTTGTCGAGGTGTCATGTTATCGCATGTGTACGCTGTGGTAAAAATTTGAGAAGGTTTCGAGCAATTTGTGACATCGGGTGCCTAAAACGATGTCTGGGTTTTAGGCATCCGACGTCACAACTTGCTCGAAACCTTCTCAATTTTTTACCACAGCCTACACATGCGATAACATGACACCTCGACAAGTTTCATGATTTTCGGACTTCATATGGATTTTATATAATTTAAAAACACTTTTCTGACAAGTTCCTCGTCATGTTACGTGAAGAAGATGTCCAAAATTTGATGTGAGTTCGTGGATAGGGACTCAACATACACCAAATACTGTGAATAACATTTTTTGAATCACTAAATTGCATTATTCCATCCACCTGCAGTTCAAATTTGAAATATTCAAAAAAATCAACGAAAAGAAATAAATTAGGGAAATATATCAAAAAAGTCAAAGTTGGCCCAAATTTTAAAATTGAGATTTAAATAATGTATTATAGCACCACAAAAAATTGGGTTAAAAAAACAAAAAAAAACTCTTTGCCGAGGGTCTAGCCTGGCCCTCGGCAAAGAGGTCTTTGCCGAGGGCCTGGCCAATGGCCCTCGGCAAAGAATATTAAAAAAAAATAAAAAATCTTTGCCGAGGGCCCTGGATCTGGGCCCTCGGTAAAGGGCCAACCCTAAATTGGCCAGCCACCCAAATTCCCCGCCCACAGACCCAAAAAAAAAATCTTTGCCGAGGGCCTAGCCTGGCCCTCGGCAAAGAATATTTAAAAAAAATAAAAAATCTTTGTCGAGGGCCCTAGATCTGGGCCCTCGGCAAAGGGCCCAACCCTAAACCGGCCAGCGGCCCAAATTCCCCGCCCACAGACCTAAAAAAAATCTTTGCCGAGGGCCTAGCCTGGCCCTCGGCAAAGGGGGTCTTTGTCGAGGGCCTGGCCAATGGCCCTTGGCAAAGAATATTTAAAAAAAATAAAAAATCTTTGCCGAGGGCCCTAGATCTGGGCCCTTGGCAAAGGGCCCAACTATAAATCGGCCAACGGCCCAAATTCCCCGCCCACAGAACACCGGCTGCTTTACGCCCGGTCGCCCCGCGAGCCCCGCCGCCCCACCACCGCCCCGCCGCCCCGCGCCCGGCTGCCACCGCCACCCCGCGCGCCCCCGGTCCCCGGCCGCCAGAGGAGGGAGGAGGAGCAGGCCACAGGAGGAGCTCCAGCCCGCCGCTCGCCTCAACCCGCCGGAGGTGCCCCGCCCCGGTCGCGCCGCCCGCCCACGCCTACCAGTCGGCCCGCCCCGAGGAGGAGGAGAACCTCCGCGCCATCCGCCGGCCACCGGAGAAGGAGGAGGACCCCGCGCCACCCGCTAACCCCATCCACGCTATCCGCCGTGCTTGCCCCTGTTCCGATCAGAAGGTGGGAGAAAGGGAGGAAGAGGAGAAGGGGAACAGGAGAAGAGAGGAGGCCGAGAAGAGAGGAGGAGGAGGTGCCCCTCCCCGGCCCCTTGACGCCACCCCGTCCGCGACCCTTGCCCCGTCCACGGCCTCCGACGTCCCTCCGACGTCCAAGTATGCCCTTTCCTCGCTTCATGGTGTACAATGCTAGTGAAGAAGGAGGTCGAGGTGGTGGTGGCGTGCAATGGTGGAGGTGTAGGTGGAGGTGGAGGTGGAGAAGGAGGGTAGTGTGTTTGTTGAGGTGGTGGTGGTGTGGTCATTGTGGTGGATGTGGTGGTGTGGTCATGGTCATTGTGGTGGATGTCGTGGTGTGGTCATGGTGGTGGTGGTGGTGTGGTCGTGGTGGTGGAGGTTGTGGTGGTGGTGTGGTCGTGGTGGTGGTGGTGGTGGTAGTGTGGTGGTTGTGGTGGTGGTGGTGGTGTGGTGGTGTGGAGGTGGTGGTGTGTTGGTGGTGGATTAATATATATCTGGCTATCGGCCATCGTGCCGTATTTGTTCCCTTGATATGTGGTTGTCGGCCATTGTGCCGGTTTTTTCTTGCAGGTTTTGGAAACCTCCCTGTACAGGGGAGGTTTTGCTGAAATTTTCAACTTATAGCATTGTGTTTCTTCTTTTGCAGAGAAGAGCACGTCAGAGGGGACTCGGTGACCCCGATCCTCTTCGTCGGCGTTGCGGGTCTGCCTGCACAACATCGCCTCATCACTGCCCTGACTCGCCACTGCCCTGCTAGCCTGACTCCACCGCCACCCTAGGCATAAATAAGCCCTCCTCCCGTATCATTGTCTTAGATCGCGTAACCCAGTTAGGCATCTCCCGTCCGAAAGAGATACGGTCATAGGTATGCGGATCTTTGCATATCTACGACCGTATCTGTTTTGGGTTGTCCACATTTTTTGGACAACCTGTGGATGCATAGATGGGTTAGTTTCCATGGTCTGCTCCGGTCTGAGACCGAGTTTTGGCAGCTCTTCCCTATTGTTCTCTGGATACACACTCTCCCTAACAGGACGTGTATCGGGAGAACAGCGGGGAGGTGCTACCGAAATTATGTCTCGGAGAGGAGCGGAGCCTAGAAACTGACCTCATCTACGCATCCGCGGGTGGGATTAGGACCTATCCTCACCTATTAGACATTAGAAACACCACGTAGATGCAATTGATGGTCACAATACTCTATGATGTAAATGTTAAAGGATGGAGGACCATTAGTGGATGTACACGGGCTAGAGAAGCCGCAGTGACTACGACTATGAATGGGTGAAGGGGACAGATCGTTTCTCGAAACATGCATTTGGCCCAGGAGCAGAAGGACATTCTCTAGTTTGGTGTCCCTGTAGCAAATGTGACAACAGGAGAAAGGTAGACGAGAAGACCATGGGTAGACATTTTGTGTTCAATGGTTATACGCCTGGCTACCAGCAGTGGATCTACCATGGTGAAGCAGATCGTATAAGAGCAGAGGTGGTGAGAGCACACCTCGAGGCTTTTGATGATGATGCCAGGGTAGCAGACATGCTAGATGACACCCACCAAGCTCACTTCGCTGAACGACGTGAGAAGGAGGAGATGGAGGAATCCACAAAGGACTTCTACAAAATGTTGCACTCAGCACAGAAACCCCTTCACGAGCGTACAACGATTTCTCAGCTGGCTGTGGTTGGACGCGTAATGGGGTTGAAGGCCGAGTTAAACCTGAGTCTAGAAGGCTTCGATAAGATGTTGGCCGTGTTTGGCACCATGCTACTGGAGAAGCACACTTTGCCGACGAACTTGTACGAGGCAGAGAAACTTCTTCGTATGCTTAAGATGCCATATGACAAGATGCATGTTTGTCCGAAGGAGTGCGTCCTATTTAGGAAAGAACACAAGGACACAAATTACTGTCCAAAGTGTAAATCCTCTAGGTACCTAGAGGTAGACTCTGGTGATGGTCAGAAAAAGTAGCTTCCGATCCACGCGAGAGTGCTACGGCACCTTCCTTTCCTACCGAGGATCCAACGGCTATTTATGATCGAGGAATCCATGAAACAAATGGCAAACGGTACAATCCTGGGAAGATGGTACATCCGTTTGATGCTAAAGCATGGACGTACTTCAATGACAAACATTGTGACAAAGCAGCTGAGGCCCGTAATGTATGCGTCACGCTGACAACAGATGGGTTCAATCCTTATGGAATGATGGCTGCCCCATACACATGCTGGCCCGTTTTTGTTATCCCCCTCAATCTCCCTCCTAGCATCTCCTTTCAATGGCATAGCGTATTCTTGTCGTTGATAATTCCTGGACACCCGGGGAGTAATATGGGTGTGTTCATGGAGCCTGTGATTGATGAATTGATCCACGCTTGGGAGAAGGGGGTATGGACATACGACCGAGCTATAAAGACAAGCTTCAAAATGCACGTTTGGTACCACTACTCCCTGCATGACTTCCTGGCATATGGGTTATTTGCCGCCTGGTGTGTTCACAGGAAGTTCCCATGCCCAATATGCAAGGAAGTTGTGAGGTTCATTTGGTTGAAGAAGGGTGGCAAGTATTCATCATTCGACCAGCATCGTCAGTTTCTCCCTCTAGACCATGAATTCAGAGAAGACATCAAGAGCTTTATGAAAGGTGTCAAAGTAACAGACCCTAAACTGCACTTGAGGACTGGTGCTGAGGTTCGTGCTTAGATAGATGCTCTCGTGCCCAATGAAGAAGGTGGTTTTGTGGGATATGGTGAGGAACATATGTGGACTCATAAGTCCGGCTTGACGAGGCTCCCCTATTTCAATGACCTTCTTCTGCCACATAATATTGATGTAATGCACACTAAAAAGAATATTGCCGAGGCACTTTGGGGAACTCTCATGGACACTGATAAGTCTAAGGACAACGTTAAGGCTAGAGTGGACCTAGCGACGTTGTGCGATAGACCGAATCAAGCGATGAGCCTCCTAGTGGCCGAAACAAGAACTGGAAAAGGCCTAAGGTCAATTTCGTCTTGCAAATCGATCAAAGGAGGGAAGTACTAAAATGGATCCAGATGTTAATGCTCCTAGATGGATATGCAGCGAATCTTAGCAGGGGAGTGAACTTAGGCACTCTGCGAGTCAACGGGATGAAGAGTCATGACTACCACATGGATTGAGCGGCTTCTTCCGGCGATGGTCCGAGGCTATGTCCCTGAGCATGTTTGGCTAGTGCTGGCAGAGTTGAGCTTTTTCTTTCGCCAGCTTTGTGCCAAGGAGATATCTCGGACCATCGCTCAGGACTTGGAAAAAGCTGCACCTGTGTTGCTCTGTAAGCTAGAGAAGATCTTTCCACCTGGCTTCTTCTTGCCGATGCAGCATCTGATTGTGCACCTCCCGTCCGAGGCACGTTTGGGGGGGCGTGCAGGCCCATTGGTGCTATCCAATCGAGAGATGTCTAAAGACTCTTCGCAAAAATTGTACAAATAAAGCCAGAATTGAGGCTTCCATTGCAGAGGCATGCCTTCGGGAGGAGGTGGCAAACTTCACAATGCAATACTACTAGCCAAACCTTCCTAGCAATCATAATCCACTCCCTCGTTACAATGCTGGCGAAAATGAATCGACCCTCAGCCTTTTCCAAGGCTAACTCAGCAGCGCAAGTGGATCAACCCCGAAGCTATTGGGAAATGAAGAGTGGCGCAGTTCATGCTATATGTGTTGAATAACCTTACCGAGGTGCAGCCGTTCATCAAGTAAGTTCTCAACGAACTTGTTTCAATACGCCGTCACTATTCTGCATCCAACCCCATTGATTCTCGTTCAGACAGGGAATTTGTTCGTGAATTCTGGCATCAATCAAGGGATCCTACCTCGCATGAACAAGACACCCTTGTTTCACGGGGTGTGGGAGCGGGGAGGCCTGATTTTATTTCTTGGTTCAAACAAAAGGTAATGTCCAATTTAGCTCGTACGTTCGATCGTCCAAGGTGATCATACGTTTGATTAATATAACGATCTATCATGCTTCACCTTGCAGGCCCAGACCGGTTCGTCCATGAGTGACGAGTTGAAACAGGTTGCAAACGGCTGTGACATTAGGGTGAAGTCATTTACCGGCTATGATGTGAATGAATATCGCTTCCACACAACAAGTTACGAGTAGATTCGGCCCAAACGAAAAACCATAAATAGCAGAGTTTGTACGCCCGGCACTGATGGCCTCGACTATCATGGTAGAGTTGAGGAAATCTATGAACTCTCATTTCATGGAGACAAACCTCTTAAACCTATCATGTTCAAATGCCACTGGTTTAATCCTCAATCAACGAGACAAACCCCTCATCTTGGGCTAGTCAAGATTCAAGAAGATTCCATCTATCCTGGAAAAGATGTCTACATTATGGCTCAACAGGCCGTGCAAGTGTATTATACTCGATATGCCAACCAAGACAAAGAGGATCTTAAGGGTTGGGCTATTGTGCACCAGGTATCTCCACATGGTAAACTATCTGCCCCAAACGGTGATGATTACAACTTCAACGCAAACACATATGATGGACAGTTCTATCAAGAAGATGGGCTACCAGGCATGTTTGAGATAGTCTTACCCGAAGCAATCGAAATGGAAGTAGACAACGAAATGGTTGATGGCGAGGTCGATGGAGATGTGGTGGTAAATGCCAAGGACATAGCAATGCTTGAGCGATTACTTCTAGGCAATGACTACGATGACAACATAGAACCTTCGGATAGTGTTGCCCATTTGGACAATTTTGACAGTGATGATGAGACCTATGATCCCAATCATGAAGATTATTCCTAATACATGTAATACTATGTTTTTTTAATTTATGTTTTGTTTATATATTTTGAATCTATTTCTAATATATGTACTAATTAGTCTTGTTCATTCTTTGTGATTGCAGGTGATTGAACAAAGATGGCGAGCAGACGTCCACGCCGTGACACGCCCTCGGTTTACGGGAGAGACCGCCCTCTCCTTCGAGGTGAGGGGTCGTCGTCCGGGGTAGCGTCCGTAGGAGATGACGAGAGGAGGACCAGGGGCAGCAGCCGCAAGAGGTAGCGGTCTCCTCCCTCGCCACATGACGAGGTGCTAGAGGAGGAGCACGTGACGGCCACGGCCACATACTCGTCGGAGGATGAGAGGGGTCAGCAGATGGGCGAGGGAGGCGAGGCGCTCGAGGGTGAGGGAGGCGAGGGGCTCGAGGGCGATGGAGGGGGTACCGCTACCTGGACTCCCTACGAGCGAGGTCCCGCGAGCCTCCCTCCGGTTCCACTTCCTCACAACCGCCCAGTGATTCGGCCTATGACAAAGAGGTAGGTAACTATAGATGTTATCACAACTACTTCATAAGATATGTTGGAAATCATAAGAGAAACTGATAAATTTTCTTAATCACTTGTGCAGGGCCTGGTTGGTTTTGTCAGGTACTCCAGCACGCACCCCCACGAGCATCCTTGGTGTTTTGTGTAGGAAATGGTATCCTGGTATTGTGCAACTGTCCGAAGAGCTGGTGGTGCGGGAGCCGGCCTCCAACTGGGACAGGTACGCGCTGGTCACGGATGACACTTACCGCAACAAGCAGGAGTGGGTATTGGCGGAGTTTTGGGTAAGTTTCTCTCACACAACATTGCTTAATACATCTCATTCATTGGTTAAATGTTTTATTGAAATAATGAATGGATACATTGGTTTTGTATGCAGAAAATTTTCAAGGCCGAAGAAGGACTTGAGGCCTAGGCGGATCGGGCGGCTGCCACAGCTTGTAGGAATTACATCACCGAGATGCACCACCATGGGCGCGTCCAAGCCCACATAGACTACTACAGGTCGGTACTTAAGCAGTCCCTCCCCAAGCCTCAAGCAAGATTGATTACGCTGACCCGGGACCAGTACCTTGAGGTAGGCGAATAACATTCATAATGATTCGTTTTGATATTAAGTAGGATCAATTTCATCTTCTTATATGTCAAATACTCAATGACTTGTAGGTGATTCCTTGGTGGTGCCGATCGTATCCCGAGTGCTGGGCCATGATCGTGGACAAGTGGTTATCATAGGACTGTGTTGGCATGCACGAGAGGCAGCGGGAACAGCGTCTGATGAAGCAAGGTCCAACTCACCATCAAGGCAGCCGCAGCCTCCCCGGATACAAATAAGCATACGTAAGTGATTTCTTTCATTTATTTTGATGCTCAATTCTGCTTGATTTCTCACCATCTTCCCGTCTTTCTCGTAGAAGGCTACGCACCCAGGCGAGGAGGTCTCGGAGTTCTCTACGTGGGCTATGTCCCATATGGACAGGGTGTCATCCTCTGTCTCCTTCGACCCGGCTGCCCTGCCCCAGGTGTACTCTGACCCGAACGTATACACTAAAGTCTAAGAGTACACGTCCTCGGTAAGGGAGATCTATGGGGAAGATTACAATGTGCGCACTGAGCCCATTGATACAAAGACGATCATGAGGCTCGGAGGAGGCAAGAAGCACGGGCGGCTGTGGATTGCAGATGGCGCCATCAACTCCACCACTGTTCCCTCCCTCGACGCTATCCAAGCACGGAGCACGAGCTCCAGCCAGCCCATACGCTCACGACCTTCTCCAGCACTGCAGCAGGTCCAGGCACTCCAGGTAATTACTGTTTTACTCGTCGTACGTTGATATTTACACACATAAATTAGATTTGCATTACTGATATATTGGAGTGAAATATTGTAGGCCGAGCTGCAAGAAACAAAAAGGCAAAGTCAAGAGCAGAACGCGGAACTGACCGCACAGCTACAGGCCCAGCAGGTCGCGTTCGAGGCCACGCAGAAGCAGATGGCGGAGATGATGGTGATCATGCAAAGTCTTGGGCAAGCATCGGGTGTATCTGTGCAGTTTTCAGTTCCTCCACCTCCTACTTCTGCAGCTACTCCTGTAAGTATGAAAGTTCACTTTTCGCTTGTGCTTTGCATGTATGTCGGCCTTCGTGCCATTGTGGATGTCGGCGTTCGTGCCGTTGTAGATGTTGGCGTTCATGCCGTTGTGGATGTCGGCATTCGTGCCGTTGTTTCTTGCAGGTTTTGGAAACCTCCCCGTGCAGGGGAGGTGCTGCCAAAATTTTCAATTGAGTCTAATCTTTTTGTATTCCTAGATTACTAGATGCAATCTCTAAGTTCCAAAACTGTTTTTCGGATTACTCATACATGCAATCTCTGCTCCTTTGTGCAGCCTCCGTCCGCGGGTTCCAATCAATTTGGTAGTGTGTCACCGGGTGACCCCGCCTTTCCTTCACCACCATCTCATAGGCTACCTTGATGAGGACTAGTGCTAGGTGATGTGGTTGGACTTTATTGTAATATTTGTGGTTTATGGTTCTGACTTTTGCTTGGATTTCATGAACTTGTCGTAATAAACATGCGAATGATGATGAACATGTGACTTGTCGTTGTAATATATTGTGATTTGTGGTTCACAATTATGGTTGTGATATATTGAGAGAAAATAGGTTCTGTGTGATATATATATGTGATGGTTGACATATATATGTATATATATGAAATGCTTGTGTCGATGGAATGCAAAAAACAAAAAAAAATTAAATTTCTGCCTCTTTGCCGAGGGCAATGACCAAGGCCCTCGGCAAAGAAGGGTCCTTTGCCAAGGGCCGTCTCATTGTCCTCGGCAAAGATTTTTTTAAAAAAAATATAAAATTTCTACAACATTTCTCTGTCGAGGGCCATGGTTGGAGGCCCTCGGCAAAGACTTTTTTTTAAAAAAAATAAAATTTCTTTGCCGAGGGCCTGCGTGGAAGCCCTCGGCAAAGATTTTTTTCAAAAAAAAAGAATAATTCTTTGCCGAGGGTCGTCCCATTGCCCTCGGCAAAGATTTTTTGGAAAAATTCTGCACATTTCTTTGCTGAGGGCCATGGTTGGAGGCCCTCGGCAAAGATTTTTCAAAAAAAAAAGAATAATTCTTTGCCGAGGGCCCCCGGAGACGGCCCTCGGCAAAGACTCCGTCCCAGGCGCCGGCGCCGTGACAGCTGTTTTTCTTTGTCGAGTGCCGCTCCAGCCCTTGGCAAAGGCTTTGCCGAGTGCCCGATAAAAGGCTCTCGGCAAAGACCCTCTTCGCCGACTCAAAATTCCCCGAGAGCTCTTTGCCGAGGACCGCCCTCGGCAAAGCCTTTGCTGAAGGTTAATGGGCCTGGCCCTCGGCAAAGAGGCCGTCTCCAGTAGTGGTGGTTGTTGGATCACAACTGTGCAATCTAAATACAGAGGCAAAAATCAGAGGCACATAGGGGAAGCACATGTGCCCGATCATGGGTCACCGGTGAGTTGCGTGTTAATTGGATTGCGAGAGTGTTGCGTGTTAATTGGATTGCGAGGAAGATTGAAGTCAACTCATTCGCGTGGCTTACATAGAAGTCAACTTAATTAACATGATGCATGCGCTAACATGCGACCACACATTTGATAGGACCTAGTCTAACATAAACCTGATCCATATGACTAGCATGCAGCCACATATTTGTGAGGATCTTGACTAACAGAAGTTATGGATCCTACGAGATATACATCGACTATGCATAGTCTTGACTAGCTAGCTTGCGGCTGCACCTTTGTTACACTCTATCGAACAGTCATAACTAACTGCTCTTTAAGGAAAACGAGAAACATACACTACTGAAACAAGCCATAACTGCCCCACACACTAAACTTTTTATTCATTCCTGATCAGCAAAACTTTGATACATCGAGTGCTGCAACTCGTTGCAATGAAATGGAGAGAACATACAATCTGATGAGGTGCGACGTGACCGTTTCTCTAACAAAACCAGACCATTTCCCTAAAGCTCTGATGATCGATCATGCATATTCTTCATACCGTTCAGTAACACTACGCCTATAGCTAGTCCCTGGAGCGCTCGTCACGTCGCGTGCTACTGCGCCGGCGCGTTCATCTTCGGGGTCTTCATCTCCCAGGCTTCCAGCTTCGTGACCTTGACGTCCACCTCGCCGTGGTTGAAGACAAAGAGGTGCGCGTTGTCGCCCAGGGCCTTCTTCGGGTACACCCTCGTCAGGATGCACGTCCTGCCGCCGGCCCCGAAGCTCTCCACCACGGAGTGGTCGATCTGCATGCCATTGCCATGCATGCGTTCATCATCAACGTCGTTCTATGGTACGGGGTTGCCAACATACAGTAGTATATATATGATGAGAGCATGCATGAACGTGTACTAGCTAGCTACTAGAACATATATACCAGTGTCCTCAGTGCGATCGCCTTGGTTTTGGCGATGTCGACGTTGACGAAGCTGGCGAAGGTGGGCCTGTAGACCTGCGCCTCGAACGTGGAGTTTGTAGGGTCGTTGCACATGAGGACGACGAGCCTGCTGCCGTTGCTGTTGGTCCTGAACACCCTGAAGAAGACGGCCGTCCTCTCGGTGAGGTCGCCGGCGGCCAGCACCCACAGCCCGAACGGCCCCACCTCGCCCGTCTCCCGGGCGCCTCGCTTCTTGCACAGCGCTTGCGGGTCCGTCAGCCACTTGGGGTTGAACTGCTCCGCCTTGCTCAGGTCGTCGATCGCGAACGACACCTCCACGTCCGACTGAAATGCATGCATCATCCATCATCAATCAAGCAGAGGCAGGCAGGCATGACAGACAAATGGACGATGGACGATGCAGCGGCGGCGGCGCATGCATGCACGATCCTACCTGCACGGACTTGAAGCCGGTGACCTCGAAGTACTGCCCGCCCTTGACGACCTTGTCACTGACGTTCACGTGCTTCGCGCGCAGCGCCTTGACCTCCTCCACCGGCCACTGGATCAGCTGCTTCCCGCGCGGTGACAGCCACAGCTTCCTCGGTATCGCCTGCGTTTTCGGTGCCGTCGGTTATACGTATCAATCAGTGGCGGTTATTGACACGTACGTACGTCGGTTACATTACATACCTGAATGCCGGCCCAGCCCTTTCTGCGGTCATCGGGGACGGTGTCCGATTCGTTGGCCCAGCCCCACAGGATGCGGCGGCGCTTCACCGGATCGTAGAACGACTTGGACGCGTAGAAGTCGCCGTAGTCGTACCGGAGGCCGTAGTCATTGTCGCGGAAGCCGGCGTCGGGAGTGTACTGGTCCGTGGCGTGGTCGTACGTGCCCACCGTGTAGTACTCGTACCTTGTCAGGTCCAGGCTCACCTTGAGCACGTACTTGACCTCCTCGGCCAGGGCCCTGTCGTGCAGCTCGGCGGTGTCCACGCCGCGCCGGTGGTGGCGGCGGCTGCCGCCGTGCACCGCCACGGGGAAGAAGTCCGGGCACTCCCACATCCCCGTGAGGCCGGAGTGGAGCGGGTGGTGCGCCTTCACCCAGCGCTTGAAGTCCCGGCTCCGGTACAGCACGGCCAGGCCCTTGTCGTCCACCTTGCTGCCCACCAGCAGGCGCCAGTGCCGGTCGGGCCCGTACCAGGCGGTGGTCGGGTCGCGGAAGGCGCTGGCGTTGATGCCGTTGTCGGGGGCGATGATGGGGTTGTAGTCGGGCTTCACCCACTCGCGGAGGAACGGGTCGGAGAGGTTCTTGGGGTACGCCACGTTCTGCACCTGGTGCTCGTCGGGGTCGATGCCCGTGTACATCACCACCGGCACGCCGCTGGGCAGCACGGTGGCGGAGCCTGACCAGCAGCCCTTGATGTCGAACTTCTTGGACGGGTAGATCCCCGGGTCCAACGCCGTCCAGTCGATCAGGTCGGTTGAGACCGAGTGCGCCCACACGATGTTGCCCCACACCGCGCCCTTGGGGTTGTACTGGTAGAACAGATGGTACAACCCTTTGTAGTACATTGGTCCTGCATTGATACACTTGTTAACTAATTTATTTAGCCGTGAATTGAATACGAGGAGGGGTCCATGAATGTACACGTCTACGTACCATTTGGATCTAGATTTATGTACGCCATGATGACGAGAAGGCAAGATAAAAAAAAACAAAGACACAGATCAGTGACATTAGATTTCATAATCAACAATTGATATGCAAAAGCTCAGGAAAACAAATGATCATATACACACATGTACGTACCGTTGATCCAGTGCTTAGGAGGCTGGAAGTGGTACCCGGTGCGCGACGTCTCATCAACCTTCTCCGCCTCCAACGACTGGAGCTCCGGATACACGGCGTGCGACGCCCGCACCATCGCAGTGCCCGTGCAGTGCAGCAGAACCGCCACAAGCAACAGCGCCGCCGCCATGTCCGCCGCCGTCCCCATTTCTACGGCAAGCAGGTGACTAATTCACTACGATCGATATAACTGCTAGTTGAATTAGGACTTCCAGACTCTGCACTTAATCTCTCTTGTCCGTATAATAATGTGGAGCACAGGAGAAGAGAACAAGTGAGCTACTATTTGTAGGGAGACCGGCCGGACACACGGTTAGGAGTTTAGTTGGGCATGCAAACAAACCTTAGTACGACACAGTCACAACCAATCGCCATTGAGAACAAACTGGATAAGAGAGCAAGAGAGAGAATAGGTCCACGTGGATGGGATCGTAACCAAGTCAAAAGGTAAATGGATAGCATCTGAACTCCATCTAATAAGTGGAACTAATTCATATATCAGCATCTCGGTTAATCACCAATAAATGTGATGCCTTCCGCCCATAATAACAACACATGCATGAATCTAGTGACGCATAAAAATCGGTACTTTCGTACAATCATACTAGTCCCGTGATAAAGTGCAACCGCAACCATTGTGTATCACATAGTCCAGTGATAAAAAGGAGCACGGTGCCACGGTCCATATGTATGACGCACAATCAATTCTACTAAAGAAGTAAAGAACTACATGGACCATCTATTTTTTTAATAAAAAAACTGACACACCAATTGTGACGAAGGCCAGAGATCTCTAATTTTGAACATTCCCTCTATATTTATCACATTATTTAACCACTAAAAGAAGCCTCCACGTTAATTCTCAAGTATAAATTACTCTCTCTGTCTAAAGTTAATAAACATACTTTGATAAGAAAAAAATAAAGTAAAATAGATTTTAACCTTTAATTTCTCTTACAATCTGTTGTTAATTATTTGCTAAAGAATCAATATCATCTTAGAGGAAGTTTGAATACTAATCTACTAATGCAAGTTTTATGTCCTAAACTTGTATACACATTGACTAATTTTTGGTCAAATTATAAAATTGACTTTTCGCTATAAAAATACGTATATCATTTTGGGACAGTTCCACATTAATCGGAGGGAATAAAAATCAATGTGCCCATAGACATGTTGATAAATTTTGTCATTGCAGATTTAGCCAAATTCCTTTATACCTGGTCAGCGCTATTACCGACTCATTGTAAGAACAAGAATGGTTCGAACCGCACTTGTATTACTGATGTTACAGATACATATACACGAGTACAAAAGCTGTGGATGGGCTGACTAGCAAGCTACAAGCAAGGGGGGCAGCGGAATGCGATCACCACTCAGAGCGCTACAGGCAAGGATGGCCGCAGGACTGGATCAGCACTAACCGCAGGACTGGATCAGCACTAACCGCATGCTAACACTCATGCCAATGTTAAGGAACACGTGAAGCTGATAAAAAAGAGATAAACATAAAGCCATCCACATACATACGTCATATTTAAATTTAATGTTTTTACATTAAAAAATAAAAACATAACAAACCCAACACAAGAGAACAATGATGTATCTATATGGAGAAAAAAAACACAAGGGCTTGTGTCTATCTATCCAAGGATGTTATTCCATAAAAATAGAGAGAGTGGATGATTTAATGTGAGGTCAAAATGTATCGACACTAACGATGCTACAAAGCATAATGATGTCAAGTGGTAGCCGGCATCATATCGAGTATCCTAACAAAGAATGCAACATAACAAAGACATGCCATTGACTCCTATTACACTAGGTTTTTTGGAACCATGTATCAAGATTGATGAAGTCACCATATAGTCAGGCATGTCGTGTAACATTGAAAAAAATATCAGCATTAAATCATTGAAGTCCAAAAAAAACTGTGAGCATCTGCATCAAGTCAATGATTTGAACCTTGATCTATAAGTTCTACGACAAAGAATCTAACCAGCTAAGGTACGTTCAGTTGAACAAAACCACCATACTTGGTCCAATGTACACTAATGGAAAACTAAGTAATGGACCGATATACCAGTAGCATATTTGCTTTTAGTATGCATGTAGTCATTATAATAAGAAAACATCGTGGATGTTGAGATTTTACTATTATTTGTAGGTGGTAGTGAATTTGGATCATCCAAAATCTTATTGGACATATGTTACTTCAGATACGCTTGGATAAGGTCCATTTGAATTTGGATATCTATCCCATGTGATCCAATAATGCCCAGAATTCATTGGAGAGAAACTCAAAAAGCCAATATAATGTCCATTGGATATCTCTGAAGGGCCCACATGTTGATATTGCTGCACTAAATAAGCATAGTAGCTAATTGTTATACTGAGTCCTTTTAAATAAATTTCAATTAGTTTCACTAAAATTTTAAGGAATGAAAATAAGGTTTTTAATTCTAGGTTGAACTTTTGGTGTGGGACCCATAATTATATATACCACACCAATATACAGTGTTAGGGGTGTATTATATGTTAGGGACCCATTGGTGTTTTGGGGGCCTAATTACATAGCTTAAGGGCTTGTAAGATAATATTTAGGACTCATTTGTAGCCCCTAGAGACTCTATAATAAAATACATGCCCTACTAGGGGAAATAATAAAAACCTCTCCTTTCACCTTCCCTATAAAAGGGGAGAGGGATAAGGTAGAGGCGAACTCTTGCTTTTCACTTATTTTGGTTCTCTCTTTCTCTCCACTCATGTTCGGTTACTGACCAACACACAGAGTAGCCAGTTGTCACACTAAATCATCTTCAACAAATTTTAATCAACTTCACTAAAATTTTTAGATATGAATGCGAAACTTTTAATTCTAGGGAACATTTTTTGACATGGGGCCAACATGTTTATATATATATATATATATATATATATATATATATATATATATATATATATATATATATATATATATATATATATAGAGAGAGAGAGAGAGAGAGAGAGAGAGAGAGAGAGATCATTATATCAATAACTGTAGTGTTATACAAGAACCTTCCGATGGCAGCTGCCTCCATTGCGGAATCGGCTACTTCCGGGCGTCAGCTTCCATCGCGGGGGCTCTACTTGATGGTGGGTGGGCCGAAGCGGAACAGCAAGGCGGTGCCGCCGGCCGCGGGTGGCGGAGGACAGCGGTTGGTCAGTACGGTGCTGGTGGCAGGGGACGTCCAAAGTCGGGTGGTCCGCTTCTTCTGTCGCCACTCCCTTCCCCTATTTCTATCTCCACTCCCTTCCCCGTCTGGAGAGTGTTCCGCTCCCATTTCATCACCTCCCATTTCATCAATCACTCTGCCATAAAAGGGGCTCAGTTGCTGCCTACAATCACTACCTTCGTTACTCCCCGCTACTTCGGTTTGTTTGGGCTGAGCTACTGCTTGCAATCTCTATTCAAAGTTGTAGTACAATAATAAGTATCTCCTCACATTTTAAAATATAAAATATGTATTCCATTTGGCAATGTATACTCACTACTTCCTGCTTTGAGGAAGTTTTCCCAGCTTTGAGCTCAATGCAGGCCTGTTTGCGCAACATATGTATATTCTATGTCTATTAATTTCTATCTCTGTTTTTTTAACTAGTAGAAATATACATGTCTATTGATAAAACTCTTCATAATCGAGCAATAATGATATAGTAATGATGAAACTTTCGAGAAGTCAATTCATATATGATATGAAAATAAAAAGTTAGCATAATTGTGGGAAACATGATGATTCTATTGCAAGATTTGTATGACATTATAATCTAAATTGATTGGCATGAGTTTATTTATACTATTCTGATTTGTCTATCTGTCTGACTGTCTGTCTCTCTCTCCCTTGTACCCTTTCTCCTCCCCCTTTTCTCATTCTTTATATTACAACTGCCCTGCCAGATAGCACATGAACAAAGCTAGTAAAGTAGTCTAGCACATTCCCACATCCATAACAATGTAATATGGATAGTGTTGGAACAAAAATGTTCTCTGCTAGAAATTATTTATTCAGAGCACGACAAAAATATTAGTTGAATGCCAATATGATAGACATGCATACGTGTTTTTTAAGAGATGCAAATGTCATAAACCCATTCAAATCAAATTCACAAGGTAAAGACTATTTGGAGAACTAGCAAAATTCGTCGAGGAGTGAAGTAGAATATCCATTTCCCATGGCAATGTGCCCTTTCCAAACAAACAAAAAAATAGTTATTAGTTTTATGCAACTACCAGGATTCATCCTCAAAAAAGAGTTCATACATTTCATGGTTGATAGTCAACAACACTGCCGCCTAAATAGAGATGTTAAAATATCTCAATAGCGCATTTATTTGAACATGTAGATGTTAAAATATTTTCTAAAGCTTGGAAAAGCTAGAGAAATTTTACATAGGACAAAGCTAAAATAAATTGTGGAACGGAGGGAGTGATATATAATGATCTTTTCCCTTAGTTCATGATACATCCACTCCTCTTTCTCTGGGTCACCAATTCTGTCCAATCTTTTATGCTTTGTCCTCCAAAGCTTGAAGTTACTGACTTAATGTTAGTGTCAGCTGGCTCAAACAATCATAATTTAATGTCCACCACATTTAATTTCTGTCAATTTGATTTAAGTGAGCGCCAATGACATTTTCTACTTGGCAAAATTTGCCATGGGACATCATTAGAATGTGCCTTTTGCTAAAAACCACTAAAAACATGTCTTAGCCAAAAGACATAAAAAATCATGGGAAATATGCTACCAGACACCCAACTCGTTATTATTATATTTGGTTTCAATGGACAACCACGTGAAATGACAGATATGTCCTTGCCTCTTTATCCCTTCAATCAGAACGGATCGAGAGCTCGTGCGTGCGGCCACCCTCGACTCTCACTCACTCGCACGGAAAAGCAGCATGAAGGAGAAAAATAGAATTTTGCCATTATTATGGGAGGTGGGCTTTGCTGGTTTGCCATCCCGCAACAGTATAGGTAGGTGTTAAGGCGATCGGGTCCTATGGTCAAGGTATAAACATTTTAACATTTCAAAATATTCGATGGACACTCTGTCAGAGAATGGATGATCCATGTGTCGGGATCATAAACCCGGGGTCCCTTATAGACCTGCTTCCCAGCAAAAGCTTGGCCCAGCAGACGACATTGCGAATCACGCGCAACTCCTGGGCCGGCCCAAAAACCTAACGACAGGCCAGAAAGGCGAACCAGCTCGGCGCTTGCTTCCGACTCCGGCCCGCCTCTCCGACCGAAAGGCCTGGCCAAGGAGGAACGACGCTCGCTTTCGACTCTAGCCCGCCTCTCCGATCAGAAGGTCTGGCCAAGGAGGAACGACGCTCGCTTTCGACTCTGGCCCACCTCTCCGACCGGAAGGCCTGGCAAAAGAGGAACGGCGCTCGCTTCCGACTCCAGTCCACCTCTCTGACCGGAAGGCCTAGCCAAAGAGGAACAGCGCTCGCTTCCGACTCCGGTCCGGCTTTCCTACCGGAAGGCCTGGCCAAAGAGAGGATGATGCTCGCTTTCGACTTTAGCCCGCCTCTCCGACCAGAAGGCCGAACCTCTGCTTACAGCTCTTCTCCGACCGGCGCGGTCAGAGCCAACTAGGAAACAACCGAACGGGGACGCCCACTCGGTAAGGACCCAAAGAATCAGGCGGAGCAAGTAAGGCAGGGCTCTCAAGTCAACCGCAATACCGAGAACCGTACCCTGCACACCTACAGGATAGCACCGTCAGGCCATGTCAGAAGGGTACTTTGCAGCCTTCTGACATGGCAGGACACAAACAGTGTTGTGGGCGCTGACATTTGTTCTACAATATGGTAGGCGCCGACATTGGCCATACCAGAAGAATACAATGGAGCCTACCACATGCATCTGGACATCAACAGTATTGTGGGCGCCGACAAACCACCTTGTACCCGATTTCGTGGGCAACAAGACAAGGTGGCACACACACTCTCTCTTTCTCTCACACTCTCTCTTTCTCTCACACTCTCTCTTGTATAGTCATCCCCTTCATCTATAAAAGGGGATGCACTCTCTCCAAAAGGAGGACGATTCAGACAACTAACTCTGATTCTCTCCGCTTGGCTCTAGAACTCTAAGCCAGAGAGAGCATACGCTCGAACACTTAGCACACGTTGGAGTTACCGTCACTCTTGACCCTTCGGTCTAGAGTCCGATCGGACCTCTGATACCCCCCTCTTACTCCCCCTCGTTTGTAACCCCACAGCAAACTTCGAGCACCTGGACTCAGGAATAAAGTCACCCACCGACCCAAACTGGACATAAGGCACGTTGTCTGAACCAATATAAACCATGTGTCATTGAGTGCTAAGCCACATCTGATCACAACATACGACAAAATGACAAATATTTACTAGTTGGTCACTTTTCGCACCGATAGTTGGCGCTGTCCGTGAGGATGACGCTGTACGTTCACGCTTTTGGTCATCGGATGGCCCACCTTTCCACCATGTTCAGCATGGCGGGCTCAAGCGATACGACTCGCTTCAGCTCGCTGGAGTTTCCCGCACTCCCACCTGTTGGGATGTGGGTTCCTCCCATCTTTGACCATCCCAGACCTTCCTCTTCAAAAACCTGGACTTCGTCGCCGACCGGCTCGGCGTGCTTCACCTCCGTGAGGAGGTGCTTGTCGGAGGAGGAGCGACCTCCGTCGGCTCTAGGACACCCGGTGACTTCAACGATGAGGCGCCTGCACTTCGTTCCATGCCTACGCTAGGCTCAAACCCCACTGTAAGTAATGTACATACTGTTATTTACTCACTTTTTATATTTTCCGCTGACTCTCCGAAGGGACCATGCTGTCCCTGCCGCGACGATCATTTGACCGGTTCCCCTACGGCCTCGCATCCCCCGCGGACGCGTACGCACGGGGGCTCCGAAAGTTGCTAGTGCCGCCCCCTCTCACATCCAAATTCGTGGGGATGGCGGGCTATGCTCCCGCCTCTTTTCATGACCTCATGGATGACGATGTTGAGAGCGATGGCTCCAGCATCGGTGATGCCATGGCACCTAGCCACCCTCTGTCCTGAGAGTGCGCTATGGCGGATGCTCTAGGACAGCCGCCGGTGGTAACAAAGTCTCCATAGACCCACACCCCTCCGAACCCTCATGCGGTGGCCCTCGCATGTGCGCAGGAGCACAGCAAGGAGCTACGACAAAGGCAGTAGAACAAGCCACCACCTGCACCGGCGCACTTAGTGCAACACGTTGCGCCCCATGCGTGTAACCCAGCGAGTGGCGCCCAGGGTCAAGCCCGCCAGGTTCAACGCAACATCATTGATGGGGGGAACGGTCCCCCATAGTTCGCTTAGGCTAGCTAGAACATCGCCGCAGCGGCGATGCTCCTGCGTGGCCTTCCCGAGCCTATCGACCCACAGGAGCAGGCAGTCCACCGGAACCTCTGGGCGCTGGTGGAGACCATCGCCGTTCAATAGGCGGAAAGCTCCACGTCGCGCCACCGACTCATGGCCTCTTTCCCTACCGAGGGAATGGGGGCGCGCCAGTCCAATCGCTCCATCCGCTCACCACTGTGGCCGCTGAGCGTGGAATAGGAGGGCGCAGCTATGCCACGGCCTGACCCAGCGCCCGCTCCACACTGGCCACCTATGCGCGAACGCCTCGGGCAGAACTGAGATGCTCGTAGCATCATCAGCAACCGGCGTCAGGCCCGACATGATGATGGCGTCCATCGAACGACGGTGAGAGCAGGCAACACGGATCCCGACCGAACCATCGAGGGGACCAGTGAAATGCACCCCAGGCGTGGTCACCGACCCAACAACCGAAGTCCTAGTCTGGATGGCCTAGGACCACGCGCCTTTGGCCGTCGCACCCAGAGAGCGCCATTCCCACAGCGCTTTCGACTGCCTACCAACATCGCCAAGTATACCAGGGAGACGAAGCCCGATATATGGCTCGAAGACTTCCAGCTCGTCTACCGAGCCGAAGGAGTGGATGATGACCACTTCATCATTCAGTACCTCCCCATCTGCGTGGGGAGCATGTTTGAGCATGGCCCGAATTCCTCCCACTTGACAGCATCCGCGACTGGGCGGACCTCAAGAGGATCTTTGTTGGGAATTTTTAGGGGACGTATGTTTGCCCGGGGAACTCCTAGGACCTCAAGAGCTGCCAGCAGGAGCCCAACGTGTCCCTATGGGATTACATCTACAGGTTCTCAAAATGATGCAACTCCCTTCCTGATGTCGTCAACGCGGATGTCATCAGTGCATTCCTCTCTAGGACAACCTACGAGTCCCTGATCCACAAGCTTGGCTGCCTAAAGCCCTATACCACCCGCGACCTGCTCGATGTTCCCACAAACCACGCCTCCGGTGAGGAGGTGATCGGAGCAATCTTCAACAGAGGCTAGGACAAGGGCAAGGCAAAGCACGAGGATCAAGATGAAGGCCCCTCCACATAGAGGGGCAAAAATAATAAGAAGGATCGGCGTCGACTGGCCAACTCCGTGTTGGTCGCCATGGCCGATCGCGCAGGCAAGTAGCCCCAGCAGGGCCAGCCTGATCACTTCGACAAGCTCATGGATAGCCCATACACCAACCATGTACACCCCGTCAAGCACCTCTATAAGGACTGCAAGCTCCTCAAGTGCTTCCTACGATAGGCCGGTGGGCCGAAAGAAGGAAAGGGCAAGGAGGCAGCAGCTAAGAAAGGAGGCGTGGCGGGCAAGGATGGGGACGGCTTTCTCGACCTCGAGGAATGCATCATGATCTTCGGGGGATCTAATGCTGTCTACTCCAAGTGCTAGTAGAAAATGCGCTACAGAGAGGCATGCGTCGCCAAAACGACAGTCCCCTCCTTCCTTCGCTGGTCAAGGTCTCCGATCACTTTTGATCAGAGGGACCATCCTTCCCACGTCGCTAGACCAAGTCGCTACCCGTTCGTCATCGACCCCATCGTCCGCAAGAAGCGCCTCACCAAGGTGCTGATGGATGGAGGCAGCAGCCTCAACATCCTCTACATCGACACCCTCGATGCCATGCGCATCCCCCGGTCAGAGCTCTGCTAGTGAGCTCTCCCTTCCATGGCGTGATCCCAGGAGCATAGGCATACCCGCTAGGGCAAATCGATCTACCCATCACGTTTGGTGACTGAGCCAACTTCCACTCAGAGGTGCTTACCTTTGAGGTGGTGGACTTCCCGAGGTCTTACCATGCCATCTTAGGGCAGCCATGCTATGCCAAGTTCATGGTGGTCCCTAACTACACCTATCTAAAGTTGAAGATGTCAGGACTGAATGGTGTCATCACTATGGGTAGCACCTTCTCGCATGCCTACACGTGCGACCACGAGCATTACGAGCTCGCCACTGCCATCATCAACTCGTCCGAGCTCCTGCGGCTTGAGGAGTTGTTGACCCCAGCAGTCCTGAACTACAACAAGTCAACCTCCTCGACTGCCTTCCACCCACTCAAGGAAACTAAGGCGGTGGGGATTGACCCCACTGACCCTACTGAGATGGTGTAGATTGGGACCCAGCTCCTGGCCAAATAGGAATGCAAGCTCGCCAACTTTCTACACGCCAATCGCGATGTCTTCGCATGGAAACCTTCCGTCATGCCAGGCATACTACGGGAGGTCGCTGAGCATGCACTACGCCTCATCTTAGGCTCAAAGCCCACCAAGCAATGCCTACGTCGCTTTGACAACGAGAGGCATAGGGCCATAGGCGAGGAGGTCACTAAACTCTGAGTAGCCAGATTCATCAAGGAGGTATACCATTCTGACTGGCTTGCCAATCCTATTCTTGTCAAAAAGAAGAGTGGGAAATAGAGAATGTGCGTTCATTATACCGGCCTCAACAAGGTGTGATCAAAGGGCTATTTTCCTTTGCCACGCATAGACTAGATAGTCGACTCCACCTCAGGATGCGAAATCCTCTCCTTTCTGGATGCCTACTCAGGCTATCACCAGATCACGATGAAAGAGTCTGACTAGCTCACACCTTCGTTCATCACTCCATATGGTTCATACTGTTACGTAACCATGCCTTTCATTCTGAAGAACGCTGGCACCACCTATCAACGGTGCAAGCAGCAATGCTTCACCAATCAAATCAACCCGCTCGATCAGCCTAACCAAGTCGAGTGGCCAAAACCAACAATCGCTGTCTATGTTGATGACATAGTGGTCAAAATGGCTCAAGCTTGCGACCTGATCGCAAACTTGGCCACAATGTTCACGAACCTCCGAAGGTTCAACATCAAATTGAATCCCAAAAAGTGTGTTTTCGGGGTTCCAAAGAGGAAACTGCTTGGATACATTGTGTCTGAACACGGTATCGAGGCCAACCCTGAAAAAATCATGGCCATCTCCAACATGGGCCCCATACGCAATGTCAAGGGCGTACAAAGGTTCACCGGCTGTTTGGCCACCCTGAGCTGGTTCATCTCATGGCTCAACGAGCGAGGGATGCCTCTCTACAAGCTACTCAAAAAGACAGACACGTTCGTCTGGACTAAGGAAGCACGACAGGCTTTGGAGAACCTCAAAACATCACTGAAGTCGGCCCCAATCCTCGTCGCTCCCGAATAGGGAGAACCCCTCCTCCTCTACGTCGCGGCAAGCAACCACGTGCTGAGCGCCACCCTAGTCATCGAAACAGAGGAGCCAGGACACCACCTTAAGGTCCAATGACTCATATACTTCATCGGTGAGGTACTCACTGACTCCAAGGTTCGGTACCCCCAGGTGCAAAAACTCCTATACGCCGTGCTGATGGCGACCCAGAAGCTCCTACACTACTTCACCAACCACGAAGTCTTGGTTGTCACTTCATACTCGCTTAGAGACATCATCCGCAACCACGACGTCGCGGGGTGAATCTCCAAGTGGGCACTCGAGCTAATGGGCCACGACATCAGGTATATCCCGTATACCGCTATTAAGTCTCATGCTCTCACGGACTTTGTTGCTGAATGGATGGAGGTCTAGCTCCCAACCCCGGATGTCACCCATGAGTACTGGATGATGTACTTCGATGGGTCCGTAATGGCACCCAGCTCAGGGGATGGAGCGGTTCTAATCTCCCTGGACGGGAGTGGGCTCCTCTACGTAATCCACCTCCACTTTTTGGCCTCAAACAACGCTGCGGAATACGAGGCTCTCATCAACGTACTATGTAGCGCCGCTCTATGTCCACGGTGACTCGAAGCTGGTCATCGACCAGGTCATGAAGGAGTCCTCTTGCAAAAGCCCCCTCATGGCAGCATACTGCCAGGAGGTGCACAAGCTCGAGGACAAATTCTAGGGGATCAAACTACATCATGTCCCCCGAAAGGACAATGATGTCGTCGATTTTCTCACAAAATTGGCTGCCAGGCGAGCTCCGTCTCTAGATGGCGTCTTCATCAATGACCTCCATGAACCATCTGCCCGTGTCCTGGAGGGTCCGATCTAGACACACCCTGATGCTGACCCAACGCTCGGGGGCTCCGACCCCGGCGCCTTCACGATGACATCACCCACCAATGTCACCATGATGGCACTCGATCAATCCGATTGGCGAGCGTCGCTACTCACCTACCTCCTTGAGGAGGTTCTCCCACCAAAAAGGACTGAAGCGCAACAGATCGCTCAACGTGCCAAGACATTCGTCATGTTCAGTAATGAACTTTATAAATGAAGTCCATCAGGAGTACTCATCAGGAGTACTCATGAAGTGCATCCCTACACACCAAGGCAAGCAGCTCCGCCTCGAGGTCCATGCTAGAATCTACAGACATCATGTGGCCCCGAGGTCATTGGTCGAAAAAGTCTTTCGCCAAGATTTTTACTATCCCACTGCACTACAAGATGCAGAGGAGGTCATCCGCAGGTGTGAGGGATGCCAGTTCTACGCTCGGCAAACACACTTGCCGACACAGGAGCTTCAAACCATCCCTATCACATAGTTGTTTGCAGTCTGGGGCCTCGACATGGTAGCACCCCTCAAAAAGGCCCAGGCGGCTTCACTCACCTACTCGTAGCGGTCGACAAATTCACCAAGTGGATAGAGGCCAAGCCCATCACCAACATCCGCTCGAAAGAGGCGATCAAATTCTTCCTCGGCAACATCTACCGGTTCAACGTTCTTAACTGTATCATCACTAACCATGGAACCAACTTCACCAGCAAGAAGTTCCTGGACTTCAGTGATGGATACGGCATCAGGATCAACTAGGCCTTGGTCGAACATCCACGTACTAACGGTCATGTTGAGTGTGCCAATAGCATGGTCCTCCAAGGACTTAAGCCATGCATCTTCAATCGACTCAACAAGTACACCGGGCGATGGGTTGCAAAGGTCCTAGCGATCCTCTGGAGCCTGAGAATGACCCCAAATCGATCCATAGGGTTCACACCCTTCTTCCTGACCTATGGAGCTGAAGCAGTGCTGCCCTCTGACCTTGACCACGACGCCCCAACAGTGAAGGCCTTCGACCATGACTGAGCCATGGAGGCTCAGCAAGATGCAATCGACCTACTTGAGGAGGCCCATGTGACGACCATTATCTGCTCCGCTCGCTACCAGCAGACTCTCCATAGGTACAATGAGAGGAAAATCAGAGGAAGGATCCTCGAGGTCTGAGACCTCATGCTTCGAAGGACCCAATCAACCAAGGAGAAACACAAACTATCTCCACCTTAGGAAGGACCCTATACGGTGACCGAAGTGATCTCACCAGGCACCTACCGACTGAAGGATGACAATGGCAATGTTCTCACCAACACTTGGAATATTGAACAATTACATCGTTTCTTCCCCTAAAAATTTAGTCTTACCGCTTTCTTTCATTCAACGTTTGCTCCTACAAACACCCTGGCCCGAACACTTTTGGCCTGGGTCGCTCGGGGGCTCCACGGGGGTACGATACCACCTCTCTTTTTTACTATCATATGGTAAATACTTTTCACCCAAATGAAAGGGTAGTCCATTCCTTTAATTACCTTACGTAACTTTGCTTTAAACATTTCAACCAATCACACCCCGCCACAACCTACAGTTACGAGAAACTGAGCCTCGCAGGCCACACCTGGGTTCTTAAGGTTCTAGCCTATGGTTCAAATGGGCACGTGCAAAAAAAGAAAGAATAAAAAACAAAGCTATGCTAGGGTAAAACTAAGGAACAGATGGGACAAGCTTTCCCTTATGAAGTGACTCATCACAAAATGAAATTGATGTATTCATCAATACAACTGTTCACACGGGGCCTCTCCATGAACTTATCCTTTACATATGCTAAGTACTTCTACTCTAATTTCTACTACGGCTGCGCGATGGCATCAGCTACCGGCTCAATAGGGGGAAGATAAGGGTTGCTCAGCCTCTGGTAGGACAACATTTGCCTCAGTTGGAGATGGGATGACATTCACTTCTGACTCAGGCTCCACTCCATCCGTAGGCTGGGCGACGCCTTCTTGACACGCGCCTTTAGCCGCTCCCACGTAGCGAGCCTCCATCACCCATTATGTGGAAACTTGCTCTACCACCAACTGTGTGTGTGGCAGCAAGCTCTCCCCGAGTGCATGGATCACGTCCGAGCTCTAGCCGTTAGCATACCCACTTCAGATGGTGGCGAAGTCTAGGTCTGGGTGGTGCATTGCCACCAAAGTCAGCACCCCCAACGTCCCATAGAACATCCTGTCAGAGATAAGCACCCGAACTTCGTCCGGGACCTCCACCAATCAGATGGCGGGCATGCTGGTGCTCGGCGCTGACCCAAACACCTCTGTGACGATGACCTGGGTGACATTGCGGATCTAATAAAGCTCTCCCTCGAGAGCACATGCTCTTCAAGGGACTTGGCCAGCGCCTCCGTGCTCTGACCGATCATCGCCTTGGTCATCTCTAGGTCCTGCTCCAGAGAACCAACCCTTCTGCCCAGTTCTGGAACAAGGATGACAAGCTCAGAAGTAAGCTAAAGGAAAAGGCCAAGACATCAACCAAAAGCAGAACAGGTACATACCGAGGTGGGTGTTCTTGAGGATGGAGAGTCCTTCCTCCTGTCGAATCACCTGCTCGCGCAGCCGAGCGTTCGATGCTTCTATCCCCAGCACCTACCCCTAGAGCACGAGCACTTCCTGGTCGACCTCCGACTAGGCCTTCCGCTCTAACTCTAGGGCCTCTAGGGAACTCTGGAGCACCACCTTGGTCTCCACCAGGGACTTCTAGAGCGCCGCCTCGGTCTCTGCCTGGCGGACCTTCGCCGCGTCAAGTCCCCGCTCAGTGGCGGTTGCCCACTTCACCATGAGCAGTTCCGCCACCCTCGCCTTCATTGCCTTGGCTGCCCAGTCTTGAGACTCACGGCGGGTGGACTCGCTCAAGCTTGGTGACCTATCGTGATGCCACAGCCTCCTGCTCCATCCGAGCGTGCTCCTCCTAGAGAAAACAGGACTTGCGGCTCGACATCTCTTCCAAGCCCTACAAAGCAAGAAGCAGGCGTGCTGAGACAACCGGTGAAAGCTCAAGGAGCCAAGGACAAATGCAGAAAACTTACCTCTATGACACAGGGTAGGTCGATCGTTACCGCTTGATGGATGGACTTGACCCGCTCTAAGGCCTCCTCGAGTCTCTCTGTGGTTTGGGAGAGATCAGACTCCATTGCGAGTCCTCTCCTCCCAAGTATGTCCTAGAGTTGCACCTCCTCCTCATCCCAAAGGATGAACCACACCTTCCTCGGGTCTCTACGGCAGGGCCACACTAGGTCGATGGTCGCCCCCAACCTGCTAGAAGGCCCAGCCGATGACCGGACACCACCAGCTCCTGCGATGGTGGGATGGCCGGTAGCTCCACCCTAGCACCTACCTCGCTAGGGCAGGGGATCTCCACCTCCTTGACCTTGTGGCCCGCCGGTGGTTGTTCCACCTTCGGTCTGACCATGTCTCCTCCTGACCCCGATAGCTTTGACCAGGAGGGCGAGTCGTGCGTCCCTCCGATGGGCAAGGTAGGGAGCCTGGTCTCCCTCCTCTCTTCCACCACGACGGTTGGGGGAGGGGTCACAAGGGTCACCTCTAACCCAACCTTCACCATCACCACCAGGATCACCGCCAACACCATCGCCACCGCTACCGCCATACTTGTGACTATCCGGGAAGGCACAACCCTTGGAGGGGAAGGTCGCACCGCCACCACCCTACTCTCCCCACCTCTCATTGCAACTTGATGCAAGCTAGGTCTCCACTCCACCTGCATGGGAGGCGGGGTGATGCTCAACCCCGTCAGTATCTGGCCGCTATCAAAAGGTATAGGTCAGTCGCGCTCAAAAAACTCAAACTATGAGATAAAAAAGAAATAGAGAATACATACCTGGACATGAGCGGCAGGGCTCTAAAGCCCCGACCCACGGGCAATGGGCCCGGCGGACGAGGGTCGCTTACAGGTCGCAAGCCATGCCCCCTTACTTTGATCAGGGGGGGGGAGACGACCCGACCGGCTCCCGATTGGCCCTCGAGTCGCCGCGATCGCCGACTCAGATCGCGCTGACCGGAGCAACTGGCGGGGCATCCCCCCATTGTGGGTCCCCCTATTGCGCATCAGCCCCGATGATGCGGAGGTGCGAGCCCAATCCTTCGACCACCTGGCCTATCCCACTGCGCCTAGGGCACGGTGCAGCCAAGGCCGGCGATGCCTCCAAAGGGCGTGGTGACCGTGTCCGCTTCGCCTCCTGCTCACCGACGGTGTTCGAGCTTGCAGCACGCTTCCTTAGCGTAGGAACATCGCCACACCTCTCTGCGTCCCACCCACCGCTGGTAGACGTGGCCACAGGCTCACGACTCTCCATTGAGGTCACGACGATGTCCCGGTCTCCATCCTCGGAAGAGCTCGCATCGCCACCCACCTCCGTGGGGTCCTCTGACTCGAGCTTCGCCTTGACGTTGCTTCTATTTTCCCTGGCCCGCACCCACTGGGCGATCTCCATCTCCTTCCCATGCTTCCTCTGAGCCTTCTCAGTTCTCTTCTTCTTCTTCACGACCGCTGCCTCCTTCAGGGCAGCTTGCCGAGCCACGCCCTTCGGCCCCTTTGGAAGATGCGGCCGAGATTTATAACTGGTAAGTCCCTGCGAAGTGGACGACTTGAAGTCAAATTATAGGAGAGCAAGATCGAGAGGGACACGGAATAAGGAGAGGAGAATGTACTGGATTTGGTAGCTTCCCGGTGTGGAAAGGTCTAGGCTTTCCTTCGAGGGTCTCCTGGGCCTTTAGTTGCAACACCCGGTCGAGTCAGCTCCAGACTTTGCCTTTCGCTAACTCCACTGGCGACGCGTGGTCAGGGTCCATCGGGCCAGAGTACAGCCACATCACCCACATCCTTTCTGCCAACGGGGTGACCCGACAATGTAAAAAGGTGTGGAACACCCTCAGCCCATCGAGGCTGTGTTGCACCTAGCTTCTGGAGCTCTTCCCTGATGATCTCCAACTTGTTCTACCGGCTGGAAGGGCCCCACAACTAGCTCTCCTTACCTCTTCGGCCTTCTACCGGTGAACGATGGGAATGGCACCTCCATTGGGTTCCTAATGTAGAACCACTCCCCATGCCACCCCCGATTGGAGTCGCAGGGGGTGTACGCGAGGTAGGCGCCCGATGAACTCGGCTTCTTCTGCAGAGCGAAGCCCCCAACGGTGCGGTCCTAGGCGGCATCCCCTCCGACAAGGCTTGTCTAAAGAAGATTCGCTGAAAGAAGTCCATGTGTGGCTCCATCCCGAGGAAGGCCTCATAGACGGTGATCAAGCCAGAGATGTGCAGCACCCCAGTCGGATTGAGGTGCTGCAGCTCCAGGCCCCACTCATTGAGGAGCCCACGCAGGAACCAATGCACGTGGTTTCCTAGCCCATGCTCATGGAAGGCGAGGAAGGAGACGACCTCACCGACCCGAGGTCAGGGAAAATCCTCCCCCATGGGAGCCCTCCAGTGTTCCACCTCCTTTAGCGGTAGCAGCCCCTTCTTGGCAAAGGTGGCTAGCACCGTCTCATCCACGTTCGATGGCCTCTAGCTAGACATTGCGCTCCGGATTCACGAATGGATCTATGAGTTTTTCCTCTCCCTCGCTCTACATTTTTCTCCTAGGAACCGCCATGGCACACGAACGTCTTGGAGAGAAGGAAGGAGGAAGAGAGACAGCAGTTGGGGAATAGGCGAAGGAACGGGACGAAGACCCTCTCCCTTCCCCTATTTAAGGAGGAGATGCAGCAGTTGGGGAAAGGCAAAGGATTGGGGCAAAAAACCCTCTCCTTTCCCCCATTCAATGCAGATGGGATGTGGTGGGATCGTCCAGACTGATGGGATGCACCCTGCCCGATGAGACGGTGCTTGGTTAGATGGAACATGGCCTAGGCATGGCCCACCACTACGGCATACCGGGAGCAGGAAACAAGGTGCAACCATGCGTAGGCGACCCTTTGCCTTCCCAAGCAGGACCTAGAAGGGCCCAACGATGGGATCTCCACCAAGGAGAGACCAACAGGCTTCCTGAGTCGATCGGACGGCTTAGGCAAATGCCGAGAGATAGGTAAGGAGAAGAGGGATGCCCCATGTGGGCCATGACAACTCCATCACGAACGATGAGCATGGATCTCATTCAGACATATCCGATAAAAACTCCTCAAGCCCGTCACTCGAGTCATCAAGGTGTACTCTACCAATCTCTCCTACTTTATTTTTTTCTGATACATAATCATTCATTCATCCATACTCATACATGCATTCACGCATCTATTCATACAATCATTCATTCATCCCATACATCCAAAGCATTGCATAATGCAGTTAAATGCATCACAACACTCCATATTGCATCACGAAGTGGTAGTTGCCTCATTTGACATGAGCAACAACCGACCAAGGTTTGAAGGCCAGCCCACAAAGGGCTCGAGACCGCCTCACGTCAAACAGAGCTAGGGGAGAAAATGTAGAAAGGCCCCAGCAGCCCTCACCCAATCTGCTCGGAAGCAGACAGGGTCATCTCAACCATCTTGTTCGATCCTAACCTTGAGCCATACCCACAGAATCTCCATCGAGGGGAGGCCAGCGGGCCACCTGGGTCGGTCTCCAAAATGACTTGGGCATCTGCCGGGACGCGGGACAAACATGGGCGAACACCCTGAACGACAGTCTATGGCCCCAGGAAAAAAGTACCAAGATGCTCAGCCTCCAACCGACTCATCAGTCGGACACAGGCTCGGGGGCTACACCCACGGGTGCACTCGCGTGCACCCACTGTCAAAACAAAAATTCCCCCACTGGCAAAACGAAACCCCCCCAGACAATTCTACCCGAATTGCCTAGAGGCTCGGGGGCTACACCCATGGGTGTGCTCACGCGCACCTGCTGTTAAAACAGAAATTCCCCCGTAGGCAAAATGAAACCAACCAGACGATTCTACCCGAATCGCCCGGGGTCTTGGGGGCTACACCCACTGTCAAAATAAAAATCCCCCAGATGATTCTATCCGAATCGTCCGGGGGCTCGAGGGCTCCTATCGGGATCATAAACCCGGGGTCTCTCATGGATCTACTTCCCAGCAAAAGCTCGGCCCAGCAGACGATGTTGCGAACGATGCGCAACTCCTAGGCCAGCCCAAAAACCTAATGACAGGCCAGAAAGGTGATCCAGCTCGGCGCTCACTTACGACTTCGGCCCGCCTCTCTGACTAGAAGTCCTGGCCAAGGAGGAACGACGCTCGCTTCTGACTCTGGCCCACCTCTCTGACCAGAAGGCCTGGCCAAGGAGGAACGGCGCTCGATTTCGACTCGGGCCCGCCTCTCCGACCGGAAGGTCTGGCCAAAGAGGAACGGCGCTCACTTCCGACTCTGGCCCACCTCTCTGATCGGAAGGCCTGGCCAAAGAGAAATGGCACTTGCTTCTAACTCCGGCCCGCCTCTCCCACCGGAAGGCCTGGCCAAAGAGAGGACGACGCTCGCTTCCAACTTTGGCCCGCCTCTCCGATAGGAAGGCTGAACCTCTGCTTATAGTTCTTCTCTGACCGACGTGGTCGGTGCCAACTGGGAAACAACCGACCGGGGACGTCCGCTCAGTAAGGACCCAAAGAATCAGGCGGAGCAAGTAAGGCAGGGCTCTCCAGTCAACCGCAATACTGAGGACCATACCCTGCACACCTGTAAGATAGCACTATCAGGCCATGTCAGAAGGGTACTTTACAGCCTTCTGACATGGCAGGATATGAACAGTATTGTGGGCGCCGACATTTGTTCTACAATATGGTAGGCGCCGACATTGGCCATACCAGAAGAATACAATGGAGCCTACCACATGCATCTGGGCATCAACAGTATTGTGGGCGCCGACAAACCACCTTGTACCCGACGGCATGGGCAATAAGACTAGGTAGCACACACACACACACACTCTTTCTCTCATACTCTCTCTCTTGTAAAGTCGTCCCCTTCATCTATAAAAGCGGACGTGCTCTCTCCAAAAGGAGGACGATTTAGACAACTAACTCCGATTCTCTCTACTTGGCTCTAGAACTCTAAGCCATACAGAGCATACGTTCGAACACTTAGCACACGTTGGAGTTCCTGTCCCTCTTGGCCCTTTGGTCTAGAGTCCTATCGGACCTCTCATACCCCCCATCTTACTCCCTCTCGTTTGTAACCCCACAACAAACTTCGAGCACTTGGGCTCAGGAATAAAGTCACCGACCGACCTAAACTGGACATAGGGCACGTTGCCTGAACAAATATAAACCCTGTGTCATTGAGTGCTAGGCCACATCCGATCACAACGTACGGCAAAACGATAAATATTTACTAGTTGGTCACTTTTCGCACCGACACCATGAATACTTTTCTGGAAAGCTAACAAGTTCTACTTGGGCTCTGAGTGAATTGACGGAACCTCCCGTGGTTCTTGACAGATGGTACATGGCTGCACTAGATGTTCCATAGAACGTTCCGTGGAGTTGGGACTTTGGCATTTTGGGTGAACTGTGTCTCCCGTGCCAAATGACCGACACTCCGTAAAGAACTAGGTGCTCTCAGGTTCTATAGAAATCAAATTTAATTATTGACGGATAGTCCAAGAATATTTATAGATGATCTGTGGATTTATTTACAGTGAGATCTAAGGGTTGGGTTGTGAATTTTTGGCTAAGTGTTGTGTTGACGGACACTTCGTCCAAAGTGACGAACACTCCGTCATCCGTTGACAGAACCTATGTTCATCGTGTTGAGTTTGATTCAAATCTAGTTTGAGGATTGGGTTCACTATGCATGTGTGAGATGTTTCCCCGTTTGTTTTGGTGACAGGATAGGCTAGTGATAGCTAGGTTTTGGGCTCTAGTTATCAAGTGCAACTAATGATTTGTGAATCATTTTATTCATGATAAAAGAGAGATAAACCATGTGATTGGGCAATGACAACTTAGCTCTAAGAATTTGCGGACTCTATATCACCCAGAGCAAGGGCCTTGAGCAATCTTGATTCCAAGCATAGAGAGATGGATTTGGCCATTCATGGTGTCTCTTGCAAAAAAATCCATGAAAATTCATTAGAGAGAGATTAAAGTGTTGCATTAGGTGGTTGAGCTAGTGGTGACTTTGATCTTACCCTTTAGATGGTGGAGAGATCACCAAGCTCCATGCTTCATCCATGCATGAAGAGATTGAGAGCTAGAGTTTGAGAGATGATTTCAAGAAAAATGATGTGAGAGCTCTTGAGATAACCATGGATGAAGATTGAGATGATGATGTTCTTGCTCTTGACTTGATGCTGACCTTGCTGCCCTTTGATCCTTCCCTGCTTCCTTTCTTTTCCTTCATCCTTGTTCCTTTCTCTCTCTTGTTCTTCCCTTGTTCATCTTTTCGAGAGAGAGAGAGAAAGGGAGGGTAGAAAATGAGAGTGAGTGAGAGATGGGGATGGCTCTACTGAAGGAAGTCACTAACTTGTGCTGACAAGCTGGTCCCACCATTGGAGTGGAGAACAACTTACTTTCTACTCAATCCTGCTGATTTAGTGAACTGATGGACAGACCGTCTGATATAACGGAACGTTCCATCAATTCCCTGATTTTGAGAATTTGATGTAGCAAAAGAGTCTTTGGCATTGGGGCCATTCCTTATGTTCTTGAGATTGTTAAACACAGTTGGAGAGATCAAAAAGGTTGATTAGCATCTTCTAGAGATTATTTCTTGCGAAGTTGACTTTGGGTTGACCATTGTTGACTTGGGTTGACTCGGGAGAGTTGATGAAGTTAATTAGCGAATTTGGAGTCCTTGTCCTAGTAGAAAGCACCAGGAATTTCCCTAACAGAATGATAAAGTGATTCTTGGGTGTTTAGAGGTCTCTACGAGGTCATCAAGGAGGTTCTAGTTGAAAGTTTTAGTTGAAACGACTTTGGGTTGTGATAATGGCCTGTCCTCCTAGTCTATTCGCATCGACAATGCGTGCGAGTGATACGCCATCCACCTTTTTTCAACTCATAGCAGGTGAACACAATAGCCAACTATTTAAGTTGAGCCAATCTCTTATCAACTTCTCATATAAGATAATCATTCATCGCATTAGCATTTACTATTGGTATTGGAATTTATTTGATTTAAAGTTTCCAAATCCAGTCAAATCCAACCCAAATAGCTAGCTGATTATTATTACCACGTGCAATTAGCAGCGTACGGACATTTTGCTAATTCATTATCATATAAAATTAGGACACGATGGAAGCTCCTATGGGATAATACTTCATGCGCCATTCATGAGTGGCTTCTTCATCTCCCATGCGGTGAGACGGGACACCCTGACGTCCGCCTTCCCGTTGTTGAACACGTAGAGGCGAGCGTTCTTGCCGATGGCGAGCGACGGGTAGACCCTGGAGAGGATGCAGGTCTTGCCTCCGGCTCCAAAGCTCTCAACAACCGACCGGTCGATCTGCAGGAAAAGAAGTAATCGCCACAGCTGAGAAAACAAGGGCGGACTTTTGTTACGTGAAACTTGTTGTCCACTTGTACTACGGAGTAGTACGCATACCAAGCTTCTCAGGGATATCTTCCCATCTGAAATGTCCGTGTCAACAAAACCTGCAAACGTCGGGCGGTACAGGTTTGGGTTCAGAGACGACCTGTGCACGAGCAACAAAAGGAAACCGGTGCTAGTTAGTGCACTCAAGTACATACGTGTAACCACAGCACTTGCCATATGGCCGACGCGTGGTAGTAAGACCAGACCAGCCGGGAGATTGATGCCGGTTTGCGCGCAGCACTTACTTGGTAGGGTCGGTGCACATGAGCACGACGGGCTTGTTGCTGCCGGCGGCTTTGAACACCCTGAAGAACACCGCGGTCCTCTCCTTAAGGTTGGCCGAGGCCAGCACCCACAGGCCGAACGGGCCCGCGCCGCCCTTCACGTCGGCGCGCTTGACGCCGCACAGCCTCTCCGCGTCGTAGGCGAGCGCCGGGTCCAGCGGCTCGGCACCAGCCAGGGCTGACGGCGACACCTCGAAACTCACCTCCACGTCAGCCTGCACAGCCGCATAGGTAGGGATAAAAACGGTACGGATATTTTTCGACCGTATTCGAAACCAAATCCGTTTAGAGGGGTTGAGATCTGTCCGTATCCAAGTCCGGATATCTAACATCCGATACCGTATCCGTATCCGAATACTCAAATCGCATATTTATGATGTCGATATCCAATCGTATCCTATTCGACATAGTTGACACTATCCGTATTCAAATCCAAATTCGGACAGAAATATAAAAATAAATGTAATATCGATGATATCCGTCCGTATTCGATCCGTTTTCGTCCCTACGCATAGGAAGCGCGTGTTAATTTGGTTGGTACTTCGTTCCCAGTCCAGGTCACGACCACCCACCCCCACTTGCACGGCCGCACGCCTGCACCTGGGGGGGGGGGGGGACACACGTGCAAGTGCGTGGAGATGACGGCGGGCGCGGACAAAGGCTTAGTGAAAATATGTGGGGCATAGATTGATGCATAAGCTAGGCGACACGGCGCTGGCGCGGTGCAGCATGCTGGGCAGGATCAACTTGTGTGTGCAGACTGTAGAGCACTGGTGGCGGATAAGATCAGGCAATCAGGATCGGATAATGAGGCAGTTTTGAGGAAGGCAGTGAATGGTAGCACTAGCAGTGCTTTTCCTTTTTTGTGATAAGAAAACATTTGCAAGCTTGCCCAGGTAATGAAAATATACGAGCGGCTAAGTGAAAATTAAAGGATTATTACAAGTGTTAATAAGCACACGGCTCACCTGTGCCGCTTGTATCCCGGTCACCTCGACGTGCTGTCCTGGCCTAATGACCCTGTCCTTGAGAGTGACCGACTTGCCTCTGAGCGCCTCCACCTCCTCGACGGGCCACTGCAGCAGCTGCTTCCCGCTGGGGTCCAGCCACCACCGTCCTTGGAATAGCCTGACGATGATGCCATTCATACACGTGACACAGTCACACACTCAGAATGTTTTTGGCACAACCGCCACCAAAAGAGCTCGATTACGTCAAGACCTTGTGGTTTAACTTGGGCCTACGATGTTCGATCGACGACATGCATGATCGATGGGTAACTGCATGTCAATGCACACTGCATGCACACGTTGATCGGCAGCAGTTGTTGTAGTGTGTGTACATGCATAACATACCTGAATTCCCGGCCCACCCTTTGGCCACATCGTCGGCGGCGGTGTCGGACTCGTTAGCCCAACCCCACAGGATCCGGCGCCGCTTCGCCGGATCGTAGAACGTCTTGGACGCGTAGAAGTTGCCATAGTCGTACCGGAGGCGGTGCTCGTCCGCCGGCGGGGTCATACGGCACGTACCGCTCGGCCTTCCGGTCGTACGTGCCGACGGTGTAGTAGTCGTACCGCCGCAGGTCGAGGCTGTTCTTGAGCACGTGCTTCACCCTTGGGCCGGACGACACGGACGTCTCGAGCCCCACGCGCCGGCCATCCGTGCTCACCGGGTAGAAGTCGGGGCACTCCCACATCCCCGTGGCCGCCGCCGAGTGCAGCGGCCGCCGCACCCGCGTCCACCGCTCGAAGTCGCGGCTCCGGTACACGTACGCCACGCCGCGGGCGGCACCCGTGACGCTGCCGATGAGCAGCCGCCAGTGGCCGTCGGCGGCGCGCCAGGCCGTGGTCGGGTCGCGGAACTGCGTCGCGTTGATGCCGCCTTCCGGCACGATGATCGGGTTGTAGGACGGCTTCACCCACTCGCGGAGCAGCGGGTCGGACTTGTTCCGAGGGTACGCCACGTTCTGGACCTGGTAGTTGGTGTTGGGGCGGTCGATGCCGGTGTACATGATCACCGGCGTGCCGTCGGGCATGGTGGTTGCTGAGCCGGACCAGCAGCCGTACTCGTCGGACGGGATGCTGGGCTCGATCGCCGGCTTCAGGGCAACCCAGTTGATGAGGTCACGTGAGACCGAGTGCGCCCATACGATGTTGCCCCATACGGCGCCTTTGGGTTGTACTGGTAGAAGAAATGGTACCACCCCTTGTAATAGAACGGAGCTGCATGCATTTGTTTCATAGGATCAAAATTTTCATAATCTCAGATCAGTTAGTGTGGGGGCAACGTCTACGTACCGTTGGGATCTGGCGTTGCAAGTTTCCGGCGCCGACGCATTCAGAGCGAATAGCAGCCCACCGAGAAGATGATAAAATCGAGTTAGAACTAACCCTTGGAAACCACTGTGTTAAATCGGGGAAAAGAAAAGCAACAAGAAAAGCGTCTGATATGATACTCCTGCCTGCAGAGAGAGCTCGTGATTTCTGTCAGAGTTGAGTTGATGAGTTAACCAGTTAAGTGTACAACTCGTGATTTCTGCTGTGACATGCATGTCGTCTGAGCTGCCAGACCTATATCAAGCTTAATTAATTCAGGCTAAAAGTGACAACTTATAGGACCCTGAAAAGACTTATAGCCTGTTATTGATGAGTTTTTCAGGTGATGCTCAACGTATATTATTGGTCATAAAAAAAGGTGTCTGGTTAGTCTACATGACCTGTCTAGTGCAGTAGCGTGTCACCCTGCGTACAAGCATAAGAAAAACACAACACTTGTGACTATTGGTTCCCTTTAGTCAGTAGCTAGGACAAGGTGTCCTATAGCGGTGGTACACCCGGCCACCACAATTCAAAACATGCACGCACGGCAAGTTCTACCCATGGCGGGCTCAAGCGATACGACTCGCTTCAGCTCGCTGGAGTTTCCCGCACTCCCACCTGTTGGGATGTGGGTTCCTCCCATCTTTGACCATCCCAGACCTTCCTCTTCAAAAACCTGGACTTCGTCGCCGACCGGCTCGGCGTGCTTCACCTCCGTGAGGAGGTGCTTGTCGGAGGAGGAGCGACCTCCGTCGGCTCTAGGACACCCGGTGACTTCAACGATGAGGCGCCTGCACTTCGTTCCATGCCTACGCTAGGCTCAAACCCCACTGTAAGTAATGTACATACTGTTATTTACTCACTTTTTATATTTTCCGCTGACTCTCCGAAGGGACCATGCTGTCCCTGCCGCGACGATCATTTGACCGGTTCCCCTACGGCCTCGCATCCCCCGCGGACGCGTACGCACGGGGGCTCCGAAAGTTGCTAGTGCCGCCCCCTCTCACATCCAAATTCGTGGGGATGGCGGGCTATGCTCCCGCCTCTTTTCATGACCTCATGGATGACGATGTTGAGAGCGATGGCTCCAGCATCGGTGATGCCATGGCACCTAGCCACCCTCTGTCCTGAGAGTGCGCTATGGCGGATGCTCTAGGACAGCCGCCGGTGGTAACAAAGTCTCCATAGACCCACACCCCTCCGAACCCTCATGCGGTGGCCCTCGCATGTGCGCAGGAGCACAGCAAGGAGCTACGACAAAGGCAGTAGAACAAGCCACCACCTGCACCGGCGCACTTAGTGCAACACGTTGCGCCCCATGCGTGTAACCCAGCGAGTGGCGCCCAGGGTCAAGCCCGCCAGGTTCAACGCAACATCATTGATGGGGGGAACGGTCCCCCATAGTTCGCTTAGGCTAGCTAGAACATCGCCGCAGCGGCGATGCTCCTGCGTGGCCTTCCCGAGCCTATCGACCCACAGGAGCAGGCAGTCCACCGGAACCTCTGGGCGCTGGTGGAGACCATCGCCGTTCAATAGGCGGAAAGCTCCACGTCGCGCCACCGACTCATGGCCTCTTTCCCTACCGAGGGAATGGGGGCGCGCCAGTCCAATCGCTCCATCCGCTCACCACTGTGGCCGCTGAGCGTGGAATAGGAGGGCGCAGCTATGCCACGGCCTGACCCAGCGCCCGCTCCACACTGGCCACCTATGCGCGAACGCCTCGGGCAGAACTGAGATGCTCGTAGCATCATCAGCAACCGGCGTCAGGCCCGACATGATGATGGCGTCCATCGAACGACGGTGAGAGCAGGCAACACGGATCCCGACCGAACCATCGAGGGGACCAGTGAAATGCACCCCAGGCGTGGTCACCGACCCAACAACCGAAGTCCTAGTCTGGATGGCCTAGGACCACGCGCCTTTGGCCGTCGCACCCAGAGAGCGCCATTCCCACAGCGCTTTCGACTGCCTACCAACATCGCCAAGTATACCAGGGAGACGAAGCCCGATATATGGCTCGAAGACTTCCAGCTCGTCTACCGAGCCGAAGGAGTGGATGATGACCACTTCATCATTCAGTACCTCCCCATCTGCGTGGGGAGCATGTTTGAGCATGGCCCGAATTCCTCCCACTTGACAGCATCCGCGACTGGGCGGACCTCAAGAGGATCTTTGTTGGGAATTTTTAGGGGACGTATGTTTGCCCGGGGAACTCCTAGGACCTCAAGAGCTGCCAGCAGGAGCCCAACGTGTCCCTATGGGATTACATCTACAGGTTCTCAAAATGATGCAACTCCCTTCCTGATGTCGTCAACGCGGATGTCATCAGTGCATTCCTCTCTAGGACAACCTACGAGTCCCTGATCCACAAGCTTGGCTGCCTAAAGCCCTATACCACCCGCGACCTGCTCGATGTTCCCACAAACCACGCCTCCGGTGAGGAGGTGATCGGAGCAATCTTCAACAGAGGCTAGGACAAGGGCAAGGCAAAGCACGAGGATCAAGATGAAGGCCCCTCCACATAGAGGGGCAAAAATAATAAGAAGGATCGGCGTCGACTGGCCAACTCCGTGTTGGTCGCCATGGCCGATCGCGCAGGCAAGTAGCCCCAGCAGGGCCAGCCTGATCACTTCGACAAGCTCATGGATAGCCCATACACCAACCATGTACACCCCGTCAAGCACCTCTATAAGGACTGCAAGCTCCTCAAGTGCTTCCTACGATAGGCCGGTGGGCCGAAAGAAGGAAAGGGCAAGGAGGCAGCAGCTAAGAAAGGAGGCGTGGCGGGCAAGGATGGGGACGGCTTTCTCGACCTCGAGGAATGCATCATGATCTTCGGGGGATCTAATGCTGTCTACTCCAAGTGCTAGTAGAAAATGCGCTACAGAGAGGCATGCGTCGCCAAAACGACAGTCCCCTCCTTCCTTCGCTGGTCAAGGTCTCCGATCACTTTTGATCAGAGGGACCATCCTTCCCACGTCGCTAGACCAAGTCGCTACCCGTTCGTCATCGACCCCATCGTCCGCAAGAAGCGCCTCACCAAGGTGCTGATGGATGGAGGCAGCAGCCTCAACATCCTCTACATCGACACCCTCGATGCCATGCGCATCCCCCGGTCAGAGCTCTGCTAGTGAGCTCTCCCTTCCATGGCGTGATCCCAGGAGCATAGGCATACCCGCTAGGGCAAATCGATCTACCCATCACGTTTGGTGACTGAGCCAACTTCCACTCAGAGGTGCTTACCTTTGAGGTGGTGGACTTCCCGAGGTCTTACCATGCCATCTTAGGGCAGCCATGCTATGCCAAGTTCATGGTGGTCCCTAACTACACCTATCTAAAGTTGAAGATGTCAGGACTGAATGGTGTCATCACTATGGGTAGCACCTTCTCGCATGCCTACACGTGCGACCACGAGCATTACGAGCTCGCCACTGCCATCATCAACTCGTCCGAGCTCCTGCGGCTTGAGGAGTTGTTGACCCCAGCAGTCCTGAACTACAACAAGTCAACCTCCTCGACTGCCTTCCACCCACTCAAGGAAACTAAGGCGGTGGGGATTGACCCCACTGACCCTACTGAGATGGTGTAGATTGGGACCCAGCTCCTGGCCAAATAGGAATGCAAGCTCGCCAACTTTCTACACGCCAATCGCGATGTCTTCGCATGGAAACCTTCCGTCATGCCAGGCATACTACGGGAGGTCGCTGAGCATGCACTACGCCTCATCTTAGGCTCAAAGCCCACCAAGCAATGCCTACGTCGCTTTGACAACGAGAGGCATAGGGCCATAGGCGAGGAGGTCACTAAACTCTGAGTAGCCAGATTCATCAAGGAGGTATACCATTCTGACTGGCTTGCCAATCCTATTCTTGTCAAAAAGAAGAGTGGGAAATAGAGAATGTGCGTTCATTATACCGGCCTCAACAAGGTGTGATCAAAGGGCTATTTTCCTTTGCCACGCATAGACTAGATAGTCGACTCCACCTCAGGATGCGAAATCCTCTCCTTTCTGGATGCCTACTCAGGCTATCACCAGATCACGATGAAAGAGTCTGACTAGCTCACACCTTCGTTCATCACTCCATATGGTTCATACTGTTACGTAACCATGCCTTTCATTCTGAAGAACGCTGGCACCACCTATCAACGGTGCAAGCAGCAATGCTTCACCAATCAAATCAACCCGCTCGATCAGCCTAACCAAGTCGAGTGGCCAAAACCAACAATCGCTGTCTATGTTGATGACATAGTGGTCAAAATGGCTCAAGCTTGCGACCTGATCGCAAACTTGGCCACAATGTTCACGAACCTCCGAAGGTTCAACATCAAATTGAATCCCAAAAAGTGTGTTTTCGGGGTTCCAAAGAGGAAACTGCTTGGATACATTGTGTCTGAACACGGTATCGAGGCCAACCCTGAAAAAATCATGGCCATCTCCAACATGGGCCCCATACGCAATGTCAAGGGCGTACAAAGGTTCACCGGCTGTTTGGCCACCCTGAGCTGGTTCATCTCATGGCTCAACGAGCGAGGGATGCCTCTCTACAAGCTACTCAAAAAGACAGACACGTTCGTCTGGACTAAGGAAGCACGACAGGCTTTGGAGAACCTCAAAACATCACTGAAGTCGGCCCCAATCCTCGTCGCTCCCGAATAGGGAGAACCCCTCCTCCTCTACGTCGCGGCAAGCAACCACGTGCTGAGCGCCACCCTAGTCATCGAAACAGAGGAGCCAGGACACCACCTTAAGGTCCAATGACTCATATACTTCATCGGTGAGGTACTCACTGACTCCAAGGTTCGGTACCCCCAGGTGCAAAAACTCCTATACGCCGTGCTGATGGCGACCCAGAAGCTCCTACACTACTTCACCAACCACGAAGTCTTGGTTGTCACTTCATACTCGCTTAGAGACATCATCCGCAACCACGACGTCGCGGGGTGAATCTCCAAGTGGGCACTCGAGCTAATGGGCCACGACATCAGGTATATCCCGTATACCGCTATTAAGTCTCATGCTCTCACGGACTTTGTTGCTGAATGGATGGAGGTCTAGCTCCCAACCCCGGATGTCACCCATGAGTACTGGATGATGTACTTCGATGGGTCCGTAATGGCACCCAGCTCAGGGGATGGAGCGGTTCTAATCTCCCTGGACGGGAGTGGGCTCCTCTACGTAATCCACCTCCACTTTTTGGCCTCAAACAACGCTGCGGAATACGAGGCTCTCATCAACGTACTATGTAGCGCCGCTCTATGTCCACGGTGACTCGAAGCTGGTCATCGACCAGGTCATGAAGGAGTCCTCTTGCAAAAGCCCCCTCATGGCAGCATACTGCCAGGAGGTGCACAAGCTCGAGGACAAATTCTAGGGGATCAAACTACATCATGTCCCCCGAAAGGACAATGATGTCGTCGATTTTCTCACAAAATTGGCTGCCAGGCGAGCTCCGTCTCTAGATGGCGTCTTCATCAATGACCTCCATGAACCATCTGCCCGTGTCCTGGAGGGTCCGATCTAGACACACCCTGATGCTGACCCAACGCTCGGGGGCTCCGACCCCGGCGCCTTCACGATGACATCACCCACCAATGTCACCATGATGGCACTCGATCAATCCGATTGGCGAGCGTCGCTACTCACCTACCTCCTTGAGGAGGTTCTCCCACCAAAAAGGACTGAAGCGCAACAGATCGCTCAACGTGCCAAGACATTCGTCATGTTCAGTAATGAACTTTATAAATGAAGTCCATCAGGAGTACTCATCAGGAGTACTCATGAAGTGCATCCCTACACACCAAGGCAAGCAGCTCCGCCTCGAGGTCCATGCTAGAATCTACAGACATCATGTGGCCCCGAGGTCATTGGTCGAAAAAGTCTTTCGCCAAGATTTTTACTATCCCACTGCACTACAAGATGCAGAGGAGGTCATCCGCAGGTGTGAGGGATGCCAGTTCTACGCTCGGCAAACACACTTGCCGACACAGGAGCTTCAAACCATCCCTATCACATAGTTGTTTGCAGTCTGGGGCCTCGACATGGTAGCACCCCTCAAAAAGGCCCAGGCGGCTTCACTCACCTACTCGTAGCGGTCGACAAATTCACCAAGTGGATAGAGGCCAAGCCCATCACCAACATCCGCTCGAAAGAGGCGATCAAATTCTTCCTCGGCAACATCTACCGGTTCAACGTTCTTAACTGTATCATCACTAACCATGGAACCAACTTCACCAGCAAGAAGTTCCTGGACTTCAGTGATGGATACGGCATCAGGATCAACTAGGCCTTGGTCGAACATCCACGTACTAACGGTCATGTTGAGTGTGCCAATAGCATGGTCCTCCAAGGACTTAAGCCATGCATCTTCAATCGACTCAACAAGTACACCGGGCGATGGGTTGCAAAGGTCCTAGCGATCCTCTGGAGCCTGAGAATGACCCCAAATCGATCCATAGGGTTCACACCCTTCTTCCTGACCTATGGAGCTGAAGCAGTGCTGCCCTCTGACCTTGACCACGACGCCCCAACAGTGAAGGCCTTCGACCATGACTGAGCCATGGAGGCTCAGCAAGATGCAATCGACCTACTTGAGGAGGCCCATGTGACGACCATTATCTGCTCCGCTCGCTACCAGCAGACTCTCCATAGGTACAATGAGAGGAAAATCAGAGGAAGGATCCTCGAGGTCTGAGACCTCATGCTTCGAAGGACCCAATCAACCAAGGAGAAACACAAACTATCTCCACCTTAGGAAGGACCCTATACGGTGACCGAAGTGATCTCACCAGGCACCTACCGACTGAAGGATGACAATGGCAATGTTCTCACCAACACTTGGAATATTGAACAATTACATCGTTTCTTCCCCTAAAAATTTAGTCTTACCGCTTTCTTTCATTCAACGTTTGCTCCTACAAACACCCTGGCCCGAACACTTTTGGCCTGGGTCGCTCGGGGGCTCCACGGGGGTACGATACCACCTCTCTTTTTTACTATCATATGGTAAATACTTTTCACCCAAATGAAAGGGTAGTCCATTCCTTTAATTACCTTACGTAACTTTGCTTTAAACATTTCAACCAATCACACCCCGCCACAACCTACAGTTACGAGAAACTGAGCCTCGCAGGCCACACCTGGGTTCTTAAGGTTCTAGCCTATGGTTCAAATGGGCACGTGCAAAAAAAGAAAGAATAAAAAACAAAGCTATGCTAGGGTAAAACTAAGGAACAGATGGGACAAGCTTTCCCTTATGAAGTGACTCATCACAAAATGAAATTGATGTATTCATCAATACAACTGTTCACACGGGGCCTCTCCATGAACTTATCCTTTACATATGCTAAGTACTTCTACTCTAATTTCTACTACGGCTGCGCGATGGCATCAGCTACCGGCTCAATAGGGGGAAGATAAGGGTTGCTCAGCCTCTGGTAGGACAACATTTGCCTCAGTTGGAGATGGGATGACATTCACTTCTGACTCAGGCTCCACTCCATCCGTAGGCTGGGCGACGCCTTCTTGACACGCGCCTTTAGCCGCTCCCACGTAGCGAGCCTCCATCACCCATTATGTGGAAACTTGCTCTACCACCAACTGTGTGTGTGGCAGCAAGCTCTCCCCGAGTGCATGGATCACGTCCGAGCTCTAGCCGTTAGCATACCCACTTCAGATGGTGGCGAAGTCTAGGTCTGGGTGGTGCATTGCCACCAAAGTCAGCACCCCCAACGTCCCATAGAACATCCTGTCAGAGATAAGCACCCGAACTTCGTCCGGGACCTCCACCAATCAGATGGCGGGCATGCTGGTGCTCGGCGCTGACCCAAACACCTCTGTGACGATGACCTGGGTGACATTGCGGATCTAATAAAGCTCTCCCTCGAGAGCACATGCTCTTCAAGGGACTTGGCCAGCGCCTCCGTGCTCTGACCGATCATCGCCTTGGTCATCTCTAGGTCCTGCTCCAGAGAACCAACCCTTCTGCCCAGTTCTGGAACAAGGATGACAAGCTCAGAAGTAAGCTAAAGGAAAAGGCCAAGACATCAACCAAAAGCAGAACAGGTACATACCGAGGTGGGTGTTCTTGAGGATGGAGAGTCCTTCCTCCTGTCGAATCACCTGCTCGCGCAGCCGAGCGTTCGATGCTTCTATCCCCAGCACCTACCCCTAGAGCACGAGCACTTCCTGGTCGACCTCCGACTAGGCCTTCCGCTCTAACTCTAGGGCCTCTAGGGAACTCTGGAGCACCACCTTGGTCTCCACCAGGGACTTCTAGAGCGCCGCCTCGGTCTCTGCCTGGCGGACCTTCGCCGCGTCAAGTCCCCGCTCAGTGGCGGTTGCCCACTTCACCATGAGCAGTTCCGCCACCCTCGCCTTCATTGCCTTGGCTGCCCAGTCTTGAGACTCACGGCGGGTGGACTCGCTCAAGCTTGGTGACCTATCGTGATGCCACAGCCTCCTGCTCCATCCGAGCGTGCTCCTCCTAGAGAAAACAGGACTTGCGGCTCGACATCTCTTCCAAGCCCTACAAAGCAAGAAGCAGGCGTGCTGAGACAACCGGTGAAAGCTCAAGGAGCCAAGGACAAATGCAGAAAACTTACCTCTATGACACAGGGTAGGTCGATCGTTACCGCTTGATGGATGGACTTGACCCGCTCTAAGGCCTCCTCGAGTCTCTCTGTGGTTTGGGAGAGATCAGACTCCATTGCGAGTCCTCTCCTCCCAAGTATGTCCTAGAGTTGCACCTCCTCCTCATCCCAAAGGATGAACCACACCTTCCTCGGGTCTCTACGGCAGGGCCACACTAGGTCGATGGTCGCCCCCAACCTGCTAGAAGGCCCAGCCGATGACCGGACACCACCAGCTCCTGCGATGGTGGGATGGCCGGTAGCTCCACCCTAGCACCTACCTCGCTAGGGCAGGGGATCTCCACCTCCTTGACCTTGTGGCCCGCCGGTGGTTGTTCCACCTTCGGTCTGACCATGTCTCCTCCTGACCCCGATAGCTTTGACCAGGAGGGCGAGTCGTGCGTCCCTCCGATGGGCAAGGTAGGGAGCCTGGTCTCCCTCCTCTCTTCCACCACGACGGTTGGGGGAGGGGTCACAAGGGTCACCTCTAACCCAACCTTCACCATCACCACCAGGATCACCGCCAACACCATCGCCACCGCTACCGCCATACTTGTGACTATCCGGGAAGGCACAACCCTTGGAGGGGAAGGTCGCACCGCCACCACCCTACTCTCCCCACCTCTCATTGCAACTTGATGCAAGCTAGGTCTCCACTCCACCTGCATGGGAGGCGGGGTGATGCTCAACCCCGTCAGTATCTGGCCGCTATCAAAAGGTATAGGTCAGTCGCGCTCAAAAAACTCAAACTATGAGATAAAAAAGAAATAGAGAATACATACCTGGACATGAGCGGCAGGGCTCTAAAGCCCCGACCCACGGGCAATGGGCCCGGCGGACGAGGGTCGCTTACAGGTCGCAAGCCATGCCCCCTTACTTTGATCAGGGGGGGGGAGACGACCCGACCGGCTCCCGATTGGCCCTCGAGTCGCCGCGATCGCCGACTCAGATCGCGCTGACCGGAGCAACTGGCGGGGCATCCCCCCATTGTGGGTCCCCCTATTGCGCATCAGCCCCGATGATGCGGAGGTGCGAGCCCAATCCTTCGACCACCTGGCCTATCCCACTGCGCCTAGGGCACGGTGCAGCCAAGGCCGGCGATGCCTCCAAAGGGCGTGGTGACCGTGTCCGCTTCGCCTCCTGCTCACCGACGGTGTTCGAGCTTGCAGCACGCTTCCTTAGCGTAGGAACATCGCCACACCTCTCTGCGTCCCACCCACCGCTGGTAGACGTGGCCACAGGCTCACGACTCTCCATTGAGGTCACGACGATGTCCCGGTCTCCATCCTCGGAAGAGCTCGCATCGCCACCCACCTCCGTGGGGTCCTCTGACTCGAGCTTCGCCTTGACGTTGCTTCTATTTTCCCTGGCCCGCACCCACTGGGCGATCTCCATCTCCTTCCCATGCTTCCTCTGAGCCTTCTCAGTTCTCTTCTTCTTCTTCACGACCGCTGCCTCCTTCAGGGCAGCTTGCCGAGCCACGCCCTTCGGCCCCTTTGGAAGATGCGGCCGAGATTTATAACTGGTAAGTCCCTGCGAAGTGGACGACTTGAAGTCAAATTATAGGAGAGCAAGATCGAGAGGGACACGGAATAAGGAGAGGAGAATGTACTGGATTTGGTAGCTTCCCGGTGTGGAAAGGTCTAGGCTTTCCTTCGAGGGTCTCCTGGGCCTTTAGTTGCAACACCCGGTCGAGTCAGCTCCAGACTTTGCCTTTCGCTAACTCCACTGGCGACGCGTGGTCAGGGTCCATCGGGCCAGAGTACAGCCACATCACCCACATCCTTTCTGCCAACGGGGTGACCCGACAATGTAAAAAGGTGTGGAACACCCTCAGCCCATCGAGGCTGTGTTGCACTAGCTTCTGGAGCTCTTCCCTGATGATCTCCAACTTGTTCTACCGGCTGGAAGGGCCCCACAACTAGCTCTCCTTACCTCTTCGGCCTTCTACCGGTGAACGATGGGAATGGCACCTCCATTGGGTTCCTAATGTAGAACCACTCCCCATGCCACCCCCGATTGGAGTCGCAGGGGGTGTACGCGAGGTAGGCGCCCGATGAACTCGGCTTCTTCTGCAGAGCGAAGCCCCCAACGGTGCGGTCCTAGGCGGCATCCCCTCCGACAAGGCTTGTCTAAAGAAGATTCGCTGAAAGAAGTCCATGTGTGGCTCCATCCCGAGGAAGGCCTCATAGACGGTGATCAAGCCAGAGATGTGCAGCACCCCAGTCGGATTGAGGTGCTGCAGCTCCAGGCCCCACTCATTGAGGAGCCCACGCAGGAACCAATGCACGTGGTTTCCTAGCCCATGCTCATGGAAGGCGAGGAAGGAGACGACCTCACCGACCCGAGGTCAGGGAAAATCCTCCCCCATGGGAGCCCTCCAGTGTTCCACCTCCTTTAGCGGTAGCAGCCCCTTCTTGGCAAAGGTGGCTAGCACCGTCTCATCCACGTTCGATGGCCTCTAGCTAGACATTGCGCTCCGGATTCACGAATGGATCTATGAGTTTTTCCTCTCCCTCGCTCTACATTTTTCTCCTAGGAACCGCCATGGCACACGAACGTCTTGGAGAGAAGGAAGGAGGAAGAGAGACAGCAGTTGGGGAATAGGCGAAGGAACGGGACGAAGACCCTCTCCCTTCCCCTATTTAAGGAGGAGATGCAGCAGTTGGGGAAAGGCAAAGGATTGGGGCAAAAAACCCTCTCCTTTCCCCCATTCAATGCAGATGGGATGTGGTGGGATCGTCCAGACTGATGGGATGCACCCTGCCCGATGAGACGGTGCTTGGTTAGATGGAACATGGCCTAGGCATGGCCCACCACTACGGCATACCGGGAGCAGGAAACAAGGTGCAACCATGCGTAGGCGACCCTTTGCCTTCCCAAGCAGGACCTAGAAGGGCCCAACGATGGGATCTCCACCAAGGAGAGACCAACAGGCTTCCTGAGTCGATCGGACGGCTTAGGCAAATGCCGAGAGATAGGTAAGGAGAAGAGGGATGCCCCATGTGGGCCATGACAACTCCATCACGAACGATGAGCATGGATCTCATTCAGACATATCCGATAAAAACTCCTCAAGCCCGTCACTCGAGTCATCAAGGTGTACTCTACCAATCTCTCCTACTTTATTTTTTTCTGATACATAATCATTCATTCATCCATACTCATACATGCATTCACGCATCTATTCATACAATCATTCATTCATCCCATACATCCAAAGCATTGCATAATGCAGTTAAATGCATCACAACACTCCATATTGCATCACGAAGTGGTAGTTGCCTCATTTGACATGAGCAACAACCGACCAAGGTTTGAAGGCCAGCCCACAAAGGGCTCGAGACCGCCTCACGTCAAACAGAGCTAGGGGAGAAAATGTAGAAAGGCCCCAGCAGCCCTCACCCAATCTGCTCGGAAGCAGACAGGGTCATCTCAACCATCTTGTTCGATCCTAACCTTGAGCCATACCCACAGAATCTCCATCGAGGGGAGGCCAGCGGGCCACCTGGGTCGGTCTCCAAAATGACTTGGGCATCTGCCGGGACGCGGGACAAACATGGGCGAACACCCTGAACGACAGTCTATGGCCCCAGGAAAAAAGTACCAAGATGCTCAGCCTCCAACCGACTCATCAGTCGGACACAGGCTCGGGGGCTACACCCACGGGTGCACTCGCGTGCACCCACTGTCAAAACAAAAATTCCCCCACTGGCAAAACGAAACCCCCCCAGACAATTCTACCCGAATTGCCTAGAGGCTCGGGGGCTACACCCATGGGTGTGCTCACGCGCACCTGCTGTTAAAACAGAAATTCCCCCGTAGGCAAAATGAAACCAACCAGACGATTCTACCCGAATCGCCCGGGGTCTTGGGGGCTACACCCACTGTCAAAATAAAAATCCCCCAGATGATTCTATCCGAATCGTCCGGGGGCTCGAGGGCTCCTATCGGGATCATAAACCCGGGGTCTCTCATGGATCTACTTCCCAGCAAAAGCTCGGCCCAGCAGACGATGTTGCGAACGATGCGCAACTCCTAGGCCAGCCCAAAAACCTAATGACAGGCCAGAAAGGTGATCCAGCTCGGCGCTCACTTACGACTTCGGCCCGCCTCTCTGACTAGAAGTCCTGGCCAAGGAGGAACGACGCTCGCTTCTGACTCTGGCCCACCTCTCTGACCAGAAGGCCTGGCCAAGGAGGAACGGCGCTCGATTTCGACTCGGGCCCGCCTCTCCGACCGGAAGGTCTGGCCAAAGAGGAACGGCGCTCACTTCCGACTCTGGCCCACCTCTCTGATCGGAAGGCCTGGCCAAAGAGAAATGGCACTTGCTTCTAACTCCGGCCCGCCTCTCCCACCGGAAGGCCTGGCCAAAGAGAGGACGACGCTCGCTTCCAACTTTGGCCCGCCTCTCCGATAGGAAGGCTGAACCTCTGCTTATAGTTCTTCTCTGACCGACGTGGTCGGTGCCAACTGGGAAACAACCGACCGGGGACGTCCGCTCAGTAAGGACCCAAAGAATCAGGCGGAGCAAGTAAGGCAGGGCTCTCCAGTCAACCGCAATACTGAGGACCATACCCTGCACACCTGTAAGATAGCACTATCAGGCCATGTCAGAAGGGTACTTTACAGCCTTCTGACATGGCAGGATATGAACAGTATTGTGGGCGCCGACATTTGTTCTACAATATGGTAGGCGCCGACATTGGCCATACCAGAAGAATACAATGGAGCCTACCACATGCATCTGGGCATCAACAGTATTGTGGGCGCCGACAAACCACCTTGTACCCGACGGCATGGGCAATAAGACTAGGTAGCACACACACACACACACTCTTTCTCTCATACTCTCTCTCTTGTAAAGTCGTCCCCTTCATCTATAAAAGCGGACGTGCTCTCTCCAAAAGGAGGACGATTTAGACAACTAACTCCGATTCTCTCTACTTGGCTCTAGAACTCTAAGCCATACAGAGCATACGTTCGAACACTTAGCACACGTTGGAGTTCCTGTCCCTCTTGGCCCTTTGGTCTAGAGTCCTATCGGACCTCTCATACCCCCCATCTTACTCCCTCTCGTTTGTAACCCCACAACAAACTTCGAGCACTTGGGCTCAGGAATAAAGTCACCGACCGACCTAAACTGGACATAGGGCACGTTGCCTGAACAAATATAAACCCTGTGTCATTGAGTGCTAGGCCACATCCGATCACAACGTACGGCAAAACGATAAATATTTACTAGTTGGTCACTTTTCGCACCGACACCATGAATACTTTTCTGGAAAGCTAACAAGTTCTACTTGGGCTCTGAGTGAATTGACGGAACCTCCCGTGGTTCTTGACAGATGGTACATGGCTGCACTAGATGTTCCATAGAACGTTCCGTGGAGTTGGGACTTTGGCATTTTGGGTGAACTGTGTCTCCCGTGCCAAATGACCGACACTCCGTAAAGAACTAGGTGCTCTCAGGTTCTATAGAAATCAAATTTAATTATTGACGGATAGTCCAAGAATATTTATAGATGATCTGTGGATTTATTTACAGTGAGATCTAAGGGTTGGGTTGTGAATTTTTGGCTAAGTGTTGTGTTGACGGACACTTCGTCCAAAGTGACGAACACTCCGTCATCCGTTGACAGAACCTATGTTCATCGTGTTGAGTTTGATTCAAATCTAGTTTGAGGATTGGGTTCACTATGCATGTGTGAGATGTTTCCCCGTTTGTTTTGGTGACAGGATAGGCTAGTGATAGCTAGGTTTTGGGCTCTAGTTATCAAGTGCAACTAATGATTTGTGAATCATTTTATTCATGATAAAAGAGAGATAAACCATGTGATTGGGCAATGACAACTTAGCTCTAAGAATTTGCGGACTCTATATCACCCAGAGCAAGGGCCTTGAGCAATCTTGATTCCAAGCATAGAGAGATGGATTTGGCCATTCATGGTGTCTCTTGCAAAAAAATCCATGAAAATTCATTAGAGAGAGATTAAAGTGTTGCATTAGGTGGTTGAGCTAGTGGTGACTTTGATCTTACCCTTTAGATGGTGGAGAGATCACCAAGCTCCATGCTTCATCCATGCATGAAGAGATTGAGAGCTAGAGTTTGAGAGATGATTTCAAGAAAAATGATGTGAGAGCTCTTGAGATAACCATGGATGAAGATTGAGATGATGATGTTCTTGCTCTTGACTTGATGCTGACCTTGCTGCCCTTTGATCCTTCCCTGCTTCCTTTCTTTTCCTTCATCCTTGTTCCTTTCTCTCTCTTGTTCTTCCCTTGTTCATCTTTTCGAGAGAGAGAGAGAAAGGGAGGGTAGAAAATGAGAGTGAGTGAGAGATGGGGATGGCTCTACTGAAGGAAGTCACTAACTTGTGCTGACAAGCTGGTCCCACCATTGGAGTGGAGAACAACTTACTTTCTACTCAATCCTGCTGATTTAGTGAACTGATGGACAGACCGTCTGATATAACGGAACGTTCCATCAATTCCCTGATTTTGAGAATTTGATGTAGCAAAAGAGTCTTTGGCATTGGGGCCATTCCTTATGTTCTTGAGATTGTTAAACACAGTTGGAGAGATCAAAAAGGTTGATTAGCATCTTCTAGAGATTATTTCTTGCGAAGTTGACTTTGGGTTGACCATTGTTGACTTGGGTTGACTCGGGAGAGTTGATGAAGTTAATTAGCGAATTTGGAGTCCTTGTCCTAGTAGAAAGCACCAGGAATTTCCCTAACAGAATGATAAAGTGATTCTTGGGTGTTTAGAGGTCTCTACGAGGTCATCAAGGAGGTTCTAGTTGAAAGTTTTAGTTGAAACGACTTTGGGTTGTGATAATGGCCTGTCCTCCTAGTCTATTCGCATCGACAATGCGTGCGAGTGATACGCCATCCACCTTTTTTCAACTCATAGCAGGTGAACACAATAGCCAACTATTTAAGTTGAGCCAATCTCTTATCAACTTCTCATATAAGATAATCATTCATCGCATTAGCATTTACTATTGGTATTGGAATTTATTTGATTTAAAGTTTCCAAATCCAGTCAAATCCAACCCAAATAGCTAGCTGATTATTATTACCACGTGCAATTAGCAGCGTACGGACATTTTGCTAATTCATTATCATATAAAATTAGGACACGATGGAAGCTCCTATGGGATAATACTTCATGCGCCATTCATGAGTGGCTTCTTCATCTCCCATGCGGTGAGACGGGACACCCTGACGTCCGCCTTCCCGTTGTTGAACACGTAGAGGCGAGCGTTCTTGCCGATGGCGAGCGACGGGTAGACCCTGGAGAGGATGCAGGTCTTGCCTCCGGCTCCAAAGCTCTCAACAACCGACCGGTCGATCTGCAGGAAAAGAAGTAATCGCCACAGCTGAGAAAACAAGGGCGGACTTTTGTTACGTGAAACTTGTTGTCCACTTGTACTACGGAGTAGTACGCATACCAAGCTTCTCAGGGATATCTTCCCATCTGAAATGTCCGTGTCAACAAAACCTGCAAACGTCGGGCGGTACAGGTTTGGGTTCAGAGACGACCTGTGCACGAGCAACAAAAGGAAACCGGTGCTAGTTAGTGCACTCAAGTACATACGTGTAACCACAGCACTTGCCATATGGCCGACGCGTGGTAGTAAGACCAGACCAGCCGGGAGATTGATGCCGGTTTGCGCGCAGCACTTACTTGGTAGGGTCGGTGCACATGAGCACGACGGGCTTGTTGCTGCCGGCGGCTTTGAACACCCTGAAGAACACCGCGGTCCTCTCCTTAAGGTTGGCCGAGGCCAGCACCCACAGGCCGAACGGGCCCGCGCCGCCCTTCACGTCGGCGCGCTTGACGCCGCACAGCCTCTCCGCGTCGTAGGCGAGCGCCGGGTCCAGCGGCTCGGCACCAGCCAGGGCTGACGGCGACACCTCGAAACTCACCTCCACGTCAGCCTGCACAGCCGCATAGGTAGGGATAAAAACGGTACGGATATTTTTCGACCGTATTCGAAACCAAATCCGTTTAGAGGGGTTGAGATCTGTCCGTATCCAAGTCCGGATATCTAACATCCGATACCGTATCCGTATCCGAATACTCAAATCGCATATTTATGATGTCGATATCCAATCGTATCCTATTCGACATAGTTGACACTATCCGTATTCAAATCCAAATTCGGACAGAAATATAAAAATAAATGTAATATCGATGATATCCGTCCGTATTCGATCCGTTTTCGTCCCTACGCATAGGAAGCGCGTGTTAATTTGGTTGGTACTTCGTTCCCAGTCCAGGTCACGACCCACCCACCCCCACTTGCACGGCCGCACGCCTGCACCTGGGGGGGGGGGGGGACACACGTGCAAGTGCGTGGAGATGACGGCGGGCGCGGACAAAAGGCTTAGTGAAAATATGTGGGCATAGATTGATGCATAAGCTAGGCGACACGGCGCTGGCGCGGTGCAGCATGCTGGGCAGGATCAACTTGTGTGTGCAGACTGTAGAGCACTGGTGGCGGATAAGATCAGGCAATCAGGATCGGATAATGAGCAGTTTTTGAGGAAGGCAGTGAATGGTAGCACTAGCAGTGCTTTTCCTTTTTGTGATAAGAAAACATTTGCAAGCTTGCCCAGGTAATGAAAATATACGAGCGGCTAAGTGAAAATTAAAGGATTATTACAAGTGTTAATAAGCACACGGCTCACCTGTGCCGCTTGTATCCCGGTCACCTCGACGTGCTGTCCTGGCCTAATGACCCTGTCCTTGAGAGTGACCGACTTGCCTCTGAGCGCCTCCACCTCCTCGACGGGCCACTGCAGCAGCTGCTTCCCGCTGGGGTCCAGCCACACCGTCCTTGGAATAGCCTGACGATGATGCCATTCATACACGTGACACAGTCACACACTCAGAATGTTTTTGGCACAACCGCCACCAAAAGAGCTCGATTACGTCAAGACCTTGTGGTTTAACTTGGGCCTACGATGTTCGATCGACGACATGCATGATCGATGGGTAACTGGCATGTCAATGCACACTGCATGCACACGTTGATCGGCAGCAGTTGTTGTAGTGTGTGTACATGCATAACATACCTGAATTCCGGCCCACCCTTTGGCCACATCGTCGGCGGCGGTGTCGGACTCGTTAGCCCAACCCCACAGGATCCGGCGCCGCTTCGCCGGATCGTAGAACGTCTTGGACGCGTAGAAGTTGCCATAGTCGTACCGGAGGCGGTGCTCGTCGCCGGCGGGGTCATACGGCACGTACCGCTCGGCCTTCCGGTCGTACGTGCCGACGGTGTAGTAGTCGTACCGCCGCAGGTCGAGGCTGTTCTTGAGCACGTGCTTCACCCTTGGGCCGGACGACACGGACGTCTCGAGCCCCACGCGCCGGCCATCCGTGCTCACCGGGTAGAAGTCGGGGCACTCCCACATCCCCGTGGCCGCCGCCGAGTGCAGCGGCCGCCGCACCCGCGTCCACCGCTCGAAGTCGCGGCTCCGGTACACGTACGCCACGCCGCGGGCGGCACCCGTGACGCTGCCGATGAGCAGCCGCCAGTGGCCGTCGGCGGCGCGCCAGGCCGTGGTCGGGTCGCGGAACTGCGTCGCGTTGATGCCGCCTTCCGGCACGATGATCGGGTTGTAGGACGGCTTCACCCACTCGCGGAGCAGCGGGTCGGACTTGTTCCGAGGGTACGCCACGTTCTGGACCTGGTAGTTGGTGTTGGGGCGGTCGATGCCGGTGTACATGATCACCGGCGTGCCGTCGGGCATGGTGGTTGCTGAGCCGGACCAGCAGCCGTACTCGTCGGACGGGATGCTGGGCTCGATCGCCGGCTTCAGGGCAACCCAGTTGATGAGGTCACGTGAGACCGAGTGCGCCCATACGATGTTGCCCCATACGGCGCCTTTGGGGTTGTACTGGTAGAAGAAATGGTACCACCCCTTGTAATAGAACGGAGCTGCATGCATTTGTTTCATAGGATCAAAATTTTCATAATCTCAGATCAGTTAGTGTGGGGGCAACGTCTACGTACCGTTGGGATCTGGCGTTGCAAGTTTCCGGCGCCGACGCATTCAGAGCGAATAGCAGCCCACCGAGAAGATGATAAAATCGAGTTAGAACTAACCCTTGGAAACCACTGTGTTAAATCGGGGAAAAGAAAAGCAACAAGAAAAAGCGTCTGATATGATACTCCTGCCTGCAGAGAGAGCTCGTGATTTCTGTCAGAGTTGAGTTGATGAGTTAACCAGTTAAGTGTACAACTCGTGATTTCTGCTGTGACATGCATGTCGTCTGAGCTGCCAGACCTATATCAAGCTTAATTAATTCAGGCTAAAAGTGACAACTTATAGGACCCTGAAAAGACTTATAGCCTGTTATTGATGAGTTTTTCAGGTGATGCTCAACGTATATTATTGGTCATAAAAAAAGGTGTCTGGTTAGTCTACATGACCTGTCTAGTGCAGTAGCGTGTCACCCTGCGTACAAGCATAAGAAAAACACAACACTTGTGACTATTGGTTCCCTTTAGTCAGTAGCTAGGACAAGGTGTCCTATAGCGGTGGTACACCCGGCCACCACAATTCAAAACATGCACGCACGGCAAGTTCTACCTCGACCAAGACAAGCAAGATGGAAAGGTTTACACTACCATTGATCCAGTTCTTGGGGGGCTGGAAGTGGTAGCCGGTTCTCAGCAGCGGGTGGACGATGGACGGCGGCACTGCCGCCGCCTCCATCACCTCGAGTTTCTCTTCCTCGTAGACGACATGAGAGGCCCCAGCCAGCTGCACCACCACCAGCAGCAGCAGTACCAGTACCGCCAGCCATGCCCAAGCAAGCCTTCCCCCTAGCACTCTCATTGCTGATGACCCACTTCACGCACACAAGCACAGAACGGGAGCACGCAGGCAGCAAGAAGCTAGACAAGTGAAGGGTGGCCGAGGAAGGGGAGAAGGGAGGGCGGTAATTATACTGATTTCGTCGGTCGGGGCGTGGAAAATCGCGAGCCGCCCACGTAAGCAGATCGGCACATGTGGTTTTCTCGCGGACAACATGGGATCCTATTTTATAATAAATTACTCCCTCATGTAAAAAAAATATAATTCTTGTGTTTCGGAAAGTTAAACAATTTGAATTTTGACTAAGTTTACGTAACATTCATGATACAAAATAAGTATCATTAGATTAGTTATAGAATATATTTTTACAATAAAATTATTTGGAGACATAAATATTAATATTATTTACTACTATAAACTTGGTGACCTAGTTTGATCGGCACGGGTCCTATGATTATATTCTTTTGTGGACTATATTTTATATAAGATCTGTAATATTTGGACAAATTTAAATCTATAATATTGATTTGATTAATCTATTTGTCCCTTTTACATTTAAATGTAAATCTTGGTATTATTTTCGATGGCACCTACCTTAAATAGTATTTATCACAACTAAATCATTTAAAAAATTATATTAATTGTTGTATAATATCGTTGGAGCATAGTATCGGTATACTATATAAAATTTGACAAATCGTATGAAATCTTTACATAGGATGAGGATACTATAAAATTTGACATATATAGTAGATGGGTATTGTTTCAATTTGATAGGATCGTATAGTATCATAAAATTTTAGAATACAAAACGGGATGCTGACAATCTTGTTCTTGGTCTCGTACACTTAGGCTATGTTTGGATCCTATGATCTAAAGTTTAGCTCTTGAAGCTTCAAAACAGGCGGCGCTCTAAAGTATCATCTAAAGTTTAGTCAATCCTTTGGGAAGCTATTAATTTATTAGACCACACAAGTGTGCTAAGCAACCATGGTGCCTAATTAAAGCCAAATTTTTTCCTTCCGAGAACACTCTGGTTATTCCCCGTTTATTTTAGCATTTATCTGGCTTTTGCTAGCCAAAATTTAAAAGCTAAAACAAACAATCCATCTGTTGAGCTTTGACTTTTGAAAAGTTAGAAAACTAGCTTCTAAGAAAATAAACTAAAAGTTTGAAAACATGTTCCGAAAAGCTTTTCTGGCTTTTGGTGTGCCTAGAAGCTCAAAATTTATTGCAAAAGCTAATAGCAAAAAACAACAGTTACAAGTAAAAACCTAGAAAGCCAGCTTTTAAACAAAAAACCTATCACTATCTATCACGAAGTTAAAGTATATTATTTTTTTCTCTTTTGAAAGTTAGTTGACCTACGTAATATTTGTCCGTCTATCTATACAATACAACCTTCTTTCCAAGCTATAATATGTTTTGGTTTTTTTCGATACGTTATTTTTAATATAAATCTAGACATAGTGTATATATCTAAGTGCATAGCAAACTATAAATCTAAAAAAGTCAAAACATCTCATAATTTTGAAGTGAGTATTATTGGAAAGCCACCTCTTTTACAAATACCTAGGGATCTAGAAAAAAAACTCGATCCAAGGTGGCTGGACAGCCGCCGATATTCTGACTGAAGAAGAAGATTTTCTCACGTAGATCGAGAAAACTCTTGAACCCTTGCCTCACCCATACACAGCGGCACCGTAACTCTGTAAGATAAGCTGGCCACATACCCGTGGTTTATGTGAGGAAGACGAGGGATTTTTTTCTCCTTGGTCACTGCGGCCGAAGCCACAAATACAGAGTGAGTCCTGTGGGACTCGAACTATAACCACCCCAAGGGGAGGTACTGAGCCTGCATTGACCACTCGTTCAGCCAGGTCGTTCCCAAGACTTAGAGGGTGTTTGGTTCCCTCCTCCTAAAATTTAGTCTATATCACATCAGATGTTGGACACTAATTTGAATTATTAAATATAGACTAATTATAAAACTAATTGCATAGATTGAGATTAATTTACGAGATGAATCTATTAATCCTAATTAGTCCATGATTTGACAATGTGGTGCTACAATTAATATGTCCTAATGATGGATTAATTAGGCGTCTATATAGATTCGTCTCGCGAATTAGTCACGGCTTCTGTAATTAGTTTTATTATTAGTATCCAAACATCTGATGTAACACCCGATGTGACATCTCCTACACTTTAGTCCCTAGATCTAAACACCCCTTAGAGAACTGTATTCTCCATCCCGTTAAAAATATAGTCACTTACTCATGTACTTCCTCCATTCTAAATTATAAGATGTGTTGGCTTTTCTAGATACGTAGTTTTTGCTATGCACTTAGTTATATATTATATCTAAATATATAATAAAAATGATGCATCTAGAAAAACTATTTTGTAATTTAGAAGGGAGAGAGTAGATTATACGGGACGACACCCCGGCTAGCTAAAGGAGAAGCAACCATGCCCAAGCACCCCTCCCAGGGGCACTCATTGCTAGCTTCGCTTAGGCACACAACCACAGAGGTATAGCAAGAACATGTACGTCTCGAAAAAAAAAAGGAAACTAACGAAGGATGCACGGAAGCAGATGTATTCATACTGCTCAACTGACGGCCGGATCGGAGCGCGGCGCGTGCGAGGCGTGTCGTGTCGTGTTCTTTAACTAAAATCAAGCGCTGTTCGGAGAGCCTTTTGCCACCCTTTCTCCGGATTCGTTGTTTGCTTCCCAGCCTCAATACGCCACGCCAAACCGTGGCGGACTGTGGCGGTGGCGGAGAAAACCAACGCCTAAGCTGTGGCGAGATTTTATACTGGGACCGTCTGTGGCTGCCGCAGCTTTTTACTCAACCAAACAGCAGCCTTCTGCGGTGTGGCGTGCCGCAAGTGAAGTATGGCGAACCATGGCGGGGAACCAAACACTCTCGCTTGCTAGCTTTTCCCCGTGGAGATCAGCTCATTGGAGGAGATCATATCTGAGTAATGAGTATAGGAAATTAAATAATACCGTGTCAGGCAGCTTTTGGACTCTGTGAAAACCTTGTTTTTGGCGTGGTGCCTCCTGTAAAATTTAAATATGTGAGTAGGGAATCACGTGGCTTTGATTTCGTTGCTCGGGGAGTGGAAAATCGTGAGTCACCTCTGCACCTAACCAGAAGAAAATTTCACCTCTGCACCTAACCAGAAGAAAATTTACCTTGGTGTTATTATTATGTTCTGTGTGTTTCCTTCCCAAATTTTAACACTTGATTGAGTTGATTCCACCCTTACTTGCCCTGGCAAACATGGCAAACGTGGCGCCGAGTAGCCTCCGTGGACATACGCGGCATGCATATAAATATATAAATAAATATCTGGACACCCTTTCTGCATACATGCAGAATTTCCAAGAGAAAAGAGTGCTTATATTAGTTAGCAACGAGAAACTTTATTATCATTTTGCAGTGTTTTAAATAACATGCTATACTAACATTTAGCAGCCGCTCAACTTCTATAGCCAGCTATTAAATAACAGCGCGGTAGCGCCCCAACCTCCGGCGCGAAGCTCACGTCCGGATGCAGCTCCCCATGCCCCACGCCTTGCTCTGTTTTGCATGCACCATCCGCTCGGACTCTACGCCACTCGAACGACTCGACCCATCCACGCCGTCCGTCCTCACGTGGGCCCACATTGTAACACCCCGGTGTTACATTGTAATGTTTTGCTTAAACATTTCGTAAGCATCTGAATTATGTGCATTTGTGTATGACATAAGGTATAACTCAATGTTAGGCACTTGAAACATTCCTGCGACACATGAGTCCGTGGTTACGTTTCATGTAATACTGTGTAATCGCATTGTTCTGGAAACTAAAAGGGCTAAAGAACGTTTGGCTAACGGCGATAAAATAGGTGTGGTCGGACAAAGATAGCTGGTTAGTACCTCGAGTAGGCTGGGTTTGGATTCCGACGCGGAATTGTTCGTTTCAACGCTGTTCGCGTAAGTTTCGAAAGTGGCCGACGATGCCACTTTTGGCAAGCTCTGTGGAACGATCGGCTTAAGTAGTAGGACGATATCTTGGCTCCGTTAGATAGCTTAATGAACCTTCTTGCGCATCGAGCAATTAGTTTAGGGATTGGAGCATTGCGTACAAGGTTTCTCACTGCTTTAAAAAGCGTGCACGACACCTGGCTTAGCCCTGGGTGCGGTCACCACCCACTGCTGGCTTGCCAGCACCCACTGCCACGCCCGGCTGCGCCCCACTGTGCCGTGCATGTGCACGGCCTGTGCGTCCTGGCCGTCTGCCCCCGCTGCTGCTCGCCTGCCGCCACGGCAGGCTCGTCCTGTGCGCCGAGGCGCAGGCCACGTCTCCTTGCCGCTGGGACGCGACGCGCACATCCTGCTCTGCGCTGCCTTGGCCAGGAGCGCGCCGGGCCCGTGCTACACGCCGCCCGTCGCCATGCCGGTTCTGCGCCCGTTGACATCACTTTGGCTGCTCATGCGTTGGACGACAGCCTGCCCGCCGTCACCTCGGCGTCACAATCGTGTTGTGTCCCTTGTCGGACGCTGCCCGCTACGTCGCCATGCCATTGCCTCGTCGGCTTGCTGCCACGCCATGCTGACTGGCGCCTAGAGCCACGCCATGCTGCTCCCCCATGGTTGTGCACGCCAGTAATTGCATTGACAACCACCGCAGGTCCGAGCCAAGCCGCGCCATGACCTCCCCTGCCTCCGTTGTCCCATGCCCGCCGTGACGATTTCCCCCAATTCGCCGCAACCGCTGTACCATAATCAAATTGACCACGTGATCAACTCCGCCAGATAGCCTGCTGCCCTACCGACCCCACATCGCCGACTGTAGCTCCGCCATAGGCCCAAATTTTGAAAAAGCCGCGACCTCGGCTCCTTAAGACCAGGAGCGCCTGCGCCGTCGGCTACCACCGCCACCAAAGCATCTTGGTCCAATCCCTCGTGCTTCTAGCCTCTCCTCCAGTCGGGTGTCACCGTGCTCACCTTAGTTTAAGCCCTACCGCCGTGTAGCAGTCTCTGGTGCAGTTGTGCCACTGTCGGGCACCACCTCACCGCCGCGCGCGCACGTGGCCAGCTCTGCTCAGACCACCTCCGACTGCACCGTCAACGCGAAGGTATCCATGAGCACTCCCTGGTGCTCGCTGGCTCATGTGCTGGCTTTGCCTTCGTTGTTGCTTAGGGGAACGCGCCCGCCTTTGTAGGTCAAGGGACACCGCCGGGGAGGGAGTTCGTGACTGCGCCTCTGCTCGCCGTGTCGCCTCCAGTAGCTTCTACTTGTCGTCGAGGTACCTATCGACCCCTTAGGTAGGCAGTAGAGGTTCGGGTGAGGCCGACGTGGCCGCTCAGTGCCCGCGCCGTCGCGCCGGTGTGCGCCCTGGGGGCTAGGGACTTAGTCGCGGTGAAGAAATAGAAATGGGAGGGTGCAACTATAAAACGGTAGACTGAGGAAATAGTGCTCTGGTGCTTGTGGAGATTATCTAGGACTTCGGGGGTGCCCGTGCATTTTTGCCAACGCGCGCAGGCCTTCCCCCGTCGCGGGCCGTTGGCCGTCTGGGCCGCGCCTCCGCGTGGGCCGCGCGGTGGCCTGCTGTCACACGCGGGCGGGATGGCGCGCTGGGCCGAGCCGCGCATTGTGGGCCGACGTAAGAGGATTCGGTTTTCTTATTTTCCTGAGAATAGAAATGTTTATTTATTTTCTGTTATGAATCCAACTTCGATAAATCGTAGTAAATTACATGGTTGTCCAAAAATAGTGAAACTAAGTTTGTTAGGTTCGTAAAAATGTCATCTACCTATTAGTATAGGTAGTTCACCATTAGCTGTTAGGATGGTAGGCTCATAAGATTTAAGTAGAAAGCTTAGCGTGATATCGATCAATAATTGCAGGAATTCTTGTGGCAAATCGGTAATAGTTTTAGCTTTAGAAATTTTATAGTAGGTTCCTTAGGCCTTTATATACTTGCTGTAAAATTAGTAGTCATAGAGTGAGTTGCTTAATAGCGTAGTTATTATCCTTGCTTTATTGTATGTATCATAAATTGGCATTAGGAGTAGGAATATCCGTAGTCGCCGTAAGAATGTATGTCACGTTCATACTTGTTAGTGGTGCTGGTACGTAGCTTAGCCATGGATAGATCTCACTTAGTAGTTTAATAGATGTACTTTTGCATTTAGGGTTGTTGTTGCCGTAGTGTTAATCATTGCATCATCATTTCATGTAGATCACGAATAGGTAGACTTTGTACCCGTCTATGAGCCGGAGTATGACGAGGTGATCGAGGAGTACGAGGAGGAGCTCTTCGCACAGGAGGGAGCCCAGGAGCCTGTTGGTACTGACCTTGCTGACCCGGCACCTGCCTAAGGAAAGCTCCAGTGCATAACCCCTATTTTTAAATCATCACTGAATATATTTATATGATATGCATTTACATTACAGCCATTTTATGGAAACTACATGCATAAATATATCCACCATGAGTCCTACTAGTACAGGTCGAGTAGCTGCTATGCTCAGGATGTCGGTAGCGTGAGTAACCTGCCGTTACTTGCAAATAGGTGATTAAACTATGATATCATGATGAAATAATAGAAAGGAAAATGGTGACCGAGCAGGGATGTGGATTTGGTACTGGTGGGTGTGAGGGGTTGTGTCCTGCGGCCAACAGGGCATAGCGCGGTTACACTTTTTCCCTGTCTGTGTCGATTAAGGACCGGTCGTTGCATATGACTCTAGGAAAGTCACAGACTATTGTCTCGAGCACATACTTGGGTATGGGTGCAGGGAAGACTTGCTACTCTCTTGTCGTGGATCCGGCTCTTTCCGGACCGACTGATGGGAAGAGGAGGTGGTGGAGGTCCTTGCACCGCACTGAGTCCGGGACTCAGGGGCAGGGGCTTGGAGTCCAAGTTTGGACGGGGACCTGGACACCCGGGACAGGAGAGTGGTGGGTTAGTCTTGCTTGTGCCTAGGGTACAAGCAGGGCGTGTGTCTTCGGGGCACCCAGCTGGGCACATTGATTCGCGAATCGCCGGGATATCCGGTACGGCTTGTCTGTGGTTTAGCACCGTAGTAAGAACTGGAAATGGAAAAGGAGAAGGAACAATATCGATTGCTCAACTCTTGCTTGAAAGTAGAACATGTGCTTATATAGATTGACTAGATGAAAACTTAATACGGCTGATGATAATAATTTATCAATAAGGACTCACTATTAGTATTGCTTTTGCTAAAAGAGAACCAGCAACCATAAAGCCTAGCATATTCCTTGGAGTCGGGAAAGTATTCCCACTGGTCGGATAAGTCTTGTGAGTACATTGTGTACTCAGGGTTTATTTACCCTTGTTGCAGGTGATGCTTGAGGAGTACCTTGTGTGGAGGATCCTTCTGGTGGGCTCAGACGGAATCCTTGTTATCTTATCGCTAGATGTTATCTTTTAATATTCCGCTGTTTATTATTCCGCACTCTGTATTTGGTATTGTAATAATGTACTTTTTAAGAAACTCTAATGTATGAGATGGACTTGTGTTGTAACTCGTTCTCATTATTGGATCCTCGGGAAAAATATGGATCTTTCGGGTTCTCCCTCGGGGTGTGCCCGACGGACACCGCTCTCTGTAGTTACTTTCGGGGTGCTTAGTGTCTGGTGGAAGACGAGCGCCTCCGTAAGTATGCTATTTCAGGCGGTTCTACCACAGTTGGTACCAGAGCCAATAATGGTCACGAGTTCCTCACTCTTTTACAAAACTAAAAATTTGACCAACAAAAGTTTTATGAAAAGTAGGATGCGATTAAGTTAAGTTATATAAGTATAAGCCCTAGCTATATGGTATATCTAGGATAGCGGCACTGGTTTTATCTAATCAGTTTTCTGTAGGTACACTAACTTATATTGCGTAAGAAATCGTTTAGAACACGGAAAGTGAGCGTACAGTGTGCTGAAAATTTTACGAATGCTGCTATATTCTGGCTTGAGTGAACGCATAGGTCAAAGCATGCATCATATAATAGCGTCTTACTTGAACTATAAATCCCCCTTCACGTATAATGCAAGTAGTAAATTGGTAGGACTAACTAAATGAATGCTTTAATAAATGTGCTATCATCTCTTTAATCCCTGGATTCTGATCGGGAAGGTGTCCTAATGGATGGTTTGTCTCTCTTACAGATGAATCTGAGGTCTGAACGCGGGAGCACCAGTTCGGGAGCAGCCAACGAGGGCCATGGTGACAGTGCTCGGGCCTTTGAGTGTGGCAACGAGGGAGCTCAGGAGGTTCCACCTTTGGTTCCTCATCCTTTCCCGACGCCGCCACCGCCTCCGCCGATGTCCCCCGCAGAGATCATGGTGGAGTTGTTGGCTGCTCGTCGGGAGTCAGTCGCTGCTCATCATGAGACAGCTCGTGCCATGGAGATTATGGCACAGGCCATCACGGGCCTTGCCCGTGGAGGCGCCGGGGGCAACGGTGGGAATGGGGGTGGTGCTCGTCGTCCTGAGGGACAGTCCTCTTACCAGGACTTCCTCAAGACCCACCCGCCCACATTCACGCCGTCGGACAAGCCTTTGGAGGCGGAGCACTGGCTTCGCACGCTGGAGCAGAAGTTTCGGCTGCTCGGAGTGGCCAACGAGCAGAAGGTGCACTTTGCGTCCCAGCAGCTTTTGGGGTCCGCAGGTGCCTGGTGGGAGACTTTCTAGGCCGTAGAGCTGCCGGATCATCCGGCAACGTGGCAGGAGTTCTCCACCGCCTTCCGTGAGTTCTTCATACATGCTGGTGTTATCAACCAGAAGGTGACCGAGTTCTTGGAGCTGCACCAGGGAAGTAGGACGGTAATGGAGTATGTGACCCAGTTTAACCACTTGGCTCAGTATGCTGGTAGTCAGGTGGACACGGACGACAAGAAGAGGGACCGCTTCTTTCATGGTCTCACTCCTTCACTTTAGGAGAAGCTGTATCTGGGGAACTATCAGAACTTTGGGGCTCTCATGAACGCCGCTATTGCTCTTGAGGGTTTTCAGCGGGCATCGCAGGCAGATTGGAAGAGGAAGCGGGTGGCAGTTGGATCCTCCAGCCACCCTCATTCATAGAAGGTACAAATTGTTAGGTGGGGGCCCTATCAACCATCCGGCGGGCCTCCGTTCCGGTCACCCCAGTAGACATCATAGACTTCCTCTACTCAGTACAAAGCACCTCCGCAGCAGGTGCAGCCTCAGCAGACTCAGGGACAGCAGGTCCCACCTTGTCAGGGATTCAGGAACAAGCCTGGTGCTTGTTTCAAGTGTGGCAAGGATGGCCACTATGCCAGGGAGTGTCCTCAGCAGTAGGCAACTCAGTCGTCTCAGTCATCTGCAAATTCTAGGCTTATTAAGAGGACTATCATCAAGAGGAAGGTGCCCAACAGATCTGGTCAGGTGCACTTCATGGATGCTCAGTAGGTTGTGTAGTAGGAGACAGTTATGGCTGGTATGTTTACCATCAAATCCCATCTAGCTTTGGTGTTGTTTGATTCTGGTGCATCGCATTCCTTTATGAGCATGGGGTTTGTAGAGCGGCACAACTTATCACTATTGGATATACCATATGCCTATAAGATCCGTACTGCGGGTTCTCAGATGTTCATCAATACCCGCATGGATACAGTAAGTTTGGTATTAGCCACCCACACTTACCATCTACAGTCATGATAATGCCTGGGCAAGGCATTGATGCTATTCTTAGAATGAACTGGTTGCGGGTGTATGGGGTAGTATTGGATATGAAGAGAAGAAGTGTAGAGTTACGGCTTCCTTCTTCTGAGGATAGGATGTCTCTCATCATACCCTTAGAACCAGTCTTACCTGTTGCTGCCCATGCTGAAGCCATTCCTGATCTTACCTCCATTCTAGTAGTATGCGAGTTCCTAGATGTTTTCCCTGAAGATCTTCCTGGATTGCCACCAGACCGTGAGGTAGAATTCTCCATTGAGCTTGAGCCTGGTACTGCTCCTATCTCCAGATGTCCGTACCGCATGGCCCCGAGAGAACTAGCAGAAATGAAGAAGCAACTGGAGGAGTTGATGGACAAGGGTTTCATCCGCCCAAGTTCTTCACCATGGGGTTGCCCAGCTATTTTCGTAAAGAAGAAGGATGGTACTCTACGGATGTGTGTGGATTACCGCCCCCTCAATGCGGTAACAGTTAAGAACAAGTATCCTTTGCCCCGCATAGATACTTTGTTTGATCAGTTAGCTGGTGCCAAGGTGTTCTCGAAGATAGATCTCTAATCGGGATATCATCATATCAAGATCAGGCCATAGGATATACCAAAGACAGCTTTCTCTACTAGGTATGGGTTGTATGAGTACCTAGTGATGTCTTTCGGTCTCACCAATGCCCCGGCCTTCTTCATGTACCTGATGAACTCATCATGCCGAAGTTGGATAAGTTTGTGGTGGTTTTCATTGATGACATCTTGATCTATTCCAAGAATGATAAAGAGCATGCCTATCACCTCCGGATAGTCCTGACTCGACTAAGGGAGCACCAGCTGTATGCTAAATTCAGCAAGTGCGAGTTTTGGCTAGACCGAGTGTAGTTTTTGGGACATGTGTTGACACCTGAGGGCGTTTCTGTAGATCCCAGCAAGGTGCAAGATGTATTAGATTGGAAGTCTCCCAGGTCTATGCACCAGATCCGTTAGTTCCTTGGGCTAGTTGGATACCATCGGCGCTTCATCCCTGATTTCTCCAAGATAGCCTAGCCCATGACCAAGCTGCTCCAGAAAGAAGCTAAGTTTGATTGGAGTTCAGCTTGTGAAGAAGCTTTTCAGTCCCTGAAGACTTTTCTGACCACTGCTCCTATGTTGGCCCAACCAGATATTGAGAGGCCCTTTGATATTTACTGTGATGCCTCGAAGACGGGATTGGGATGTGTGCTTATGCAAGATGGGCGTGTGATAGCTTATGCTTTGCGCCAACTGAAGAAGCACGAGGTGAACTACCCCACTCATGATTTAGAGCTAGTTGCGGTAGTTCACTCTCTGAAGATTTGGAGGCATTATCTGTTGGGCAACAAAGTGCATATCTTCACTGACCACAAGAGCCTTAAGTATATTTTCACTCAGTCAGAGTTGAACATGAGGCAAAGGAGATGGTTAGAGTTGATCAAGGATTATAATTTGGAAGTCCATTATTATCCAGGAAAAGCCAATGTGGTAGCTGATGCTTTGAGTCATAAGTCGCATTAGGTTGAGGAAATACCCTTGTCACTCCACCACACAGAGGTGCTAGCTTAGATTGCCTTGACCTCAGAGTTGCTAGAACAAATTATTCAGGAGCAGAAGGAAGACTCCGAAGAGATTCCGCACATCAGGAAGTTGCTGGCTGAAGGGCGTGGACCTCATTTTAGCATTGATGAGCAGGGAGTCGTGAGATATAAGAATAGACTGGTGGTTCCGTCTAATGAGGAGTTGAGAAGAAAGATTTTGCATGAAGCCCATCATTCAAAGCTGTCTATCCACCCTGGTAGCAACAAGATGTACCATGATCTACGCCAACTGTACTGGTGGTCCTACATGAAGCAAGATATCACCCAGTTCGTTGCGGAGTGTGACACTTGCGGTAGAGTCAAGGCAGATCATATGCGTGCTCCTGGATATCTGTAGCCTTTACCCATTCCTGTTTGGAAATGGGAGGATATTTCCCTAGATTTCATTGTGGGTTTACCCCGCACCTCCACGGGCTTTGATTCTATTTGGGTCATTGTGGACCGTCTCACCAAGTCTGCCCACTTCCTTCCAGTGGATACTAGATACACTGCCAAGAAGTATGCAGAGTTATACTTTGATAGGATTGTGACCCTACATGGAGTTCCTCTCACCATCATCTCTGATAGAGGGTCAGTTTTTGTCTCTCGTTTCTGGGAGAAACTCCAGGAATGCCTGGGTACTCGTCTTCTCAGAAGCTCGGCATATCACCCACAGACTAATGGTCAAACTAAAAGGGTGAACCAGGTGCTCGAGGATATGCTGCAGGCTTGCACCATCTCTTTTCCTAAGAAGTGGGATCAGTGTTTGAAGCTGGTAGAATTTTCATACAATAACAACTATCAAGAGAGTATCCGCATGGCACCATTTGAAGCTTTATATGGGTAGAAGTGTAGGACGCCACTAAACTGGGTTGAAGTAGGAGACCGTGGATACTTCAGGCCTGATTTCATAAAGGAGGCTTGAGAGAAAGTAAATATAATTCGTGAACACTTGAAGGCAGCTCAGAGCCGGTAGAAGGCTTACGCAGATAAGCGGAGGAGGCCTTTGGAATTTATAGCTAGGGATTATGTGTATCTCAAGGTATCTCCTATGAGAGGGGTACATCGGTTTGGTGTCCATGGCAAGTTAGCCCCTCAGTATGTGGGTCCATACAAGGTGTTGCAGCAGTGTGGTCCCGTTGCTTATCGTCTCCAACTCCCTGAAATTCTCTCGGTAGTTCACAATGTATTTCATGTCTTGCAATTGAAGAAATGCCTATGAGTTCCTAAAGAATCTGTGGAAATAGAGGGACTTCCACTCCAACCTGATATGTCTTATGTGGAGCATCCTATAAAAATCTTGGATGAGAAGGAGAGAGTGACTAGGAACAGGGTGATAAAGTTTGACAAGGTGCAATGGCAAAATCATTTAGAAGACAAAGCCACCAGGGAGCAAGAGAGCTACATATTAAAGAATTACCCCCATCTCCTCTTTGGGTCGGATAGTTAGTTATTGTGCCAAATGTACTCCCTACCTCTTTCTCACACTAGGCACATGAAATCTCGGGTCGAGATTTTGTTTTAGGAGGGTAGATTTGTAACACCCCGGTGTTACATTATAATGTTTTGCTTAAACATTTCGTAAGCATCTAAATTATGTGCATTTGTGTATGACATAAGGTATAACTCAATGTTCGGCACTTGAAACATTCATGCGACATATGAGTTAGTGGTTACGTTTCATATAATATTGTGTAATCGCATTGTTTTGGAAACTAAAAGGGCTAAAGAATGTTTGGCTAACGGCGATAAAATAGGTGTGGTCGGACAAAGATAGCTAGTTAGTACCACGAGTAGGCTGGGTTTGGATTCCGACGCGGAATCGTTCGTTCAACGTCGTTCGCGTAAGTTTCGGAATTGGACGACGATGCCACTTTTGGCAAGCTCTGTGGAACGATCGGCTTAAGCAGTAGGACGATATCTTGGCACCGCTAGATAGCTTAATGAACCTTCTTGCGCATCGAGCAATTAGTTTAGCGATTGGAACATTGCGTACAAGGTTTCTCACTGCTTTAAAAAGCGTGCACGACACCTAGCTTAGCCCTAGGCGCGGTCACCACCCGCTGCTGGCTTGCCAGCACCCACTGCCGCGCTCGGCTGCGCCCCACTGCGCCGTGCACGTGCATGGCCTACGCGTCCTGGCCGTCTGCCCTCGCTGCTGCTCGCCTGCCGCCACGGCTGGCTCGTCCTATGCGCCGAGGCGCAGGCCACATCTCCTTGCCACCGGGACGCGACGCGCACGTCCTGCTCTACGCTGCCTTGGTCGGGAGCACGCTGGGCCCACGCTACACGCCGACCATCGCCACGCCGGTTCTGCGCCCGTTGACATCGCTTTGGCTGCTCGTGCGTTGGACAACAGCCTGCCCGCCGTCACCTCGGCGTCACAATCGTGCTGTGTCCCTTGTCGGACGCTACTCGCTGCGTCGCCGTGCCGTTGCCTCGTCGGCTTGCTACCACGCCATGCTGACTAGCGCCTGGAGCCATGCCCTGCTGCTCCCCCATGGTTGTGCATGCCAGTAATTGCATTGACAACCACCGCAGGTCCGAGCCAAGCCGCGCCATGACCTCCCCTACCTCCGCTGTCCCATGCCCGGCATGATGATTTCCCCCAATTCGCTGCAACCATAGTACCATAATCAAATTGACCACATGATCAACTCCGCCAGATAGCCTGCTGCCCTACCGACCCCACATCGCCGACTGTAGCTCCGCCATAGGCCCAAATTTTGAAAAAGCCACGACCTCGGCTCCTTAAGACCAGGAGCGCCAGCGTCGTCGGCTACCACCACCACCAAAGCATCTCAGTCCAATCCCTCATGCTTCTAGCCTCTCCTCCAGTCGGGTGTCACCATGCTCACCTTAGTTTAAGCCCTACCACCGTGTAGCAGTCTCTAGCATAGTCGTGCCACTGTCGGGCACCGCCGTACCGTCGCGCGCGCACGTGGCCAACTCTGCTCAGACCACCTCCGACTGCACTGTCAACGCGAAGGTATCCGTGAGCACTCCCTGGTGCTCGCTGGCTCATGTGCTGGCTTTGCCTTCATTGTTGCTTATGGGAACTCGCCCGCCTTTGCAGGTCAAGGGCCACCGCCGGGGAGGGAGTTTGTGACTGCGCCTCTGCTTGCCGTGTCGCCTCTAGTAGCTTCTACTTATCGTCAAGGTACCTATCGACCCCTTAGGTAGGCAGTAGAGGTTCAGGTGAGGTCGGCGTGGCCGCTCAGTGCCCGCGCCGTCGCGCCGGTGCGCGCCCTGGGGGCCAGGGACTTAGTCGCGGTGAAGAAATAGAAATGGGAGGGTGCAGCTGTAAAACGGTAGACTGAGGAAATAGTGCTCTGGTGCTCGCGGAGATTATCTAGGACTTCAGGGGTGCCCGTGCATTTTTGCCGATGCGCGCAGGCCTTCCCCCGTCGTGGGCCGTTGGCCGTCTAGGCCGCGCCTCCGCATGGGCCGCGCGGTGGCCTGCTTTCACGCGCGGGTGGGATGGTGCGCTGGGCCGAGCTGCGTGTTGTGGGCTGACGTAAGAGGATTCGGTTTTCTTATTTTCCTGAGATTAGAAATATTTATTTATTTTCTGTTATGAATCCAACTTCGATAAATCATAGTAAATTGCATGGTTGTCCAAAAATAGTGAAACTAAGTTTGTTAGGTTCGCAAAAATGTCATCTACCTGTTAGTATAGTTAGTTCACCATTAGCTGTTAGGATGCTAGGCTCATAAGATTTAAGTAGAAAGCTTAGCATGATATCGATCAATAATTGCAGGAATTCTTGTGGCAAATCGGTAATAGTTTTAGCTTTAGAAAATTTACAGTAGGTTCCTTAGGCCTTTATATACTTGCTGTAAAATTGGTAGCCGTAGAGCGAGTTGCTTAATAGCGTAGTTATTATCCTTGCTTTATTGTATGTATCGTAAATTGGCATTAGGAGTAGGAATATCCGTAGTCGCCGTAAGAATGTATGTCACGTTCATACTTGTTAGTGGTGCTGGTACGTAGCTTAGCCTTTAGTGGGTAGATCTCACTTAGTAGTTTAATAGATGTACTTTTGCAGTTAGGTTTGTTGTTGCCATAGTGTTAATCATTGCATCATCATTTCATGTAGATCACGAACAGGTAGACTTTGTACCCGTCTACGAGCCGGAGTACGACGAGGTGATCGAGGAGTACAAGGAGGAGCTCTTCACACAGGAGGGAGCTCAGGAGCCTATTGGTACTGACCTTGCTGACCCGGCACCTGCCCAAGGAAAGCCCCAGTGCATAACCCCTATTTTTAAATGATCACTGAATATATTTATATGATATGCATTTACGTTACAGGCATTTTATGAAAACTACATGCATAAATATATCCACCATGAGTCCTACTAGTACAGGTCGAGTAGCTGCTATGCTCAGGATGTCGGTAGCATGAGTAACCTGCCGTTACTCACAAATAGGTGATTAAACTATGATATCATGATGAAATAATGAAAAGGAAAATGGTGACCGGGCAGGAATGTGGATTTGGTACTGGTGGGTGTGAGGGGTTGTGTCCTGTGGCCAACAGGGCATAGCCTGGTTACACTTTTTCCCTGTCTATGTCGATTAAGGACCGGTCGTTGCATATGACTCTAGGCAAGTCACAGACTATTGTCCCAAGCACATACTTGGGTATGGGTGCAGGGAAGACTTGCTGCTCTCTTGTTGTGGATCTGGCTCTTTTTGGACCGACTGATGGGAAGAGGAGGTGGTGGAGGTCCTTGCACCGCACTGAGTCCGGGACTCAGGGGCGGGGGCTTGGAGTCCAAGTTTGGACGGGGACCTGGACACCTGGGACAGGAGAGTGGTGGGTTAGTCCTGCTTGTGCCTGGGGTACAAGCAGGGCGTGTGTCTTCGGGGCACCCAGCTAGGCACATTGATTTGTGAATCACCGGGATATCCGGTACGGTTTGTCTGCGGTTTAGCACCGTAGTAAGAACTGGAAGTGGAAAAGGAGAAGGAACAGCATCGATTGCTCAACTCTTGCTTGAAAGTAGAACAGTTGCTTATATAGATTGACTACATGAAAGCTTAATATGGCTGATGATAATAATGTATCAATAAAGACTCACTATTAGTATTGCTTTTGCTAAAAGAGAACCAGCAACCATAAAGCCTAGCATATTCCTTGGAGTCAGGAAAGTATTTCCACTGGTCGGATAAATCTTGCGAGTACATTGTGTACTCAGGGTTTATTTACCCCTGTTGCAGGTGATGCTTGAGGAGTACCTTGTGTGGAGGATCCTTCTGGTGGGCTCAGACGGAATCCTCGTTATCTTATCGCTAGATGTTATCTTTTTAATATTCCGCTGTTTATCATTCCGCACTCTGTATTTGGTATTGTAATAATGTACTTTTTAAGAAACTCTAATGTATGAGATGGACTTGTGTTGTAACTTGTTCTCATTATTGGATCCTTGGGTTAAAATGTGGATCTTTCGGGTTCTTCCTCGAGGTGTGCCCGACGGACACCGCTCGCTGTAGTTATTTCGGGGTGCTTAGTGTCTGGTGGAAGACGAGCGCCTCCGTAAGTATGCCATTTCGGGCGGTTTCTGCCACACACATCACCTGAATATCACCAGTATCGAGAAGAGGAGACACTGAGGCAAGATAATAGAAGCGAGGAGGGAGATGCAACACCCAATCTACTTTTGAAACATCAAATAAAACATTTGCAACATATATTCGAAAGCAGTTGAAACACTTGCAATATACATCTGAAACACTTATAAAAACACTTATAAAAACATCTAAAAACGCCTGAAAAATCCATTATAAAATATATGCAACATTTAGATTAAACACATGCAACATATTTGTGAAACATGTACAACATTCAAATAAACACAACTGCAACATACGTCTAGAAAAACAACTGAAACATTGGGAACAAAAGCTTGCAACATACGTATACAACCATTGTAACATATGTAACATCCCGATCTACTTTTGTAACATCAACATAAAACACTTGCAACTTCCATATGAAACATCTAAAATACTTGAAACATACTTTTGCAACATGTGTTTTCAGTGCGCAATGCCACCTTGCTACTTGGATGAATCACGAAGCTCGACGCCGCCGTGACGCATGGAGCACTTTAGTGCGCCTCTGGGAGAGGACCTACTCAGCGGCCTGGGTGAGCACCTATGTGAGGCACGCGAGCACTTGCTCCGCGGCCTAGGCCAGCGCAACCTGGGTAGGGCGGAGGATGGCCTTGGCACGGCGACGGTGTGCCGGAGTGGCCTGGCAGGGTCAGCGCTCGAGGGTTGCACCTTGGAGGCGGTCGCGCGCTGCGCCTCGGAGGCAGTCGTGTGTCACACCTAGCTAGGCCAGCGGCTGAGCACCGGAGGCGACAGGCAAGCGGATAGGAGCAAGTGAGCGGATAGGAACGAGTACGTGGACGAGCTAATTTTTTATTTAGAAACAGAAGAGAGGGGGTCTTGGGCTGGCGTCATGCGGCCCACCAACGATGCATCCGGCTGTCCTGACGACCGCTTCCTAGCATTAGCGATAAAAATAAACGTTGTAGTTGTGGTAATTGGTACCAGCTATCACTACTGCAGAAATCTTTTCCGAGGTGGTCAAAAATGATTTTCCGAGGCGGGCATCCCAACTGCCTCCGTCGAAAGGTTACGATTAATCAGAATAAAGAAAAAGCCCATTGATGAGCCCGCTGAGCCCATCGACGGGCCCGACAAACCTAATGCCACTGATGCCGGATCCGTAGGTGCGCCGCTGCCGCCGCTCACTAGATCCGGCCGACCTCCACCGGATTTGGCGTGGAGCCGCCGACGCCAGATCTGGGCCCACCGAAGCCGCTGTCGTCGGATCTGGGCCCCCCGAAGCCGCCGCTCACCAGATCCAGCCACCCTGCACCGGATCTGGCATGGAGGGAGAAGGGTGCCACCGACGATGGATCTGTGGCCGCCGGAGCCACCGACGCCGGATCTGGGTCTGCCGAGACCGCTACCGTAGGAGCACGTCGGGTTTGAGTCACCGACGTTGCTCTTGCCCGAGCCGGAGCAGTTCACGCTCGCGCTCACGCCGAATCCGCCCAGAGGCCACCCGCTGGCTAGCCAGATCCGATGGCTGCTCGCCAGATCCCGCCACCCACTCGCTAGATCCGGCCACCGGAGAGGGAGAGGGAGGGACGTCGAGGGAAGGGGCACTACTTGTGGGGGAGAGGGAGAGGGAGGGGCGCCGCCACCTGTGGAAGAGATGAAGAGGAGAGGGAGGGTCGCCGCCGCCTGTGCGGGAGAGAGTGAGGAAGGAGATGGAGAGGGAGGGGCAGGGGGAAGGGAGGAAGGAGACTGAGAGGGAGAGGTGCATCGGCTGTGTGGAGAGGAATGACTGAGAAAAAACCCTAAGTCCTCGATTATATATGAGTCCGGTATAATGGACTTTGTCTAGGCCTGAGCTGGGCCTGATCTACAGAGGCGGTTGAGTTAGAATGCCCACTTCGGTTATTGATTTACCGAGGCGGTTGCATTAGGATGCCCGCGTCGGTTAATGGATATTAACCAAGGCTGGCACATTAGGTTGCCCGCCTCGGTTAAGCATTAACTGAGGCGGTTGTAGGCTGGCTGCCCTGCCACCCAATAACGGAGGCGGGCAACCGGCCGCCCGCCTCCGAGGCCATTTTCCAAATGCCTCGCATAAGTTTTTTCTGTAGTAGTGTGTTATAGCTCAACTATACCTTGCTATTCAAAACACTATTCCATCAACCTGTGCTCTCCCTTAGATTAGAATTTTAGAAAGCATAAGCGTTAGTTATTATTCGATGCATCTAACATAAAAAATACTTATTATATTAAATTGTATGTTTGTTTCTTGTTTCTTTTTAATGTACAATAGATCACTACTACATAAATATTTCTGCGAGGCAGGGTCTAAACATTAATGGAAGTGGGCACGTTAGGCAGTGGCCTCCGTTAATGGATGGGGGCTCCTGGGAAAAAGCATCTGCCTCCGTTAAAGATCCATTAATCCTCTATTAACAGAGGCAAACACGTCATTAGGTAACTGCCTTTGTTAATGATCCATTAGCGAAGGCCATGGTGGAAAACATGGACTCAAACATAAATATATGAGACATGGGCGCCGCTAAGAATCAAGATATTCCTTTGGCTTGCCTTCAAGCGCAGGCACTGGACCAGATATAGAAGAGCGAGGCATAGTCTAGAAGCAAGGGAGCTCTGCTATCTCTGTGATCAAGGGAAAGAGACCATCGACCACATCTTGGCGGCTTGTCAGGGAGGTCTGGTTCTATATCCTGCAGGCTCTTGGGCGACAAATCCCCCAGAACGCGACATTCAACGCGGTGCGCTGGTGGCGGAGACTACGGTCCCTCTTCGACGGCGAGCGACGATGAGGCATGGATTCCTTATTTGCACTGGTCTCATTGCAAATTTGGAAAGAGCGCAATGCAAGGTGCTTCAGAGGATCAGCAGCAAGTGTCAATGAACTGCTGCAACTCATCAAGGCCGAAGCCGATCGATGGATACAGGCAGGCGCGGTCGGCCTGGAGCTCTGGCGCGGACATCGCACGGAAAGGATTCAGTGAGAATCTAGGATCGCAAATTTAAAAAATGTAGCGCACAGTAAAAACTAACGGCCAGAAACGGCATTCTTGTAACATAAACTCTTCGTCTTCTAATACAATGATACGCACACTTGTCCGTATTCGAGAAAGAAAAAAAACATAAATATATGAGCTAAACTATAATACATAGATCAAAATGATGTGACAAGACTGGTGCACTGGGAAGAACATTTGGCCCAACAGCAGCCCAGTGGCCAGTATAGCAAAAGAATCAAGCAGAGGGAGAAAAACAATCAACGGAGGGTGATGGTCGATCGGCAGCCGTCTCCAGTAGGACTGGTCGGACCCAAGATTGGCGAACTCCAAGTGCCTGGAAGCTAAGATGAATATGGTAAAGTGAGCTCGCGACGTCCTTCTGGACTTACTGGCGATTCATCACGCTCTTATACATTGGGCTGGGGCTGAGTGCTGGTGGCTAAATTCTGTGCCTTTAATTAGGGTTCTTTTATTCCATTGGGCAACATTTTACATTTACGAACCAATTGCGATATACATGGCCGGCGTAGTGCCTATACGACAAAGAAGCCCCTCCCTGCGTTTGCGTGGGAACTTACATAGGATCTTAACCGCCGGCTGAAATGAGTAGATGGCTAAAAGAATGGCAGTGTTTATATCCTCGAAAAGGAAAAAGGCACCATCAACACGACGGGGAACTTTGTGATATAAAGCACACCCTCAACTAGGCATGCTGTGATGCTGTCCTTGTTCGTTGTCCTTTTATGTGCTCGTACGTGCGTGCTCTCAACTTCAGTTCTGGTTCTGGAGTAATCGAGCTCCACCTCCCACCCACTAATCACGTTCGTTCGTTCATTCTCTTTCGCCATATTGTCTCTACTTTTCGTTCACAGCACCTTCCACTGCAGCCAGAGGGATCGGAAGTGCGGCATACATTGCTGTATAGCAGCTTTTATATATAGGCCATATTCGGCATAACTCTAGCTCTAGAATTTTCTAGAGCTAATCACCTATAGCTCTAGGAAATCCTGGATCTAGAGAGTTGCAGCCATGTTAAGTGCATTTACATGATTCATTTTATTTATATTTTAGATTACATAAAAAATATTTAGACCACTTTAATTTAGTCTATAAACTACAATTTCAGCATAGATATCAAAGCTAGAGCTGTGCCAAACGAGCTCGTAGTCCTTACGTTGTAGTTTCGTCACTGAATATTCTCAAGTTCATCTAGGGCGATTAATGTTCTAGAACATATGCCACGCATGTTTGAGGCCCAAGGCGCCTACTTGGTATTAATTGAATACCCATTATATATATTTGTTAACAATTTGTATTTCTACCTGTTTATATTTAGAAAAAGGTACATAATACAAAATTTTGTGATTCAATGAATTTGTAGGGGTTATATAATATTTTTGTTAATTTTAGAAATACAGAACCAATTAAATGACTAAATTTATTCAATTCCCACGCTGTATGATGGCCAATGATATTTTACTTTGAGTTATGGTACCAAAATCATAATCCGTTGAAACTTCTATTGAAAGATTAGGCAATTTTTCATGATTAATTTTAAAATATAAATCATAACAAACTCAGATACTAGCATGTATAACCCTAACATACTAGTTCAACCGAACAACATCAATGCGAACTACACTATCATTGAACCAGTAGTATACTGAATTAATAGATCAGGCCAGCATACGTACTTTTCGTTTGGAGATCGATAGAGACACTGTGGTTGGTGGTGGAAGATCGTCGAGTGGAGGAATGGCGTTGTGGTTGAAGGTGGGTTGAAGTAGCCATGACATAACGACCCAAAGGCTTTGGAAGACAAGTAGTTGTTGTGGAAGTTGGGAGTGGAGTAGTCTTCAAACAATACAAGAATTTTTTTTCCTTTTATTGTCCAAATGATATATAGTCATATACTAATATATGACATGGAAGTCCAACATGCACAATGGAATTTCTTTTTCCCCGTCGTATGTATTTGAACATTTATTTCTTCTATACATTTAATTAATGTAATTGTTGCTACAGTTATATAAACACAGTCAACAAATCTATTAATGCTAGTTTCTATGTGGGAGGTCAACAACTTTGAAATTTAACAGCAAGCATGATCAAGGCATTGGATTCTCACTAATAACATTTCTATTTAATCAAGCCGACATCTGGGTCCTGCTTTGTCAGACCCCGCTTTTACATTGGTTATCCTTCTTAAGCCTGGCATTCGGGTTACCCGATTTTTTCGGGTCGGGTAATTCGGGTAATTCAAAATTCGAGTAATAAAAATTGCTACCTGATATTACCTCCGAAAAAACACAACCCGCAAATTCGGGTACCCGATAATTCGGGTTCGGGTTCGGGTATTACCCGATATACCCAAATTTACAGAAAACAACAAACTACACTAAATTTCAGTAGCGATCTATACATAATTTCAGCAGCAATTTGTATAGAATTTTAATAGTAATTTGTAGAGAATAATATATTACAGTCACTCATTCAAATAGAGAGAATTATATTCTAATAAAGTGATAAGTTAAATGGTTCAGCTAACAACACATGATGAATACAAAGACAAAACAAATCTTTGGGTAGTTCGGGTAGTTTGGGTACCGGGGGATATTACCTGAATTACCCAAACTAATTTCGGGTAATCAAAATCGCTATCCGAATTTGGGATCGGGTACCTCGGGTTTGGGTAATTCGGGTAATTCAGGTACGGGTAATGGGTATCGGGTATTTTGGCTAGGCTTAATCCTTCTATGGTGGAGCGCGCGTGCGTGTTATATATGCATTTTGGCATTGTACAGCTACAGATTGGTCACATCCCCGTGAACCACGTGTCCACGTTCATTTTCTTTGTCTATTATTATCCAGTACTACTCGTGGGCCAAAGCCAAGTGTACAAAAAAAAAAAACATTCGTCAAGAGCGTTGTTTTTCTCTACTTTTGACGTGGCTGCTGCTTGCATCTTATCTTACCCCTATCTGTGTTCAACGGTTTTCGGGTAGTGCTCGATCCCTGTCCTGTTGCCCTAACAATCGATGTAAAGTTTTTCTTTTCTTTTCATTATCGTTTGAGAAAGAAGTGTAGTGCAAATGCAATCCCTGATGTATAACCTAGGCCCCTGAGAAATCAATGCTCCATATTCCTGTGCACGCTCATCACTTTGTGAGGAATAATGGACATCAATTGGTGCCTCCAACTGATGATGTACTAGGTTATACATCATGCTCATGCACCACGAAAAAAATGCAACAAAACTCTATCCGGATGAGGCTTTGGCCTACCTAGGCTGCTTAACTTTAACGTATGAACATTGTTCTATTTGGCCAATCAAAGCAGTGGCGAAGCCAAGGCCCGGCCACCTGGGCCAGTGCCCGGGCTCACCTGGTGAGCGGGTTAGGCCAGCACATCGAGTAGTTTGCTTTCCTAATTAGTAGGAAGAGGTCTATAGAGCTACTCAACAAGCACGGTAGTACAAACTTTCTGCTACTCTGTAAAGCTCTGTGGGCGGTAGTTAGTGGCAGACGTTAAAACCCACTACACTAGCCAGGAATCTGTACTAAGGAGATGGATTAGCTTAAAATTATTGTGGTTCCCTAATTTTGCTTTCACGTGCAATGCTCTATATTATGTGTTAGGTTTTGTTTGGCAAGGCTTCGGCTCTGGCTTATCGCAGCTCCTTGTAAGGAGCCCTGCTAAACGGCCGTCCACAAAACGGCTCTATCACTACCAGAAACAGTAGGATTGCCGAGTGCCCAGAGCACTCGGCAAAGCCTAAGAAACACTCGGCAAAGACTTTGCCGAGTGCCGCACTCAGTAAAGAGCAGTCAGCAAAGAACCCATCGGCAAAGGTTTCTTTGTCAAGTGCCACATATCGGGCACTCGATAAAGCCTTTGCCGAGTGTCACGTCAGCACTCGGCAAAAAAAATCCGACGTCAACTCTGACGGCCTCTTTGCCGAGTGCCACCACAGCGGCACTCGACAATGAATTTTTTCTTTTTTCTAAAAAAATTCTTTGCCGAGTGCCATACTCTTGCACTCGGCAAAGACATTTTTTCTTTTTTTTAAAAAAAAATCTTTGTCGAGTGCCATGGCTCTGGCACTCGACAAAGCTAGGAAATTGGGTCTCTGCTTCCCAGCTTTGCCAAGTGCCATGGTCACGACACTCGGCAAAGAGGGGAAAATGCTATTTTTTGGTTTTTTGCTTTCCATCAGGACAAACAAAAAAATCACATATATATCAACACACAGCACAGGATATATCACATACACATCCATATTCTATCACATACACATCCATAACCCATCACATACACATCCACCATCCATAATACATCACATACAAATCCATTGTCCATAATCCATCACATACATTCGCATCATCCATGACAATATCCATCACAATATATATATATATGTCTCAAGTAGTAGTCCAACATAAGGCTAAGTCTAACACAAATCCATGCAACATGAAAAGAAACAAATAAACGATACCTACTGCCAGCCTCCCCACCCAGAGTGTGAACTGCCACCTTGAGGAGGGCCAGTTGTCCACCTGGCCTGTGGAGAAGGGCCACCTTGAGGAGTTGGGTTCGAACCCGCCGACTATTGCTGTACAAAGGAGAAGCGAATTCATGAGTATCTACAGGAGGGCTGTAACAGAACCGACCAAATCATAAGAACGTAAGTACAAAAACAATCACCGAAGCGATCAAATTCCTGTACTTAGGCTCCCATAATCCCGGTAGTCCGGAAATCACGAAGGATTTCAACCAACTCTCGACATACAAACCAAGATCATAATGATTCAACACAACACATCATCCGTTACAACATTTCATAAGTAGCATTCGGATTACATCCATCAGAGTTCAAATAAATATTACAAACCAAGTTTGAGTGTGCGGAAGCAACATAGTTTAGTACAAAACATCATAGTTTTCAAATACATTGCCAAGATCAGAGTCATGTCCCACAAAAGCATTATCAGGTACGAGAACTAGTAGAAACCGCGCCCAACGGTCTAGTCTTCATCCCCAGCAGGGAGAAGGCAGTACTTGCAACAACCAAAGTAGAACTGGTCATCTGCAACAGGTGGGAAATAAACCCTGAGTATGAGAAGGTACTCAGCTAGACTTACCCGACAAAAACAGAAATAAAGACACCAAGGATCATGCAAGGCTTTTCAGGTGGGCTAGCTTGACACAGTTGCATAAAAGAGCTTATGATTACAGTAACCAATTTAAACTTAGCATCAAGCTTATCATTATTTACCTGTCTACTAGATTAGCACCTGTACTAGAGCACTCACTTATTAGGAGCAAACAATATTAACCATAGCAGGTATAATAAGGCTGTCATCATCATATCATCATTTCCGAACCATTAAGTTATTTAGTGTGTCTACATTGGAGATAAGCCCGTCAAGTTCTCACTAACCGGGAGAGACGGCGATTCGAATCGAATTACAACTCAGCTGAGGGGGTATTCCTAACCCTCACCCTGGCATACTTTGCAAGAGTAGCCGTAGGTCACCTTTGGTACAACTCAGGAACCAAATTCGCGGGTTCGATCAGCGCCAGCACTCTCAGGGATTACCCTTCTGCCAGGACGACCAGGACTTTTAAATCACCTGCCCTTGGACTCACGCCTACGGCTCCCTTCCGAGGCGTACTTTATACTTATCGACTCCCGGCCTGAGTTGAGCTACTCGGCTTCGCGGTCGGTCTTCAGGCCGGCCAACTAAGAGAGAGGTATGCGTTCAACATGAACAGGAAAGGCTCCAAGATTCAGTCCTTAATCGACACAGACGGAGTCACTGCAAACCGGCAAGCCTCCGTCCGGTCTTCATTTCAAATTAAGACTGGTTCTTTTCCACGATAGCAAATATAGCCAACCGTGCCACATGTATCATCCTATATCTCGCAGGTGATAGAAAATCACCCGACTTCTACCGAGTTTAAGCAGGGCTAAGCACTACTCGAGCCTGAGCTATATAGGATTCAGGGTAACAATATCTAGACAAGGAATGGGTAACCAATGCAGCAAGTGTTTGCATCCAACACCTAAACTTAATGCAACAATATATATAATAATAATACTGTAACTGCAGTTCGGAAAATAGGAGGCTTAATATGCTCCGGGGCTTGCCTTTCACAAAGTTGCAAGGACGGTGGTCAGGGCACTCAACAGCGACCTCGTCTGACACTTCTCCTGAAGGCTGCTCCTCCTGAATCTCCGGTGTCGGCTGCTGCTGCTCGTTCAGTTCCTCGAATTCCAGCAGGGTTACTCCTTCCGGTACACCTATTGCATGCCGATGCACAATATAAATATCATGAATGCATAAGAATGACATGATGCATGATGAATGAATCACAGTGAGTGTTTACGAAAGCATCACTGGACACTCGTTTACCGAGTAATTAGCTCTATTCAAATCACTTTAAGCTTGTATCCAACTTAAATAACAAGAGCAACTTACCTAATTTGCATAACCTAAGATAAAGATGCTCATCTTCAGTTAAAGGCCTAACACCTAGGAACAGTACCATGAACTTAGAATAGTAAAGACATACTTAAAATAACAGTTAAAGCTTCATATGCAACAAGTAGTAACTTAATTTTATCATAACTAGAGTTCTATAACTCCAATTGACTCGCAACAGGACATTCTAGAAAGCTTATGAAATTCTCTACAATTCATTTGTAAATATCAAAGCATGATTCTGAAGTTGACCGAATCCAATTCCAGTAGACCTAGAATCTGTCCCGCAATGACAGGGTTGCTAACTTAATTATTTAATGATGGTGCAAAAGTCTAATTTGACCAAACCAAGTTTACCAACTTGTTTTTCATACTTAAGAAACATCAGAAAGTCTAGTGCTAACTTCTAAATAAATTATTTAATACCCTTTTCTAATTTATCTAGTTAATTAGGTGATTAAAGCAATATATAGTAAAACTGTTCAGAAAAATCTACAAAAATTACAGTAGCTATCTCATGCTTCACATAGACTACCATAAAAATTTCAAAGCCATTGAGTAAGTATAACAGTCTACATAAAAATGATAAGGCATAATGGCTTAAAATGGCATAATTAAGAAATCCTAATGAAAAGTGTCAAGCAACAGATTTCCCATTTTTCCTAGCATCCTTCTCTCATAATAATAGCACCCATCAAAATTCACCTTCACTGGATCTATAGAAAAATTATGAAAATTCACACAAGATCCACTTATCAATAAAAGGAAATTCTATAACTTAAAAACTACACATGCACTAGCTCTGAAATTTTAACCAGAGACTCTACTAAACCAAAATAGAGGACCCACAAAATTTCATAATTTTTGGACCACAGAAACTCAAGATAAAATTCAAACAAGTTTGCATGCTTCTAAAAACACATTTTAAACTTCTATTTAATTCATCCAATTTTTCTAAAACATGTGCTCATATAATATTTTTATTAAATACTAGACATGACCAGGAACTTAACAAAATTAGAACCACAGCATTTGGATCTATATACTAGGAGCTACATATTTTTCAAGATATACATAAATCTGTGAAATAAATAAACAAAATAAAATAGGAAACAACACTCAGCCCTACACGGGCCAGCCCAAGAAACGGCGGCCCGCGACTCACGCGCTGGCGCAGCCCAACGCGACGCGGCCCACGCTGGGCTCCCGCCTCAGCCGCGACGGCTGACAAGAAGGGCCCGCGCGTCAGCGAGGGAAGCAGGGGAGGAGAAGGGGACGACGGCGAAGCTCGTCGCCGGGAGCTTCTCCGGCGAAGACAAGGGTGTCTACGTGCTCGCCTCATCCTAGCGGACCTAGGAGAGCCCTTAGTCGTAGCGATTGACGCCGCTAGCGGGGGTGGCGATGGCCACGGCGGCGCTCGGCCACGGCACTGTCGGCTCCGGCGAGGCCAAGGCGTCTCGGCCCTTATGGCCGACTCTATTAGCTTCAGTAGGGTTCACAGAATCCAGCGCAAGGGGGAGAAAGGGATGGAAGGGGCTCGAGCAGCACGGCCACGCGCGCGCTCGGCCGACGGCGGTCATGGCGACCCGGTGGAGCCGCCTATGCGGTGAGCTCTACCTGGCGAGAAAAAGCGACGACGGTGAGGTCTCTGATGTGGAGGAACACACGGCGGTGCTTTGGCTGGGAGCAATCGGACCAAGGCGCGCGGTGGGGCTAGATTTTTGGCTCGGCGGCTTTGGCGTTCCAGCAGAGCGACGGCGAGCAGAGGGGGCGAAGAAATGAAAATAGCGCGGCGAGTGTGCTCGGGCAGGCGCAGGGCGACTTCAAGGCGCTGCTGCGTCGCCAGGACATCCACGGCGCGTGGCCTGCGCGACAGCAAGCCGGCGATGAGTGGCGGACACGCGGCGTCAAGCCTCTGCGTCGGTCGGCCACAACGTTACTGAAGTTTTTCTGAAAACCGCGATTCAGTCCTCCATTGTCCCGACTGACAGAGCATGTTCGACGATAATTATCTCCTAATCCGTGACGAGTTAGTGGAAGACATGAACATCAAAGCTATAGACCTATCTTCCCTCTACAATTTCTTTTCAATGATAAACACCTAAAATGTCATGGATCCGAAGTTACATGAAGCTAAAGTTGGCTTGATGCAACTGGAAAACACTATGACTTAGAATATTTTTCTAAGTGTTGAAAACAGCATGTATCTCTGACTTGTGGGCCATGTTTGACCATGTTCCACACATTTTCATGACTTGGCTATAAAACAACTTTTGTTCCTTGATAAATTTGCTACAACTTTTGTAAAGAGTGCACAGCCATGCAAAGTCTCTAAGTTGCACTTTTTAAATAGTCAAACAATGAGACTCCAAGGGTCAATTCAAGTCAAACTTGCACTTGAGGGCATTTGGGTCATTTTGATCTACATGAACAATGTCCCAACAAGTAACCTAAGTGTAGTTAAGGTGTATTAGACCATAATCAACCACTTTACAAACTTGTTATACCACTTCTAATGATCACATGGAATAAAACAATTAAAACAAACAATTCAATCATATGTTGCAATGAAATGTTTCATATGTTTCATGGCTTGGTTGTTATTCTACACTTGTCATATTTCTACCATGTTGCCATGTTTCAAGGTATGAGAAATTTATGTTGCATTCATATGTTGCACTACTATCATTCATAAGCACCCCAATACGAAACAAACAGAATGTGCGAATGTTGCATATGTATGTTTCAGTGACAATGGAAATGATGACATAGATGATACACATGCTTATGAAATGAAATGCAATTAGTGGAAGCCAAACACCTAGGGTGTTACAGCCCTCCCCCCTTAGAAAAATCTCATCCCGAGATTTGGAAAGCGTACCATTTAACATAGAAAGCTGGATAGTTTTCTTTTAAATAATCTTCCCGCTCCCAGGTTGCATCCCGTTCACTATGATTACTCCAAACTACCTTGTATAACTTAACCACTCGTGTACGAGTCACTCTTTCTTGAGTATCCAGAACTTGCACGGGCTTTTCCTCATAAGAAAGATCAGATTTCAAGTTGACTTTCCTTGTTGCTATTCTTTCCTCGGGAATACGAAGACACTTCTTCAGCTGGGACACATGGAATACTGGAAATATAGCTCCCATCTCACGGGGTAGATCGAGTTTATAGGCTACTCTTCCACTTTTCTCGATAATGCGGTAGGGTCCAACATATCGAGGCTCAAGCTTCCTTTTAATTCCAAAACGCTTGACTCCTTTCATAGGGGATACCTTCAGATAAACATGGTCACCTACTTCAAACTCAATAGGTTTTCTCCTCTTGTCAGCATAGCTCTTTTGTCTGGCCTGAGCGGCAGTCATATTCTTCTGTATAGTTCGGACTTGCTCTTCGGCTTCTTTTACAAAATCAATACCATAGAATCTTCTTTCTCCGGGTTCCACCCAGTTCAAAGGAGTTCTACACTTGCGGCCATAAAGAGCTTCAAAAGGAGCCATTTTGATACTCTCTTGATAACTGTTGTTATAAGAGAATTCAGCGAGAGGTAACCAGTCTTCCCAAGAGCCTTTGCAAGAGATAAGACAAGCTCTAAGCATGTCTTCAAGAATTTGATTAACACGCTCAGTCTATCCTGATGTTTGCGGATGATAGGCAGAACTGCAGATTAGATGAGTGCCAAGATTCTGATGTAAGCACTCCCAAAAACGAGCCGTGAACTGAGGTCCTCTATCCGAAACAATGGATTTGGGTACACCATGGAGACGTACCACTTGTTGAAAATAAATCTCAGCATAATTGTGAGGATGATAGGTAGACTTGACCGGAATAAAGTGAGCAGATTTAGTTAGACGATCTACGATAACCCAGATAGAATCACAACTCTTTTTGGTAGTGGGTAATCTAACAATAAAATCCATGCTAATTTCTTCCCACTTCCAGCCAGGAATAGATAGTGGCTGCAATAGTCCGGGCCTTATGTGAATAGCCTTGACTCTGCAACAGTTATCACACCTTGCCACATAAGCTGCGATTTCTTTCTTCATCTTGGTCCACCAATAATACAGCTTGAGATCTTGATACATTTTACTGCTACCAGGATGGATGGACAATTTTGAAGAATGGGCTTCATTCATAATTTGATTTCTAAGTTCTTTATCTTTGGGTACCACAAGCCTATCATTAAACCAGAGAATTCCCTTGTCATCGACTTTAAAGTGCTTGGTCTCTGTCTCTTTCATTTTCCGCTTGATGTGAAATACACCCACATCCGTCTTCTGGAGCTCGATAATTCGACTTCTAAGAGAGCAATCCACAGTGATATTGTGGAGTACTACAGGATGAAGGAGGTGTGCCAGATGAAAGTCTTCACTAACTAAGGAATTGCAATGGGCCTTTCTGCTTAAGGCATCAGCAACAACATTTGCCTTACCAGGATGGTAGTGCACTTGCAGGTTGTAGTCTTTGATCAATTCTAACCATCGTCGTTGACGCATATTCAACTCGGGTTGAGTAAAAATGTACTTGAGGCTTTTATGGTCAGTATAGATGTTGCACACATTACCCAGCAAGTAATGTCTCTAGATCTTCAGGGCATGAACAACTGCGGCTAGCTCTAAGTCATGGGTAGGATAGTTGACCTCATGCTTTCGGAGCTGGCATGAAGCATAAGCAATTACTCGGCCTTCCTGCATAAGGACACACCCCAAACCGGTACCACATGCATCGCAGTAGACATCAAAAAGCTTTTCGATGTCAGGTTGTGCTAATACAGGAGCAGAGGTTAGCAAGGTCCGCAAAATGTGGAAAGCCTCTTCACACTTCGGAGTCCACTCAAACTTCTCATCCTTTTGTAGTAGTCGAGTCATGGGCTTGGCGATCTTTGAGAAATCCGGGATAAAGCGACGATAATAGCCAGCCAGACCCAGAAAACTTCGGACTTCTGTGACCGTAGTAGGTGCCTTCCACTCAAGAACTTCTTGCACCTTAGTAGGGTCAACCGAAATTCCATCACCAGATAATACATGACCAAGAAAAGGTATCTTGTTCAACCAGAACTCGCACTTGCTGAACTTAGCATAAAGCTGGTTGTCACGTAACCGAGTTAAAACAATTCTCAGATGGTCCGCATGCTCTTCTTCATTCTGAGAATATACCAGGATATCATCAATGAACACGACGACAAATTTGTCCAATTCCGGCATGAATACAGAATTCATCAGGTACATAAAGTGTGCCAGAGCATTTGTCAACCCAAATGACATGACGAGGTATTCGAACAAGCCATAACGAGTAGAGAAAGCTGTCTTAGGTATATCTTCAGGACGAATTTTGATCTGATGGTAGCCAGACCGCAAATCGATCTTGGAGAATACCCTAGCTTTAGAAAGCTGATCAAACAGAATATCGATGCGAGGAAGAGGGTATTTGTTCTTGATAGTAATAGCATTAAGGGGGCGATAATCCACGCACATGCGTAGAGACTCGTCCTTCTTCTTCACAAATATAGCCGGACAACCCCAAGGAGAAGAACTAGGTCGAATCAACCCTTTCTTCAATAGCTCATTCAACTGACTCTTCAGCTCAGCCAACTCATTGGGCGGCATTCTATAGGGCCTTCGAGAAATAGGAGCCGTACCCGGAATAAGCTCTATCTTGAATTCTACATCTCGGTCCGGAGGTAATCCAAGCAAGTCATCAGGAAAGACATCTGGAAACTCACAGACAACTGGTAGATCCTTAATGGCTTTGGCTAAGGTAGCATTGGCTGTATTGTGGATAGCAATATCACGAGGTAACTGCACTAGAAAACCTTTCTTATCCACAGGATCCCTCAACATAACCACACGGGTTGATGTATCGATCAACACTCCATTCCCGCTCATCCACTTCATTCCTAGGATTACATCGATTCCTACCCCCGGTAGAACTACAAGATCCACAAGGAACTCTCGATCCCCGATCTCAATCTTTACATCTTTAACTACTTGATTAGTCATGATATTATTCCCAGCAGCACTAATACAAAAACCCCCCTTGACAATTGTAATCACATTCATCTGATGCTTAGATGCAAAAGTAGAACTCACAAAGGAATGCGAAGCACCAGAATCAAAGAGCACAACTGCAGGGTGATCATTAACAAGGAACTTACCAGCGGTGACCACTTCACCTGCAGGAATTTCCTCCACTGTAGTATAGTGAACACGCCCCTGACGGACGTTTCCTTGAGCATTCTTGGGAGGATGGGGACATCTATTTGCCCAATGACCAGGCTGGTTACAGTTCCAGCATGGCCTGTTTGCTGGTGGAACATTGGAACTATTCTGCCCAGATGTATTCTTCGGCAAGGAAATTGTATACCCCTTGCGGAAACCGGTTTTAGCTTGGTTCTTCTTCTGAGGTGGGCGGTACCGAACATTAGCATTGGGTGGACGGTACGGGGCCTTAGATACCATTGGAGCCTTAGACTGGGAAGCACCAGCCTCAAAGTTCCTTTTCCGGTTCTTGGAAGCAGCATAAATCTTGTCATTGTTCTCCTGAGTCAGAGTGTCACTGATAAACTCATTGAAGGTGACACACTTGCAGTTGCCCATTGACTTCATCAGTTTTGGGGAAAGTCCCCTCTTGAAGCTAGCTATTCTCTTGGCGTCAGTATCGACAAACTCAGGAGCATATCTTGCCAAGTTGTTGAATGCCTGGAGGTACTCATTGAGACTCTTATTGCCTTGGGTGAGCTTCATAAACTCAGTATGCTTGATGGCCATGAGACCAGGAGGGATAAAGTGTCCCCTGAAGGCTGCCTGGAACTGGTTCCAGATGATCTCAACGTTAGCAGGGAAGGTGGTCCTGTGATGGGTCCACCAAATGCCTGTAGGGCCTTGGAGCTGGTGCCCTGCATACGTAGCCTTCATGCTTTCAGTCAAACGGAGCAATCCAAATCTTTGCTCTATCGTGCTCAACCATTCGTCTGCTTGTAAGGGTTCTTCTGCCTCACGAAAGATAGGAGGCTTTGTGTCCATGAAGTCCTTAAAACTACTATACTGGTTCGGTTCGGGTCCCTGGCGGACATGCCGGTCCTCACGGTCTTCCATCTGGCGCATAGCCTCAGCTAGCATGCGCTGACTTTCCATAATTGTCTGCATTAGCTCAGCTGGTGTGGGCGGTGGCGGAGGTGGTTGTTCCTCATTTCCCATGCCACGACCACGATGAAGGTTATGAGCCATCTGCAAAAGGTATAGCCAATGAGCACTGACGATGTGGAAATTTTTGTAGATGAACTGTATGATTATGCCAAACTGAGTCCATTAGAGGGAATGCATTCAATAATCAACAGAGGCACAATCATTCATCACAATCACCCAACTCATCAAGCGCATCAATTGACATATAAATGCGATGAACTTAACCAACAACGAGATCCATAGACCGCAAAAGGCGAAATTCATCAAATGCTCACATACGTGGAGCATAATACGTTCGATAGGTTACATCCAAGCCATAGTGGTTCCAACTTACATCAAAGGTAACATAGGTTTTGATATTACATCCCAACGATTAACTTGCTACAAAGTTACTCGTTCATGCATGAGGATCAACAAAAGACTAGATCTATCGCATTAGCTCAGTGGCAAGCTAAACTATGCATCATCCTCGGAGTCAGTGTCGAAGATTTCTCCTCCATCTTCATCACTAGGAGGCTCTAACTCCTCATCAGGTGGAGCATCCTCAGGTCCATTGACTTCCATGTCATCATCACCTTCAGCCATGATGACACCAGAACCCATCTCATTCTCATCATTAGGCGGCAGGATAGGGTGAAGTTGATTATGCAGTAGGTGAACCTCCTCATGGAGATTGTCATTGTACTCTTCTGCAGCCGCCAACTGCTGCTCTAACTCAACCTGCCTCGCTCTCAACACATTCTCCTCGTGCCAGGCTTCATTCCGTTGGTTCAGCATGTGAACCAACATACGCTCACAGTTGCGGTGAGCAATTGTCAACCTCTGAACTTCCAGGTTTTCTTGATCCCGTTCCTGCGTGACTTGCTCCAAACGCTGCTGAACTACAGTCCTTTCAGCAGTTACCTGAGCCAGCTCTGCCCTCAGCCTTTCCACCTCAGTAGGCTCAGGACAGGGCTCACGAGGAGCTAAACGGTGATGAGGCGCCCTACCTCCAGCGGACTTGCGAGCAGTGCGTTTCGTGCGCGCCATCTGTAGCAAAAATTACAACGTAAGGGGAGAATCATTTAAGGGATACGAAGTTTAATTATTCAGGACCATCAATTTTTAAAGGAGGGAGTAATGCAAGAAATGCCATGTATGCTTGAACATGATGCATGCACGATCCGTACGTCCTCACAACCTAGAAAAATTTAAAGGCTAGCGAAATATACGGTGGCATACATACGTTCTCTCGTATACGGTAACTAGTCGATCTACAACGATACATTGTTAGTGTACCTGCAGAGAATTTCATTTCAGCCCAATAATTTCCCAAAAAGCATAGAAAACAAGCAGTAAACTAAATACTTTCATACATACATCCCCTGATGCATATACTCTAGTATCACAGCTACCCGTCAGAGATACCCATAATTAAGTACTCTCATAGGTGCATGCTTAAACATGTAAGTATGCAAGTAACCACAACTACTCTCCCCTAGACCGACGGTTGGACGGTCATGCTCTCACAACTCACACTTACCAGAGCGTAGAGGTATTTTGATCCATACATTACCACCCAAGCGGATGGCATCCATACAATAGCACGCCGTATGGACGACGAAACAGAAAACAAGCAGGAACCCCCAAGTTAGTACTTTAATAAGCCACCTAAGAGTCCTTATTTGGGCATAAGGGATATGACCACTGGCAATACTTAGTATTTAATGAAGGATTTTCACAAATACTTTTATTTTAAATACACAAATGATGTGTTTAGTGTCAAATCTTGCTCTGATGCCAGCTGTAACAGAACCGACCAAATCATAAGAACGTAAGTACAAAAACAATCACCGAAGCGATCAAATTCCTGTACTTAGGCTCCCATAATCCCGGTAGTCCGGAAATCACGAAGGATTTCAACCAACTCTCGACATACAAACCAAGATCGTAATGATTCAACACAACACATCATCCGTTACAACATTTCATAAGTAGCATTCGGATTACATCCATCAGAGTTCAAATAAATATTACAAACCAAGTTTGAGTGTGCGGAAGCAACATAGTTTAGTACAAAACATCATAGTTTTCAAATACATTGCCAAGATCAGAGTCATGTCCCACAAAAGCATTATCAGGTACGAGAACTAGTAGAAACCGCGCCCAACGGTCTAGTCTTCATCCCCAGCAGGGAGAAGGCAGTACTTGCAACAACCAAAGTAGAACTGGTCATCTGCAATAGGTGGGAAATAAACCCTGAGTACGAGAAGGTACTCAGCTAGACTTACCCGACAAAAACAGAAATAAAGACACCAAGGATCATGCAAGGCTTTTCAGGTGGGCTAGCTTGACACAGTTGCATAAAAGAGCTTATGATTACAGTAACCAATTTAAACTTAGCATCAAGCTTATCATTATTTACCTGTCTACTAGATTAGCACCTGTACTAGAGCACTCACTTATTAGGAGCAAACAATATTAACCATAGCAGGTATAATAAGGCTGTCATCATCATATCATCATTTCCGAACCATTAAGTTATTTAGTGTGTCTACATTGGAGATAAGCCCATCAAGTTCTCACTAACCGGGAGAGACGGCGATTCGAATCGAATTACAACTCAGCTGAGGGGGTATTCCTAACCCTCACCCTGGCATACTTTGCAAGAGTAGCCGTAGGTCACCTTTGGTACAACTCAGGAACCAAATTCGCGGGTTCGATCAGCGCCAGCACTCTCAGGGATTACCCTTCTGCCAGGACGACCAGGACTTTTAAATCACCTGCCCTTGGACTCACGCCTACGGCTCCCTTCCGAGGCGTACTTTATACTTATCGACTCCCGGCCTGAGTTGAGCTACTCGGCTTCGCGGTCGGTCTTTAGGCCGGCCAACTAAGAGAGAGGCATGCGTTCAACATGAACAGGAAAGGCTCCAAGATTCAGTCCTTAATCGACACAGACGGAGTCACTGCAAACCGGCAAGCCTCCGTCCGGTCTTCATTTCAAATTAAGACTGGTTCTTTTCCACGATAGCAAATATAGCCAACCGTGCCACATGTATCATCCTATATCTCGCAGGTGACAGGAAATCACCCGACTTCTACCGAGTTTAAGCAGGGCTAAGCACTACTCGAGCCTGAGCTATATAGGATTCAGGGTAACAATATCTGGACAAGGAATGGGTAACCAATGCAGCAAGTGTTTGCATCCAACACCTAAACTTAATGCAACAATATATATAATAATAATACTGTAACTGCAGTTCGGAAAATAGGAGGCTTAATATACTCCGGGGCTTGCCTTTCACAAAGTTGCAAGGACGGTGGTCAGGGCACTCAACAGCGACCTCGTCTGACACTTCTCCTGAAGGCTGCTCCTCCTGAATCTCCGGTGTCGGCTGCTGCTGCTGCTCGTTCAGTTCCTCGAATTCCAGCAGGGTTACTCCTTCCGGTACACCTATTGCATGCCGATGCACAATATAAATATCATGAATGCATAAGAATGACATGATGCATGATGAATGAATCACAGTGAGTGTTTACGAAAGCATCACTGGACACTCGTTTACCGAGTAATTAGCTCTATTCAAATCACTTTAAGCTTGTATCCAACTTAAATAACAAGAGCAACTTACCTAATTTGCATAACCTAAGATAAAGATGCTCATCTTCAGTTAAAGGCCTAACACCTAGGAACAGTACCATGAACTTAGAATAGTAAAGACATACTTAAAATAACAGTTAAAGCTTCATATGCAACAAGTAGTAACTTAATTTTATCATAACCAGAGTTCTATAACTCCAATTGACTCGCAAGAGGACATTCTAGAAAGCTTATGAAATTCTCTACAATTCATTTGTAAATATCAAAGCATGATTCTGAAGTTGACCGAATCCAATTCCAGTAGACCTAGAATCTGTCCCGCAATGACAGGGTTGCTAACTTAATTATTTAATGATGGTGCAAAAGTCTAATTTGACCAAACCAAGTTTACCAACTTGTTTTTCATACTTAAGAAACATCAGAAAGTCTAGTGCTAACTTCTAAATAAATTATTTAATACCCTTTTCTAATTTATCTAGTTAATTAGGTGATTAAAGCAATATATAGTAAAACTGTTCAGAAAAATCTACAAAAATTACAGTAGCTATCTCATGCTTCACATAGACTACCATAAAAATTTCAAAGCCATTGAGTAAGTATAACAGTCTACATAAAAATGATAAGGCATAATGGCTTAAAATGGCATAATTAAGAAATCCTAATGAAAAGTGTCAAGCAACAGATTTCCCATTTTTCCTAGCATCCTTCTATCATAATAATAGCACCCATCAAAATTCACCTTCACTGGATCTATAGAAAAATTATGAAAATTCACACAAGATCCACTTATCAATAAAAGGAAATTCTATAACTTAAAAACTACACATGCACTAGCTCTGAAATTTTAACCAGAGACTCTACTAAACCAAAATAGAGGACCCACAAAATTTCATAATTTTTGGACCACAGAAACTCAAGATAAAATTCAAACAAGTTTGCATGCTTCTAAAAACACATTTTAAACTTCTATTTAATTCATCCAATTTTTCTAAAACATGTGCTCATATAATATTTTTATTAAATACTAGACATGACCAGGAACTTAACAAAATTAGAACCACAACATTTGGATCTATATACTAGGAGCTACATATTTTTCAAGATATACATAAATCTGTGAAATAAATAAACAAAATAAAATAGGAAACAACACTCAGCCCTACACGGGCCAGCCCAAGAAACGGCGGCCCGCGACTCACGCGCTGGCGCGGCCCAACGCGACGCGGCCCACGCTGGGCTCCCGCCTCAGCCGCGACGGCTGACAAGAAGGGCCCGCGCGTCAGCGAGGGAAGCAGGGGAGGAGAAGGGGACGACGGCGAAGCTCGTCGCCGGGAGCTTCTCCGGCGAAGACAAGGGTGTCTACGTGCTCGCCTCATCCTAGCGGACCTAGGAGAGCCCTTAGTCGTAGCGATTGACGCCGCTAGCGGGGGTGGCGATGGCCACGGCGGCGCTCGGCCACGGCACTGTCGGCTCCGGCGAGGCCAAGGCGTCTCGGCCCTTATGGCCGACTCTATTAGCTTCAGTAGGGTTCACAGAATCCAGCGCAAGGGGGAGAAAGGGATGGAAGGGGCTCGAGCAGCACGGCCACGCGCGCGCTCGGCCGACGGCGGTCATGGCGACCCGGTGGAGCCGCCTACGCGGTGAGCTCTACCTGGCGAGAAAAAGCGACGACGGTGAGGTCTCTGATGTGGAGGAACACACGGTGGTGCTTTGGCTGGGAGCAATCGGACCAAGGCGCGCGGTGGGGCTAGATTTTTGGCTCGGCGGCTTTGGCGTTCCAGCAAAGCGACGGCGAGCAGAGGGGGCGAAGAAATGAAAATGGCACGGCGAGTGTGCTCGGGCAGGCGCGGGGCGGCTTCAAGGCGCTGCTGCGTCGCCAGGACGTCCACGGCGCGTGGCCTGCGCGACAGCAAGCCGGCGACAAGTGGCGGACACGCGGCGTCAAGCCTCTGCGTCGGTCGGCCACAACGTTACTGAAGTTTTTCTGAAAACCGCGATTCAGTCCTCCATTGTCCCGACTGACAGAGCATGTTCGACGATAATTATCTCCTAATCCGTGACGAGTTAGTGGAAGACATGAACATCAAAGCTGTAGACCTATCTTCCCTCTACAATTTCTTTTCAATGATAAACACCTAAAACGTCATGGATCCGAAGTTACATGAAGCTAAAGTTGGCTTGATGCAACTGGAAAACACTATGACTTAGAATATTTTTCTAAGTGTTGAAAACAGCATGTATCTCTGACTTGTGGGCCATGTTTGACCATGTTCCACACATTTTCATGACTTGGCTATAAAACAACTTTTGTTCCTTGATAAATTTTCTACAACTTTTGTAAAGAGTGCACAGCCATGCAAAGTCTCTAAGTTGCACTTTTTAAACAGTCAAACAATGAGACTCCAAGGGTCAATTCAAGTCAAACTTGCACTTGAGGGCATTTGGGTCATTTTGATCTACATGAACAATGTCCCAACAAGTAACCTAAGTGTAGTTAAGGTGTATTAGACCATAATCAACCACTTTACAAACTTGTTATACCACTTCTAATGATCACATGGAATAAAACAATTAAAACAAACAATTCAATCATATGTTGCAATGAAATGTTTCATATGTTTCATGGCTTGGTTGTTATTCTACACTTGTCATATTTCTACCATGTTGCCATGTTTCAAGGTATGAGAAATTTATGTTGCATTCATATGTTGCACTACTATCATTCATAAGCACCCCAATACGAAACAAACAGAATGTGCGAATGTTGCATATGTATGTTTCAGTGACAATGGAAATGATGACATAGATGATACACATGCTTATGAAATGAAATGCAATTAGTGGAAGCCAAACACCTAGGGTGTTACAAGGGCCGCACAAGCTACACATACATTCTGAGCCTCCTCAGCTTTACCATGATGTATGCCATCGAAATGGGTCCATCCATCGCCATCCGATGGGTGTACCATCTTGTCAGCATTGTATCTTTTGCCATGTTTGTGCCATGTCATCTGTTTTGCGGACTCCTCTGTCATGTACAGTCATTGGATTCTCGGTATGACAGGAAGGTACCGTAGGACCTTCGCGGGGATACCAAGCTGTTCCTTCTTGCCATCACTAGTGTCGACCTCCAGATACCTATAGGATTTGCACTTTGGATAGTGCGTTGCTTTCTCGTGATCTTTCCTAAATAGGACGCAACCATTCGGACAAGCATGGATGTGCTCATACGACATCTTAAGGGCACGAAGAAATTTCTGTGACTCGTACAAGTTCTTTGGCAGAATGTGACCCTCCGGAAGCAGGGATCCAACAACTGCCAACATACCATCGAAGTTGTCTCGACTCATGCTACACTGCAACTTGAACGCCATTAGGCGTCCAATGGCATCCAGTTGTGAAACCATTATCTTTTCATGAAGGGGCTTCTGTGCCAAAGACAGCATATCGTAGTACGCCTTTGCGGATTCCTCTGGCTCCTCCTCTAATCCTTCACCGAACCGTGCCTCCTGAAAGTCATCCATCCAGTCTGCTACCCCGGCATCTCCATCAAAAGCCTCGAGGCGTGGTCTCACCACCTCCTCTCTAATACGATCAGCTTCACCATGGTGGATCCAGTAGGTATAGTTTGGCGTGAATCCATACTTGCAAAGATCTTCCCCCACGCTCTTCCTATTCTTTCTTACACGGTTGTCACATTTGCTGCAGGGACACGGCATCCGACTCGACCCTCTAGCAGCCTCGCCAAATGAATGCTCCAAGAAAGCATTAGTCTTAGTCATCCATTCTGGGGTCATACTTGCGTGGCCCGTGTACATCCAATCACGGTTCTCCATCCTCTGGCATATACATATGTAAGCGAGTAATATAACCAGCAATTGCATCTACACGACGTTTCTACCATCTAATAGGTGAGGATAGGTCCTAATCCAACCTGCGGATACGTATATGAGGTCAGTTTCAATGCTCCGCTCCTATCCGAGACAGAATTTCGGTAGCACCTCCCCGCTGTTCTCCCGATACACGTCCTGTAAGGGAGAGTGTGTATCCGGAGAACAACAGGGAGGTGGTGCCAAAAGTCTGTCTCGGACCGGAGCGAACCATGGAAACTAACATCATCTACGCATCCGTGGGCTGTCCAAAATACGTGGACAATCTGAAAGAGATACGATCGCAGATATGCAAAGATCTGCATACCTCTGACCGTATCTCTTTCGAACGGGAGACGTCTAACTGGGCTACGTGACCATATAAAACATGCATGCAAAGGAGGAGAGAGTTATACCTAGGGTGGCGGTGGAGTTAGGCTAGCGGGGCAGTGGCGTGTCGGTGCAGTGGCGAGGCGATGCGGTGCAGGGAGACCAGCAGCACCGATGAAGACGATCGGGGTCGCCGAGTCCCTCCCACGGGTCCTTCTTCTACATAAAAAGGCAATAGGTTAGAATCCATTGAAAATTTCGACAGCACCTCCCCTGCACGGAGAGGTTTCCAAAACCTGCAAGAAACGTAGGCGCGATGGCCAACAACCACATATATACCAAACATAGGCACGAAGGCCAACAAACATATATATACCAAGACGAGCCATGTACTTTAGTTCTCTTTCCATGCAGATGAAAGTATCGAAGTAGTACAACAATAAGTACTACTACCACTACAACTACTACTAATACTAACACTGCTACTACTAACACTACTACTATCACTACTTACTACTAACAATACTACTAACACTACTAACTACTAACTACTACTACTTACTAACTACTACTAACACTACTAAGTACTACTACTAACTACTACAGGTGTAGGGCATACCTTTGCGACGAAAATGGCAACAACGAGGGTCGGCGACGACAGCGGGGACAACCGCAGCGGCGTGAGGGTTGACGGGCCTAGGCCGGCACCTTCCTTCTCCTTCTCCTCCTCTCTTCTTCCCTCCTCCTCTCTTCTCCCCTTCTCCTCTCTTCTCCCCTGCCTCCTCCTCTCTTCTACAGTGGCCGCCGACGGGAGAGGTGGTCGCCAAGGGGGGCACACAGGCAGGGGAGGTGGTCGCCTAGGGGGTCGGCACAGGTGGTGGAGGCCGGGCGGGGGCGGTGGCCGCGGCGTGCCTCCTCCTCCTCTCTTCTACAGTGGCCGCCGGCGGGGGCGGTGGCCGATGGCGGGGGATGTGGCTGCCGAGGGGGCGCGCAGGCGGGGGAGGTGGCCACCGAGGGGGCCGGTGCGGGCGGTGGAGGGCGGGCGGGGGCGGTGGCTGCTGGCGGGGCGCGCGGTGGTCGGTGATGTGCGGAGGCGCGGGCCGAGGCGGAGGCGTGGGCCGGCGATGTGCGGCGGCGGCGGCGGCTGAGGGAGAGAGAGGTGAGAGGGAGAGAGAAATGAGAGAAAGAGAGAGAGAAGCGCGCCGGCCGGGCGCGGGTGAAGGGATAAGGCGGCTTTGCCGAGTGCTAGATCGGCGACACTCGGCAAAGTCAATTTTCTTCGCCGAGTGTCGTGATCTGGCACTCGGCGAAGTTTTAAAAAAAATTCAGCAGCTCTTTGCCGAGTGCTAGCTGGGCGGCACTTGGCAAAGTTATTACTTTGCCGAGTGCGAACCCTAGACACTCGGCAAAATAATTTTTTTTTGGTTTTTTGCCAAATTTTTTTTGAAGCTTTAGTACACTACCATAAACAACATGTTTAAATTTGGGACATTTTCATTGCCTTTTGGCATATTTCTATAGTTTATTTTGTTTTGTTGAATTTTTCTGGAAAATGTAAGTTTGAACTGCAGGTGCATTGAATAATGGATTACATTCGTTCAAAAAATATTATCCTTGTTTCTTTGTGTAAATTTAGGCTAAATCCAAGAACTGTCTCGAAATTTCGATCAACGTGCTCACGGGGCAACGCCGCCAACTTGCGTGGGAGTGGTTTTTTAATTGTATAAAATGTGAACGAATTCCGAAAATCATGAAACTTGTCGAGTTGTCACCGTATCATTTGCGTATGTCGTGGAAAAAAATTGAAAAAGTTTTGAGCACGTTGTCTCATACGATGCTCACGAACTAAGACATCTCCACGGCTCACAAAACGGCTCTATCACTACTGGAAACAGTAGGTTTGCCGAGTGCCCAGAGCACTCGGCAAAGCCTAAGAAACACTCGGCAAAGACTTTGCCGAGTGCTGCACTCGGCAAAGAGTAGTCGACAAAGAACCCGTCGGCAATGATTTCTTTGCCGAGTGCCACATATCGGGCACTCGGTAAAGCCTTTGCCGAGTGTCACGTCAGCACTCGACAAAAAAAAATCCGACGTCAACTCTGACGACCTCTTTGCCGAGTGCCACCTCAGCGGCACTCAGCAAAGCTGGGAAATTGGGTCTCTACTTTCTAGCTTTGCCGAGTGCCATGGTCACGACACTCGGCAAAGAGGGGGAAAATGCAATTTTTTGGTTTTTTGCTTTCCATCAGCACAAACAAAGAAATCACATATATATCAACACACAACATAGGATATATCACATACACATCCATATTCTATCACATACACATCCATAACCCATCACATACACATCCACCATCCATAATACATCACATACAAATCCATTGTCCATAATCCATCACATACATTCGCATCATCCATGACAATATCCATCACAATATATATATATATATATATATATATATATATATATATATATATATATATATATATATATATATATATGTCTCTAGTAGTAGTCCAACATAAGGCTAAGTCTAACACAAATCCATGCAACATGAAAAAGAAACAAATAAACGGTACCTACTGCCAGCCTCCCCACCCGGAGTGTGAACTGCCACCTTGAGGAGGGCCAGTTGTCCACCCGGCCTGTGGAGAAGGGCCACCTTGAGGAGTCGGGTTCGAACCCGCCGACTGTTGCTGCACAAAGGAGAAGTGAATTCATGAGTATCTATAGGAGGGCCGCACAAGCTACACATACATTCCGAGCCTCCTCAGCTTTACCATGATGTATGCCATCGAAATGGGTCCATGCATCGCCATCCGATGGGTGTACCATCTAGTCAGCATTGTATCTTTTGCCATGTTTGTGCCATGTCATCTGTTTCACGGACTCCTCTGTCATGTACAACCATTGGATCCTCAGTATGACAGGAAGGTACCGTAGGACCTTCGTGGGGATACCAAGCTGTTCCTTCTTGTCATCACTAGTGTCGACCTCCAGATACCTATAGGATTTGCACTTTAGACAGTGCGTTGCTTTCTCGTGATCTTTCCTAAATAGGACGCAACCATTCGGACAAGAATGGATGTGCTCATACGACATCTTAAGGGCACGAAGAAATTTCTGTGACTCATACAAGTTCTTCGGCAGAATGTGACCCTCCAGAAGTAGGGATCCAACAACTGCCAACATACCATCGAAGTTGTCTCGACTCATGCTACACTGCAACTTGAACGCCATTAGGCGTCCAATGGCATCCAGTTGTGAAACCATTGTCTTTTCGTGAAGGGGCTTCTGTGCCGAAGACAGCATATCGTAGTATGCCTTTGCGGATTCCTCTGGCTCGTCCTCTAATCCTTCACCGAACCGTGCCTCTTGAAAGTCATCCATCCAGTCTGCTACCCCGGCATCTCCATCAAAAGCCTTGAGGCATGGTCTCACCACCTCCTCTCTAATACGATCGGCTTCACCATGGTGGATCCAGCAGGTATAGTTTGTCGTGAATCCATACTTGCAAAGATCTTCCCCCACGTTCTTTCTATTCTTTCTTACATGGTTGTCACATTTGCTGCAGGGACACGGCATCCGACTTGACCCTCTAGCAGCCTCGTCAAATGAATGCTCCAAGAAAGCATTAGTCTTAGTCATCCATTCTGGGGTCATACTTGCGTGGCCCGTGTACATCCAATCACGGTTCTCCATCCTCTGGCATATACATATGTAGGCGAGTAATATAACCAGCAATTGCATCTGCACGGCGTTCCTACCATCTAATATGTGAGGATAGGTGCTAATCCCACCCGCGGATACGTATATGAGGTCAGTTTCAATGCTCCGCTCCTATCCGAGATAGAATTTCGGTAGCACCTCCCCGCTGTTCTCCCGATACACATCCTACAAGGGAGGGTGTGTATCCGGAGAACAACAGGGAGGTGATGCCAAAAGTCTGTCTCGAATCGAAGCGAACCATGGAAACTAACCTCATCTACGCATCCGCGGGCTGTCCAAAATACGTGGACAATCCGAAAGAGATACGGTCGTAGATATGCAAAGATCTACATACCTTTGACCGTATCTCTTTTGAACAGGAGACGCCTAACTGGGCTACGTGACCATATAAAACATGCATGCAAAGGAGGAGAGAGTTATACCTATGGTGGCGGTGGAGTCAGGCTACCGGGGCAGTGGCGTGTCGGTGTAGTGGCGAGGCGATGCGGTGCAGGCAGACCAGCAGCACCGACGAAGACGATCGGGGTCACTAAGTCCCTCCCACGGGTCCTTCTCCTACATAAAAAGGCAATAGGTTAGAATCCATTGAAAATTTTAGCAGCACCTCCCCTGCACGGGGAGGTTTCCAAAACCTGCAAGAAACGTAGGCGCGATGGCCAACAACCACATATATACCAAACATAGGCACGAAGGCCAACAAACATATATACACCAAGACGAGCCATGTACTTTAGTTCTCTTTCCATGCAGATGAAAGTATCGAAGTAGTACAACAACAAGTACTACTACCACTACAACTACTACTAACACTAACACTGCTACTACTAACACTACTACTATCACTACTTACTACTAACAATACTACTAACACTACTAACTACTAACTACTACTACTTACTAACTACTACTAACACTACTAAGTACTACTACTAACTACTACAGGTGTAGGGCATACCTTCGCGACGAGAATGGCAACAACAAGGGTCGGCGATGACGGCGGGGACGACCACAGCGGCATGAGGGTCGACGGGCCTAGGCCGACACCTTCCTTCTCCTCCTCTCTTCTCCCCTCCTCCTCTCTTCTCCCCTTCTCCTCTCTTCTCCCCTGCCTCCTCCTCCTCTCTTCTGCAGTGGCCGCCGACGGGGGAGGTGGCCGCCGAGGGGGGCGCGCAGGCGGGGGAGGTGGCCGCCAAGGGGGCCGGCGCATGCGGTGGAGGATGGGCGGGGGCGGTGGTCGCGGCGCGCCTCCTCCTCCTCTCTTCTGCAGTGGCCGCCGGTGGGGGCGGTGGCCGATGGCGGGGGATGTGGCTGCCGAGGGGGGGGCGCAGGCGGGGGAGGTGGCCACCGAGGGGGCCGGCGCGGGCGGTGGAGGGCGGGCGGGGGCGGTGGCTGCCGGTGGGGCGCGCGGCGGCGGTGTTGGGGCCCGCGCGGGGAGGCGGCCCGGGGCCGCCGGCTGGCGAGGGGCCGCCACACGGGGAGGCGTGGTGGCTGGCGATGTGCGGAGGCGTGGGTCGGGGCGAAGGCGTGGGTCGGCGATGTGCGGCGGCGGCGGCTGAGGGAGAGAGAGGTGAGAGGGAGAGAGAAATGAGAGAAAGAGAGAGAGCGCCGGCCGGGCGCGGGTGAAGGGATAAGGCGGCTTTGCCGTGTGCCAGATCGGCGACACTCGGCAAAGTCAATTTTCTTCGCCGAGTGTCGTGATCTGGTACTCGACGAAGTTTTAAAAAAAATTCAGCAGCTCTTTGCCGAGTGCCAGCTGGGCGGCACTCGGCAAAGTTATTACTTTGCCGAGTGCGAACCCTAAGCACTCCGCAAAATAATTTTTTTGGTTTTTTGCCACCAATTTTTTTGAAGCTTTAGTACACTACCACAAACAACATGTTTAAATTTGGGACATTTTCATTGTCTTTTGGCATATTTCTATAGTTTATTTTGTTTTGTTGAATTTTTCCAGAAAATGTAAGTTTGAACTGCAGGTGCATTGAATAATGGATTATATTCGTTCAAAAAATGTTATCCTTGTTTCTTAGTGTAAATTTAGGCTAAATGCAGGAACTGTCTCGAAATTTCGATCAACGTGCTCACGGGGCAACGCCGCCAACTTGCATGGGAGTGGTTTTTTAATTGTATAAAATGCGAATGAATTTCGAAAATCATGAAACTTGTCGAGTTGTCGCCGTATCATTTGCGTATGCCGTGGAAAAAATTGAAAAAGTTTCGAGCACGTTGTCACATACGATGCTCACAAACCAGGACATCTCCACATGTGTCCTGGTTTGTGAGCATATAAGAAACAAGGATAACATTTTTTGAACGAATGTAATCCATTATTCGATGCACATGCAGTTCAAACTTACATTTTCTGGAAAAATTCAACAAAACAAAATAAACTATAGAAATATGCCAAAAGGCAATGAAAATGTCCCAAATTTAAACATGTTATTTGTGGTAGTGTACTAAAGCTTCAAAAAAATTGGTGGCAAAAAACCGAAAAAAAATATTTTGTCGAGTGCCAAACGGGGGGCACTCGGCAAAGAGGACGCCGCTGGATGCCATTAGGCCCCTACAAATCTTTGCCGAGTGTCTGCCTTTGCCGAGTGCCGGTCTTTGCCGAGTGCCATATTTTGCCGAGTGCGGCGCTCGGCAAAGCAGGTCTTTGCCGAGTGCCCGAAATTTGGCACTCGACAAAAATTTTTGCATTCGGCAAATCACATGTTTCCCGTAGTGTATGCAAGGAGCCCAGAGGAGCCAAAGCCATTTTTTATCGAGGAGCCAGAGTCGCAGAAATATAACTTCTCCTAATTCCTCCTCAGAAACCTAATACAAGTTATTAAAAAACTAGAGTTGTTTTTGCCACACGTTTTTCAAAATATCTTCAGCTGCACCAAAAAAGCTACTCCACTTGAGGAGTCAGAGCCGTGCCAAATGTATCCTTAGTATTACGTTGTGTCTCGCCCAGGCTCCACAAAAATCCTGGCTCTGCCGCTGAATCAAAGTCATGAGGTTATGCATTTTTTTTTATGGAGCAGAAAATTATTGGGCATGATAGGTTCAAAGTTCCAAAGGAATGATAATTTGTTTGGATCTTCAAAAAATCATATGTTGCCATACTTTAGTCACTATCATGAAACCATAGACATATTTATTTTCGTTGGAAAAGAAAACCCTTCACTAATTAATATTATCTCTAGTAAAAAAAACTTGACAAAATTGTTTTTCCTTAATTTTTATGGAATCATTCAAATTTAAAAGTTTTTTGCAAGTGTTTTTAATACAAATATATACGTATAGTTTACATGTTTTATTTCAAAGTAAATAATGTAAAGTTATTGATGTTTGCACGGTTTTTAAGATTTAAACAAATATTGTTCTGAAGAACAGGTTTTTTTAGGGAAACTGGAGGGGTTTGCACCCCTACAGCAACTCTATTGAATAAAGAACAGGTTTTTTAACCGGTTGCAGCAGTACCGAGAGATCAGGTTATAAATTAGCACTTTATATCAATGCCTACTCATCAGATCATGAACAAATACTAGTTATTGTCCGTAGTGGCATGTGAATTGGACCTTCGTACAATCAAACACTAATAGTTTTTCCTGCAGTGGAATCATACTGGCCATCGTACAAAGGATCGGAGCACGATCCATCGATCCATCACGCACAGCCAACTGAAGCCCGTATATATATGTAAATATATATTTCAAGCGCCATTCATGAGTGGCTTCTTCATCTCCCATGCTGTGAGACGGGTCACCTTGACGTCCGCCTTCCCGTTGTTGAACACGTAGAGGCGAGCGTTCTTGCCGATGGCGAGCGACGGGTAGACCCTGGAGAGGATGCACGTCTTGCCCCCGGCTCCAAAGCTCTCCACCACCGACCGGTCGATCTGCAGATGGGAAAATTAACAAGCAAATAAAGGTAATTTAATTATAAGGGGAAAAAAATGGGTCAGTTGTACTATACTACTCGCATGCATGCATGCATACCAGGCTTCTCAGAGAGATCTTGCCGTTAGAAATGTCTGTGTCAACAAAACCTGCAAACGTCGGCTGGTACAGGTTCGGGTCCAGAGATGACCTATTATGCGATCCGATCCAGAAAAGAAATGGAAAGCCAAGTCAGTGCTGCAGTCAAGTACAAGTGTACAACTAGCAGAGCCAAGCAGCACCACCAGCATGCAGAGTCAGCTCTGCTATTTGCATATTGCATTGCAGGCACGAAAAACTCATGGCTGACCACATGCCAACGTGTCACGCATCGACCTGCCGGGCAGTGCGCGGGGCACTCACTTACTTGCAGGGGTCGGTGCACATGAGCACCACGGGGTTGTCGCCGCCGCGCGCGGGCCGGAACACCCTGAAGAACACCGCGGTCCTCTCCTCCCGGTTGGCGGAGGCCAGCACCCACAGCCCGAACGGCCCCAGGCCGCCCTCCACGGCGGCGCCCCTGGCGCCGCAGAGGCGCTGCGCGTCGCTGGCGAGCGCCGGGTCGTCCAGCGCCTCGGCGCCTACCAGGCTCGACACCTCGAACTCGAAGCTCACCTCCACGTCAGCCTGCACACAGTATCTGGTCAGCTCGCACCTGGACAAGAAAAGGGCTCGTTCGAGCTGCTAACGTGGCGGTGAAAGGTGCGGTGAAAAATAGGTGGGCGACGTAGATCGCACGAACGGACGGGAACAGTGGGCGCGCACGGCTGCACGGCACGCTGGGCATCACGATCAGCTTGTGCGTGCAGCTGAGCACTCGCGGCAGATAAGATCTCCAGGATTGCTGCTGTTCCTTTTTGCCTCTTTGGATTGGAAAAATATATGCATGCGCAGGCAAAATATGGACGGTGAAAAGGATCGCAAGTGGTAAAGCACGAGAAAGGTACCTGTGCCGTTTGTATCCCGGTCACCTCGACGTGCTGCCCTGGCTTGATTACCCTGTTCTTGAGAGTGACCGACTTGCCTCTGAGCGCCTCCACCTCCTCGATGGGCCACTGCAGCAGCTGCTTCCCGCTGGGATCCAGCCACACCGTCCTCGGAATCGCCTGAATCCCAGCCCAGCCCTTGGCCACGTCGTCGGCGGCGGTGTCGGACTCGTTGGCCCAGCCCCAGAGGATCCGGCGCCGCTTCGCCGGGTCGTAGAACGTCTTGGACGCGTAGAAGTTGCCGTAGTCGTACCGCAGGTGGCGCTCGTCGCCAGCGGGGTCGTCCGGCACGTACCGCTCGGCCGTCCGGTCGTACGTGCCGATGGTGTAGTAGTCGTACCGTCGCAGGTCGAGGCTGTTCTTGAGCACGTACTTGGCCTGACGACTCGAGCCCGACTCCGCCTCCGACGTCTCGACGCCCACGCGCCGGCCGGCCGTGCTGACCGGGTAGAAGTCCGGGCACTCCCACATCCCCGTGTCCGCCGAGTGCAGCGGCCGCCGCGCCCGCGTCCACCGCTTGAAGTCGCGGCTCCGGTACACGTACGCCACGCCGCGGGCGGCACCGTCCACGCTGCCGATGAGCAGCCGCCAGTGGCCGTCGTCGGCGTGGCGCCAGGCCGTGGTGGGGTCGCGGAACTGCGTCGCGTTGACGCCGCCCCTGGGCACGATGATCGGGTTGTGCGTGGGCTTCACCCACTCCCGGAGCAGCGGGTCCGACTTGTTCCGAGGGTACGCGATGTTCTGGACCTGGTTGTTGACGTCGGGACGGTTCACGCCCGTGTACATGATCGCCGGCGTGCCGTCGGGCAGCGTGGTCGCCGACCCGGACCAGCAGCCGTACTTGTCGGATGCGATGCTGGGCTCGATCGCCGGCTTCAGGGCGACCCAGTTGATGAGGTCCCGCGACACCGAGTGGCCCCATACGATGTTGCCCCACACGGCGCCTTTCGGGTTGTATTGGTAGAAGAGGTGGTACCACCCCTTGTAGTACAACGGAGCTGTCGTAGATATACATATATCAAATCAGATTTTATTTACAGTTAATATCAGAACACCAACAATATGGTATTGGTTCTGATAAAACATTATGGAATAAACTTTATTTCTCTAAAAAAATCAGTATGGTACTGTTATGGAGCTATCAGAGATTATGCATGCATGGAAATGGAACTAACCATGCATTTCTTTGAGGAAACTGAACTATGCTGGTGAGCTAGTGGCAGTGGCCGGGACGACCATGGTGCGAGACAGTCAGCCCGTGCATGGTCCACCACACAAGTATGCTATTGCTATGCAAGTATGCATGCCTACATCGATCTGGAGTCCGCGACTGTCTCCCATCTCGTCCTAAAAGGCGTCACTACTGTTTCACGCCGCGTGTAATGCATTTGCACAATTGCGAAAACACATATATATATCTATCTATATAGAAATCTACTAGCAGATACTCGTCGTACAGGGGCAGATCGATAGTCATTCATCGAAGGAAATTTATTGGCAAGGAATCGAAAACGACGTACCGTTGGGATCTGACGTCGCAAAGTTTGGCCGCCGATGGAATCATAGCGCAGAGCAGCCGACGGAAGATGGGAATGGGAAAAAAAAACGAGTTAGAACCAAACCTTGACAATACCTACTATCTTTCTTAAATAAAGCCTAATAAAAGGAAAAGGCAACAGAAGTAGAGCTACCTACTTAGAAAGTTAGAAGTGACTGTTTACGAATCTAAACACTGGTAATTTGACAGAATATATGTTCAACTTATTGGCGAACCTGAAACTTCCTCAGTTTACAGTTAACGGCTACCTGGGCGGCACTGCTAGAGCGTGATAGATAGCACTGTCCTCCTCTAGCAGTATGAACATATACGAAATTTGAGGTTTATTAGTTAAATAACGATGGAATGATTTAAACGTTAAGTGTTCAGACTTCAGAATCATCTCTTGATTCCTGTCGTGATGAGCATGTCTGACATCAATGTTCTCAGTTCTCTGTTCCCAAGCATATACATACTTGAGCCTCTTGTTTCAAGGGAAGTTTGACATCGATCTCACCCTAAAAAACCTCGGGTGGCTAATTTATCTGCATGACCTGTCTAGTTGTGCCTCGATCAGTGAGAGAACAACACTGTCTAATTTCAAGGCTATTTTTGGACGTGGGCCAAGCAGGCAGCAAGTGTGTAGATCGAGCAAGGTTTACGTTACCATTGATCCAGTTCTTGAGAGGCTGGAAATGGTACCCTGTCCTCAGCAGGGGGTCGACAATGGAGGGCGGCACGGTGTCAGCCGCCGCCTCAACCTCGAGGTTCTCGTAGTCGTAGACGACATGAGACGCCCCGGCGAGCTGCAGGAGCAGCAGCCATGACCAAGCAACCCTTCCAAGCGCCCTCATTGCTAGCTAGCTCTCGCTTTAGGCACAGAAGTGTAGCCGTGTAGCAAGAACAAGAAGAGAACTGGTAGAGGATGCCCGGAAGCAGAGGAGAGGAGTTCTATTTATACTGCGTCGGCGATGGCCTGGGCGTCGCGCGTTAGAGGTGTGTGCGATCAGGAGCTGGCTTTTTACTTTTTAGGCGCTGGAGGTGAGAGCTTTGGGCCACCACCCACCAGTAACGCTCGCCGCTCGCTTCCCTGTTCCCTCCATGGATAAATAAATCATACTAGGGAAGTGATCTCTGAGGTGAAAATGTCAGAGCAAGTATAATACTCTCTCTGTCTAAATTATAAGTGGCTTTGATTTTTTTTTCATCTATTTTACTATGCATCTAGACATATTATTATATCTAAATGCATAGTAAAATAAATATACCAAAAAAATCAATGCGACTTGTAATTTGGAACGGAGAGAGTAGTAGGCTGTAAGCTAGCTAAATACTGATGTGGAGGAGAGAGGAGAGAGGAGAGGAAAGAAAACGGAAGCGGGCTGTAAATTTACAACCGGCTTAGGCACAAAAATCAAGAAAGTTTATGAGAGAGACAAGTGGGTCATATATTAATAATGATGAGCTAACTACTATGTAAATGAGCTAAGAGAAGGCTTAAAAAAAACCTTACCACCGGCCGTCGGCTTTGCTCTAAAGAAATGTCAGTGCACCACCTGGTTACATTTTGCTGGTTGGAGCGTGGAATCAAAGTTTTTTTTTTTTGGTTGGTTCTTGCCACATCCTTTGATTCGGATAGGTTCGTTTCCTGATTTTGGTTTTGTCTAAGCTATTCCAGGCTTAGAGCTGCCAACGTGTGCAAGGGCGCATGTCGATGAGCTATATGCTAATAGTAATACATCAATACTTGTTCATATTATAGGCCGATTTATTGCGTAGCTCTGATGGATTTTAGTGTAACGGAGTACAGACAAGTGTCAAACTTGCGCCTAGTTAAAAACAATCTTACAATAACTTAATGATAAATTAATAATTAATAATATAAACCATCAACCCATGCTCCCACACATTACAGAACCCTTGAATATATATGCACTGAAAGATTGCAATATTGATATCTACAATTAATAAAAAAAAAATAGTTGTCACTGCGCTCTCTGGCCTTTCTCTTCATTTTGCAACAATGTGCTCTCCGCTGAGAACCGAGCGTAGCTCGGGTGGCAAGGTCCGGTGGTTGGAACCTTGCCGGCCAGGGATCGAGCCCCAGTGGCTGCGATTTCCTGGTGGCCCACACGCTCCCATGTGCACGAGCGAAGCCTAGATGTTGGATTTCTGATAGGTAAGTACAAATGTTTTCTTTTTCTTTTCTTTTTTTTCGTTTTTCTCTTCTCTTTTTATTTTTATTGTTGTGCTTCATTTTTTATTTATATTTCTTTTTATGTGATTTTTATTATTCTTTTCAGTTTTTTATATTTCATTTTTTTTCTTTTTTTTACATGTGTTGTCTTTTGATTTCTTTTTTATTTTTCTTTGTTTCTTTTCTAATTATGTTTTCTTTGATTCATGCTTTTTATTTTTCAATCTTTCTTTAATTTTTTTCTTTTCTTTTTTTCCTTTTTTCTCTTCACACATCATTCATTTTTTTAACTTTTCTGTTTTATGTTGTTGTTGTTGCTGTTGTTGTTGTTGTTGTTATTATTATTATTATTATTATTATTATTATTATTATTATTATTATTATTATTATTATTATTATTATTATTATTATTATTATTACTATTATTATTATTATTATTTATCTTTCTTTTATTTATGTTTTCTTTTCTTATTATTTTTTATGATGTTCTAGGTTGGTTTTTTATGTTCATGTAATATACGTGTGATGTTCTATGTTTTTTTATTGTTTGTGTGTTATACATGTGATGTTCTGTGATGTTTTTATATTTATGTGGTATGCATATAATGTTTTATGATGTATTTTGCGATGTTCGCGTAATATACATGTGATGTTATCGTAGTATACATGTGATGTTTTATGATTTTTTGTGATATTCACACAGTATACGTGTGATGTTTTATGATGTATTTAGTGATGTTCACATAATATATATGTGATGTTCTCTAATGTATTTAGTGATGTTCTAGGATGTATTTAGTGATATTCATTTAGTATACATGTGATATTCTATAGTCTATTTTAGGATGTTTGAAAAGTATCCATGTGATATTCTTTTTAATTTTTTCTCTATTGCATTATTTATTTTTTTCTCATGCTTTGCTCTAGATTTTATTATTTTTTATTTATGTTATGTATTTATTTACTATTCATCATTTTTGTTATCATTATTTTTATTTTTATATATATTATAATACCAATTGCATGAACCTAAAACTAGAATATTATTTATTATAATATCATTTTTGTTATCATTATTTTAGTGATGTTCACATAATACCAATTGCTGGATTAAAATATTATTGCACGCGCTGCTGACCGGTGGACGGTAAAGTGTCGGACGGATGTTACCGCCGATGGGCGGGCACTAGCACCCCGGTGGTATTTGCCTTTATTTTCGTCTGTTACCTTTGGGAATCAACTGTGCCAATGCCGAACTACCAATTACGCGCTCCAGCTACGCGCCTACGCGAGGTACACGTCAACTTTTGCTGGGTCTAGCTGGAATAAGTAACAGTTAGGCGCGCGGCTAAAAGAGCTGCCAGTGTATTCTCGGATATATAGGAAAAAGGCACCGTCAAGGAATCTTCCGACTTCCCGAGCACACCGTCAACTGGAACAGGCCGCTTGTTGTTCGTTCGTTGTCGCTGTCCTTCCACCGTGTAAGTTCTCTCAGCTTCGGTCACTTCTCAAACTTTGATGCGATCGACGTCCGTGTCCATTCCTTTCCGAGGTTCATGTTGTAGCTCGCACTAGCTAGGGCACGTTCTCTATATACTCTCGAATCATCGATATCGACTCTAACTTTCCTTTCGCACAAACGCTCACCACCGGCCAACGGAAGGAAGTGAACGCGAAAATGCTTCACGCACTATATGATCATTCAGTTCGTCGCGCAGAATTTTGTCACCGTATATTTTCTCATGAGCCGTGTTTCCTAGTCTTGCAATTACGAAGCACCAACATAATAGCCATATCAAGTAGATGAAGGCCTCTCAGTTCAACAGTGTGCTGATGACATAATCATATTGAACATGATATCGAATTGAACAAGCAAATAATAGAAAACAAAATCTTTTGTACGTCTTCGAAAGCTTTCGGGATTAAAAATTGATTTTCACAATAGTAAATTGTTTTGCTATGAGGAAGCTAAGGATTTCGTTGAAAAATACTCATAGATCTTTGGACGTAGGACGGGTCAATACACTTTTAAATACCTGGGTATACCAATGAATTGTAGAAAGATCAATAACAAAGAGTAGAAATCTGCCAAAGAATACTTCTAAAAGAAAATACGTAGTTAGAAATGAAAACTTTTATCCTTATGAAGGTTGGCTAGTTTTGTAGACTCAATTTTAAGTAGCCTTGAAATATACTTCTTTGAATACTAAAAGGTCTTTTTGAAAAGCTAGACTATTATAGGTCTATCTTTTTCTAGCAAGGGACACCGTAAGAAAAAAAAAGGTTGGCAATGGGAGAATTTATGGCTTAGGAATTTCAAATCTTGAGATTGAAAATCGATGCTTAGTTACCGTCTCAACAATTTCATGGACCCTTATAGGAAAGCAAGCAACAAGGGCCTAGCAATATAATTTTTAGGGCCTATCCGACACGGCTCCGGGTCCGACAGCGGCTTCTACAGAGGAGCCATACCAAACACCTTAGCACGATAGACCATATATATACTAAGTAATATATACATACATATACTCATGTGCCCCCCCCCCCCCCCCCCCCCCCCCCCCCCCGAGCGTCGCACCTGCTGTCCACCCCCCTAAGACGGCCCTACTTACTTAGTGAATGGCTTTACAAAATTATCAATAAAGTTGGAGTCTGGCAAGAACTTCTTAGGAATTGTATATTTGAAACTTTGGGTACAACGTATTAGAAGCTGGCAGATCCACGGTTCTCCACCTTTAACCTTCATTGTGGTGCTCGAAGTTAGGTTGTGATGACAGAGAGGGTAAGTGGTTAGGAAACTTCACCGTAAAAAATAATATCTATGTTTATATAATATTATAAAAAAGAAACATGTAATAGTTGATCACGTTTTTAGCACCACACCTCTTAATATTTCTTTTCGTAGAATGCTAGTGATGACAGACTACTTAAGTAGACAGGAATCGGTCATAAAAGTGACATTTGTGCAACTCAATCAACAATTAGTAGACCCTTAAATAGACCCTTACTAATAGGGATTTTCACCTTGCGAATGTATAAAGAATAGTAAACCAAATTGCAGTGCCTCTAAATAAATCATTATGGAAGCTCAAGTACCCCTAAAAGTTCAAGATATTTGTTTAAGGGGTGATTTTGACAAAAGACGATCTCCTAAAATAAAATAGGAAGGGTGATGAAAAGTATTATTTTTTACAATAAAGGAATCATCCAACAATTGTTTTTGGAGTGTAACATAGCATAATTTATTTGAAGGATTGTCCATAGAATTTGGCTTACAACCACCAATTGATATGACCATTTTTTTTAAACATGGTTACAATAAATGGATCCAAAGCTATGATATGACTTTTTGTTCAAATATGGTTACAACAAATGGATCCAAAGCTACGATCTCAAATTTGAGTGGGAGCATGTGCTTTCTTTGTAGTCTATATGGTTTTGACCAAAAAAACATTAATTATAGTCTTATTTACATGTTGTTTTTAGGGCAACCTATGGGATGCAGTTCTAGTCAATGCTTTAAAAGAAGTTCGACCAACAAAATTTGAAGTGGGTATGCCGAGTGATGAAGACTACAACAATACAGAATTTTGTCAAAAATAGGTAGAGGTCTTCTAATAGGCTAGAGCTTAGTTTGTTGCTAGTTTCATGTAGTTTTTTACACTTTTGTTGATTTTTTAGAGCTCTTCATCAGCATCCTTAGTGGCCAAAACTTTGTAATAATAGATAGTTTTTTTCTCGAATATGCAAGAGGATTGTGTATCATTGTATTGAGTAGATAGAGTTTAAGAATACAAAAGACTTCCGGCATTAAGCTGGTTACAGATTTGAAAGGCTACATCTTGAAGGTGACAACCATGACGACTGAACAGCAGCTCTAGCGATGCCCCTGTTGCCAAAAACTCGAGGCCATGCGCCCCGGCCTGAATCCAAGTATCCGTCTCTGCCTTGATCACCGGCATCAGCTAGCCCACTGTGTCGGAGGCATCCTGGAAGCATCGAGCATTCCTTTCCTTCCAAATTGTCCAGGATACAAGCGCGAAGAGGATGTCAAAGCCTTGCTGCTGCTGGCCGGTCCACAACGATCGCAGTTGTCGCCAGAAGGTGTGAATTGTTGGTGTTGCCAGTGGAAGCTGTCGGCCGAGAGCTTGGCAGATGTGATGCCATACTTCCCTGGTGTATGGACAACATGCTATAATATGATCAATGGTTTCAGTCACCTGATCACAGAGGTAGCATTGCTCTCTCGCGTCGAGGCCATGGCGGGCACGACGGTCAGCGGTCCAGTGTCTCCTTCTGAATGCCAGCCATAAAAAGATCTTGACGCGTAACGGCGCCCAAGTTTTCCACATCAAACGTTGGCCCAGAAATTTTGTTGATCCAGAATGGAGTAATAATAATAGATAGTTGAGTGTTTAGCAAAAGCTAAATAAAATTTCTTCAATAAAAATCAATAAAAAAAGCTGTAAAAATAATACTGTACCTCATGTACTAGAATCTGAGACGGTGGTACCTCCTGAAGGACTAATGAAAAGAGAACATTTCTGTTGGTGGAAACACTGCAACAGCACCTTAGCCACCTGAATAAGGATGGAAGCCACTATCAGCCTGGTGAAGTCGTATAATCATCAATCAACAAATACTGAATTTATTAGCTGCAATTGCACAAGATTCATTTTTTTTTTTGCAGCTTTCAATGATTTTGGGAATTGGGGCTGGGCTGTTTTGGGTGCAGATGAAGATCGGGCACAATTTGCTACAGTACATCTTTCAAAATAGTATTTTGCTTCCAACGGATCTCTCTCTCTCTCTCTCTCTCTTTCCCGAACATCCAACGGATCAGTTGGCTAATGAGGAAAACTGTGCCGGTGCAAAGGGCTGGACCTCTTGGGCCTAATTTGGCTCTCCAGGCGTCGTCCCTAGCAGGCGGATGGGAGTTTGCAGCAGGCCTAGAGCTCGTGTGTAATTGACTGTTTGCTGATTTATTTCCCGGCCCATTTCATTGAGCAAAGGTGAAGACTGAGCAATTTAGTATTTGGGTTTGGTCTTAAAAAATGAGATATGTTAACGATGTAAGATGGAGGTGAGTAAATTTATCATGTAAATATATTTTTTAATAACAAATATATTGTCATTTTTATAAATCAACTATATAAAATTCCACCTTCTACACCATGAATAAGGCATAGTAGACTATAAAAATGGTGGTTTTCAATAACTTGATAAAAAATAGTTAGTGTCATAAATATTGATACTCTTCTCTATAAATTTGGTTGAAATTGAGGACTTCCGACAAAGCTAAAAATGTCACTCTTTTGCAGGATGAAGATAAAAATGACTACTCCCTCTGTTCCAAAATAAATGCACATCTCGCTTCTTGAGGAGTCAAAAAAATTTAAGTTTGACTACGAATATAGAAAATAATATCAATATTTATATCTTTCCAAATGTGTTCATTACGAAAGTATATTCAATTCTTAATGTAATAATACTTATCATACATCATAAATATTAGTGCATATTTTTGTATATATTTGATCAAACTTTAAAATGTTTGACTCCTTAGAAAGCGAGATGTGCATTTATTTTTGACAGGGAATAGATTTATGATGGGATGGAGAAGACATGTTCCTATTATGGGATGGAGTAGATAGATTCCTATGACATAGAGGTGTTTTTTAATAAGTTTGTTTCTGTAATACTATAGGTGGATAGACAGACAAATAGATACAATGGTCAACAGACGACCTTCCCAAGAAAAATTAAATATTCTTTATCTAAAAGAGAGAAAAAAATAAATATACTTTAATCTAAAGATAGATATGTATAACTTCAGACAAGGCTGATCAGAGTCAACCCATAGATTTATTCTTCGTCAATAAAAAATCCACAGATTTATGGTGTTTTTTAGGCATAATATATCTCGTTGTGAGACGAGAAGAAGCAGCCGATCAGCGGTCCGGCCTGCGGCTGCACAGTATAAATAGCATCCCCCGTCCTCCACTTTGTTGCATCCTTCACCTGTTCGTGCTACCTGATCTGTATGCGAGTGAGGGCAATGAGAGCACTTGTAGTGAGTTTTGCTTGGGCGTGGTTGCTGCTGTTGCAGCTCGCAGGAGCCTCGCATGTCGTCTACGAGAACCTCGAGGCCGAGGCTGCGACAGCGAAGGTGCCACCGTCCATCGTCAACCCCCTGCTGAGGACGGGGTACCACTTTCATCCGCCCAAGAACTGGATCAATGGTAATGTAAAGCTACTAACTCATCTTTGTTGTCGACTGTCAAGGTTTGGCTCTAACTCATCTTCTAATCTTTTCGGTGTGCTGTGCTCTCCACTCTGATTGCATCGATCGGCGGCGTAACTTTGCAACGGCAGATCCCAACGGTAAGTCGTTTTCCCACCCTTTTTTATTTCCTGTTATCATGCATCCATATTCCAGATTTATTTTTGTATATATGCCATGCAACTTTCAACCTTATTCATGGGGATTACAGCACATTTTTTAACATGGAAATGGGAGATATTCGTACTCCACATGTAGATTGCTCTATTATTACTAGTGACATCTCGATTGGTGTTCTAGAACTGACTCGGTTTTCGATTGATGAAACTGCATGCAGCACCTATGTACCACAAAGGGTGGTACCATTTCTTCTACCAGTACAATCCGAAGGGCGCCGTGTGGAACAACATTGTATGGGCGCACTCGGTGTCGCGAGATCTCATCAACTGGGTGGCACTAGAGACGGCCATCAGACCTAGCATCCCGTCCGACAGGTACGGCTGCTGGTCCGGCTCGGCGACCGTGCTGCCCGACGGCACTCCGGTGATCATGTACACGGGCATCAACCACCCCAGCATCAACTACCAGGTCCAGAACGTGGCCTACCCAAAGAACAGGTCCGATCCACTGCTCCGGGAGTGGGTGAAGCCCTCGCACATCAACCCCGTCATCGTGCCGGAGCGTGGCATCAACGTGACACAGTTCCGCGACCCGACCACGGCCTGGCGCGCCGCCGACGGCCAGTGGCGTCTGCTCATCGGCAGCGCGACGGAGGGCGGCTCACGCGGCGTGGCGTACGTGTACCGGAGTCGCGACTTCAGGCGGTGGACGCGGGTGCGGCGGCCGCTGCACTCGGCGGCCACGGGGATGTGGGAGTGCCCGGACTTCTACCCGGTGAGCACGGATGGCCGACGCGTGGGGCTCGAGACCTCCATGTCGTCCAGTCCGCGGGTGAAGCACGTGCTCAAGAACAGCCTCGACCTGTGGCGGTACGACTACTACACCGTTGGCACGTACGACCGCAAGGCCGAGCAGTACGTGCCGGACAACCCCGCCGGCGACGAGCACCGCTTGCGGTACGACTACGGCAACTTCTACGCGTCCAAGACGTTCTACGATCCGGCGAAGCGGCGCCGGATCCTCTGGGGTTGGGCCAACGAGTCCGACACCACCGCCGACGATGTGGCCAAAGGATGGGCTGGAATTCAGGCGATTCCGAGGACGGTGTGGCTGGACCCTAGCGGGAAGCAGCTGCTGCAGTGGCCCATCGAGGAGGTGGAGGCGCTCAGAGGCAAGTCGGTCACTCTCATGAACAGGGTAATCAAGCCAGGGCACCACGTCCAGGTGACCGGGATACAAATGGCACAGGTAACGTTACCGTTTCTGGCCTTGTGCATCTGTTGCCCACAGAATTTCACGGAGCTAGCTTCCTATTCGACTGTGCAGGCGGACGTGGAGGTGAGCTTCGAGGTGTCGCCGTCGGCCCTGGCTGGTGCCGAGCCGCTGGACCCGGCGCTCGCCTACGATGCGGAGAGGCTGTGCGGCGTCAAGCGCGCCGACGTGAAGGGCGGCGTGGGCCCGTTCGGCCTGTGGGTGCTGGCCTCCGCCAACCTGAAGGAGAGGACCGCGGTGTTCTTCAGGGTGCTCAAGGCCGCCGGCAGCAACAAGCCCGTCGTGCTCATGTGCACCGACCCTACCAAGTAAGTGCGCGCACACCGGCACCCATATCTCCCGTCTGGTCTTACTACCACGCATTCGCAATGGCAAGTAGCCACCAGCCATGACATTTTCATACATGCAGCAGGTGCTGTGGTTACACGTTACACGTATATCCACTTGACTGCACTGACTTATGTTGGTTTCTTTTTGTTGCTCGGACAGGTCGTCTCTGAACCCAAATGTGTACCGCCCGACGTTTGCAGGTTTTGTCGACACGGACATTTCAAATGGAAAGATATCCCTGAGAAGCTTGGTATGCGTAGTAGCACAAGTAAACAACAAGTTTCATGTAACACAAGTCCGCCCTTTATATTTTCTTAGCTGTGGCGATTACTTTTTCCTGCAGATCGACCGATCGGTTGTCGAGAGCTTTGGAGCCGGAGGCAAGACCTGCATCCTCTCCAGGGTCTACCCATCGCTTGCCATCGGCAACAAAGCTCACCTCTACGTGTTCAACAACGGGAGGATGGACGTCAAGGTGTCCCGTCTCGCCGCATGGGAGATGAAGAAGCCAGTCATGAACGGGGCCTGAAAATCTTTAATAAATAAATCACTCATAAATAATGGACCTAAAAATAATTTTTATATATATTTTAGATGTCGTTTATGAATTGATTGCCTGTACTGAAGCGTGCCCCGTTATGTTACAGTGGTATCAGTTGCACTTGAAATAGCAAAGACAATTGAATTTATTGTTCACTTGCACAATATTTAAAGGGAAGTGCTACATTTCAGATGCCTACTAAAAATAGCTTTTCCTCCCAGCGATCAATTCCAGCATTCCGATCTAGATCCTCGCACCGATAAATCACCTTTGCTCTAGTATTTGTGAGTTTGTAGGAAAATTTTTTATAAGCTATTCAACCATCTCTAGCCATCTTGATCCTAAGGCGCTGATCTAGCCACCACCACGGCATCTCGTGGACGAGGCGTGACATGTCTTGACTGCCACCATGGTAGCCAGGCCGGGTGTGACCTAGTTGCCTCCACGGTGGGGTGGCAGCCTGAAAGGTGGGGACGATGACGACCCAACAATGAGCCTGGGAACGATGCAATGGCAACCCGGCCATGAGGCCGAGGAGCTAGGCCCACTCTGCTGCTTGACAACGACAAAGACCATGATGATTTTGAACAAATAAATAGGATTCACCCCTAAATTAATGATTTTGCTTCCCTGACAGAGATTGATTTGTTCGGCAGCACACGGTGCAGATTCGAGTGGTTTTTTTAATGTCACCGGGGGGATTACTCCCCACCCGAATATATTGCTATAGCCCAAAACAGCTTGTTTTATATTTTACAACATAGAGGAGGAAAAAACAACAACAACAAGACACCACAACACTAGGGCGAAGAGTGGCAGAAACCACAAATATACTAACGAAATTGAATTATTTGCATTGAAACTCTATAGATTTTACATGACTTAGGGTCAAACTGGTACGTGGTATCGTGATTCTAACTAGTTCTACCCTAATTGTATTATAATCTAACATTTAGGACAAATAAAACTAATACAAGAGTATTCTAGGCAGTGATGTCTAGCGCAGTCAGTAGCGTTGTTGTCATGTACATTTGTCATCTCAATGGTGACATAAAATCTTTTACTGGAGTCGGTAAAGCCTCGTGTTACGTTGTACCTGTTTTTAGAGATCCTTTGGAACAATCGTTCTAATTTCTTCTTCAATCCTCTCCAATCCTCATGGAGAATGGGTATATCAAAGGAACCCTTAAAGAACCAACTTAACTTGCATGCACCTTCTTTTTCCATCAGTGCATTCGAAGGATGGTCCAGCTGTTCCAGCCCATTTGCTTTTCTATATGGAACTGGTCCGGCCCAATTGTTGCTAGTGGCTAAACACAATAATATGTACTTTTTCTTTGAAAGAAAACGCAGTATTCGTTCAACAAGTGCGTTTAGCTGCATTTACGCCAATGGAGCACTAGCCATCCATTTGTGTGCCACATCAGTAAGCCACTGAATGATAAACCTACAGCTGAGCTGAATGCATGTTTAGACGGCTAAAGGCACTGGTAATGTATCGGCCAAAAGGGCAAAATAAAGCCTGAAAAGGCATCGTCAACGAACGAATCGACCGACACAGACAGTTCTATAGCCCTTTGATTCGTCAACCGTGTCCATTCCTTTTCGAGCTCTATTGTACCTCCCACTGTGCCACGCACGCCCTCCAGCGTCTTTTTAAATTTCCATATACTTTTTTTGTGGCGACACTTGGCAAGTAGGCAGACGATCACTGGCCATACGAGCCACTTAGCTGACGCGCGCCCGCTACTGATACAGGTGCACACTTTCTTCTTCCTTGGGTCTTCTTTCTTAGGAGCCCCAGCCGGCTAGCCTCGCCCCGCCTGCCTCGACCATGCTCGGGCCGATGGCGACCTCCTAGCCCGCCGCCCATCCCCACCGGACGATCCCACCCTTCCCTAATAATCCCACTTGAGGAGTTCGCTGGCGACTCCTCGCCCCCGCCGCTGGCACCGCCATCTGGTTGTATCCCGTTGCTTGCTCAGCAGTGCCGCCGCCGCCTCACTCACCACCCCCTCAACCCGCCACCACCGTCGGGCCGTCCACCACCCCCAGACCCCTCCTTCTAAGCCCGCCAACCATGGAAGGTCATAAAATCTAAAACCCTAACCTCCCCCTAGTCACCGCCTCGCCCGCGATGACCTCGCTGCTAGCTTTCTGCTTGCCGCCCGCCCTGTCCCCTTCTTCCTCAAATCCGTCCACTGAGTCGTCGTATGTGCTGCTTCAGTTAGCAACGCATGCGTGCCCAATAGTGATTTGGCTGGCCATAGGATAGCAGTGGAAATGCTTCCCGCACCGAAGAACTAATCGTGTACCTCATGCGTCACACTTTCGTCATGAAAGCCAACAAGGCGACCAAGGGACGGATGGACAATTGCCAATTGGACATGATGAATAGTCTTCACAAATTTCAACGCGCATCTTTATGCGGGTTCAAGAGTAACTCTTACTCCTTTAACTTCCAAACCATTTTAAATTATCTCCCTGTCTAGATTAAAAATATTTTCTAATGCAGTTTTATAATTTTTATAGTTGAAGAAAATTCTATTAATACCTGATAAGGTTTTAAGCCATAAATTATTGAAAGTGCAGAGCTGCTAGTGGCGATGATGTCGATTGGGAGGACATCCAAAAAGAGGAGTGAGTGTGTTGATCTTCTTCTTTTCTTTTCTTTTTTGGTGCTTTATGTCAAAAGGGGAGAAAATTAGAGGGGTCAACACTTTTTTCAACGCCATGGAGAGTTTGCTGCAGCTGGAGCTTTATGTTCGTATTCGTTGAGAGTAGTCTTCATTAGGTTGTGAGTTTGAGAGTCGCTCAAAACTCTATTTGTGTAATATTGCTACCTATGTACTCTATATATGTATGGATATGGACATGTATTAATCTCTGCTGTAGCTTATCATATACTTGTGCTGAAATGTTCTTTTGGTTTAATATAAACTACTGTGTGGCGCTTGATTTGAGCTGAGCTGGTGCAGCAAGTGCGGCAGTGTTGCGGCTGGGGAGCGGCAGTGTCGCATCCTGCTGTTTAAGCAATTCAATGTTGTGCATAACCTGTCATTCGCATCACGTTTACATATATAACACAGTGTGCAGCACCCCACGGGAACATGGAAGGGGAGCCCCTCTTCGTTTTCACTAAAATATGAATTTTGGTCTTTTATGCCAATTTGAGAATTTAATTCTCTATTCACACATTTAGGGGGAGACTCTACAGTCATGGCTAAAAAAATCTCAATACTTATTTTATATCTTATGTAAGCTCTAATTGGGTTGTCATCAATCATAAAAAAGGGGAGATTAAAAGTGCAATCAAGCCCAAATTATGGGTTTGGTGATAATAACCACTCGATTAGAGGGCTAATGAGATTTATCAAGATGACAACCAGGGAAAACATGCTCGAGGATGTTACATGAAATGAAGGTGCCCCAATTACAAATGTTGGCGACTTCAAACTCAAAGAAGATTTAAATTATTTTATATTTTAAATTTGAGTATAGGAAAAGCCATACTATAAAGGGGGACACAATGCTTAAGCTAACATGTGCTACCAAGTGCTCAAAATTTCACATACATCCTCACTTTCTTAGCCAAGACAGCCAACACTCCATTCTAACCCTTGCTGTCATGCCTGGTGCGGCAGTGCCGCACCCGAAGAGAGCCATTGCCGTTGAGCGGACCTGCCGTGGTTGAGCCGCGGCACTGTCGCGATTTAAGTGACTGTTGGGAGGCAGAGGGTATTTATACCTTTCTCCTTCCTCCCCAACACCTCTCTTCGCCCACTCAACCGTTTAGTTTGTTCAGAAATAGAAAAGTGCTCTTCTCTCTCTCCTCCATTGGTGACCTTGAGCTCCCAAGCCTCTCCATTGATTTCCCCATCAACCCTTGAGAGAAAAAGGTGCCAAACTTGATTAGAGAGCAGATCCACTGATTCCCAAAGCCTAAAGAGCACTTCACGTTTTGGCAGGCGGTTGTGTTTGTTACTCTTGGAGCTTGGCTCGTAGCCGGCTAGAGCGTCGCCCGTGGAGCTTGCCAACTTATGTGGTAGCCCCGGGAGGTTTGTAACCATCTCTTGTAGCTAATAAACTCACCCCTCATCTCAAGAGTTAACTCTCTTGACTTAAGAACGAGGAAGGATTGCAAAGTCCTAGCCTTAGTGGCAACCTCAACAACGTGGACTTAGACAAGCCTTGGTGGGGAGCTGGACCACGGGATAAATCATTATGCCACCTTGTGCTTGATTTACTTCACTTGCATTTCATATTGTTGTTGAGGTGATTTCTAGGGTTTGTGGCTGATCTACTTGTGTGTGGTGTTCATACCACTTCTAGCTCTTGATCTATGAATCTCATACCTATAGGAAGCTAAGGAATTTCTCCGATCTAAGTTTTCATTCACTAATTTTGAACTATGACTCGAAGTTGTCTACAGGTGTGGTAGTGCCACGAGGTCAGGGCGGCAGTGCCACGGGTGAAATTTTACATATGCTTAAGTTTGTTTAAATAGGCCTATTCACCCCCCTCTAGGCTAACCAGAGATCCTACAAGTGTTATCAGAGCGGGTTACCTTGTGTGTGCTTCACCACGTGAGGTATGGAGCCCGGAGGAGGTACTAGTAGCATGAAGCCGGTGGACGTCGATCCGGAGCGAGTTGAGCTGCACGACACCAAGAATAGTAAGCTCAGTATGTCCACAGTGAGCAACACCACACTCCCACATCTTGAGGCTACCGATGCCGAAAGGGCTCTTAATGATGAAGAAAGAAGAAGGAAGGAAGCAAGAAAAGCAAAAAGAGAAGAAAGAGAGAAGAAGAAGAAGGAGCAGCAAAGACTTGAAGACAAGAAGCAAAGAAAAGAAGAAAAGAAGAAAGAAAGCTCAAGAGAGAAGCAAGAAGAAAAAGAAGAGAAGCTAGAAAGAAGAAGTAAAGACAACCCATGCATCATCAAGTGACATATCGAGTAGTTCCAAAGATGGAGATGATGATGAGTCCTACCAAGTGTCCAAGGGTGGCAAGAAGGAGAAGAAGGGAAAGGGCAAAGTTGACAACAACAAATATGCCGCCGTATCCTTTAACTATTCTTCTATGCCTTTGACTAATCATGATCAGAGGTGTTTCATCAATGTACCCACGGTCAAGTTACCTCATTTCAATGGGACTAACTTTGCCAAGTGGAAGCACTTGATGAGAGCCTATCTTATAAGTCTTCACCCTGGCATTTGGGAGATTCTGTGCAATGGATTTGAGCCACCAGTTGATCCCAAGAACCCAACACTAGAAGAGATGAGAATCATTCACCTCAATGATCAAGCCACAAGTGTGTTGCTTAGTGATTTGGATGGTGATGAGTACGATAGATTGATTGGGGTTGATGTTGCCAAGCAAATTTGGGACACTTTGTACCTTGCACATGAAGGGGTTGACAAAGTGAGAAAGGCAAGAATTGATTTGTTGATGTCAAAGCTCAACCGATTTATAATCTTGGATGAAGAAGGGTCACAAGAGATGTTTGATAGGTTAATGACAATGGTGGGCAAGATTAGAGGATATGGTTGTGATAAGCTAGATGATCACAAGGTTGTGAAGATCATGTTAGAGGCTTACTCACCTAGAAATGAGATTGTGGTTACTCTAATTAGAGACAAGAAGAAGTTTGAGTACTTCACACCAAATGATGTACTTAGGAGAATGTTGACCTTTGACATGCAAAGAGAGGAAGCAAATGAGAGGAAGAAGCTTGGTGAATTGCAAGCAAAGCTAGATGGCATAAAGATCAAGGATGTAGCTCTCAAGGCCAACAAATCAAGCAAGCAAGGCTCTACAAGCAAGTCCAAGATCAACAAGCAAGCATCAACAAGCAAGACCAAAGCAAGCAAGCAAGTTCAAGAGCAAGTAGAGACCACATCATCCTCAAGTGAAAGTGAAAATGATGATCAATATGAGAAGGTTGATGATGTTGCTCTCTTTATGAAGAGGTTTGAAAAGGGGCTAAAGAAGCAAGGCTACAAGGTAGATAAGAGAGTTTCTAAACAAGAAGATGAGGACATGCTATAATTGTGGTAGCACCGATCACTTCATTGCCAAGTGTCCAGATGAGATCAGGGACAACAAATACAAGAAGGACAAGAAAGAGGACAAGGTTGACCATAGGAAGAGCAAGAAGTACATGGAAGAGGCTCACATTGGGTATGAATGGGACTCAACTAGAGAGAGCTCAAGTGATGAGGATAAGAAGATTACAACCGTAGCTATCCACAAGCCATCCTCTACACCAAGGTTGTTCAACAACATGTCCGATGATGATGACTACCACTCTCACATTTGTCTTATGGTGACATCTCTAATAGTGACATTAGTGATAGCTCTAGTGATGATGAATCTAGTGATGAAGAAATTGATCAAATAACTAAAAATTTAGATGGAAAGACCAAATTATTTATCACTAAGCTAATGGAGGAGTTAGAGAGTGTCCAAGCCGAGCTAGAATCTAGAGAGGAAACTCTTATCCAACAAGAGGATCTCTACATTGCTAGCAAGGAAGCTATTGCATTAGAAAGAAGTGAGGTGGAATCCTTACGCAAGGCTTTGGCTAAAGAGCAAGAGGACCATGCTATCACAAAGAAAGCAAATAATGCACTCAAGAAAAAGTATTGTGACTTGGATGAAAAGCACAAAGAACTTGAGCCACAATATGGCATTCTTTGGGACATCAACTCACATCCCTCTAAGGCAAAGGAAGCCTCAACTCCCTCCACTAGTCAAGCTTGTGGAAAATGTTATAATCTTGATTTGAATGCCTATTCCACTAACCTTGCAAACATGGAGCCTATGAAAAAGGAGATTGCTAGGCTCAATGAAATCATTAGAAAAGGGTGCATGGGTAAGGCCCAATCTAGTGACAAGAAGAAGGATGAATCAAAAAGGCCTCAATTCAAGCAAGGAAGGCATCCCTCAATCAAGCATGGGCTCGGCCACACAAAAGGAGCCAAGACAAATGGAAGAAGGATAGTGAATGACTTTGAGTGTGTGAAGTTTGAGAGGAAGGGAAGAATTAGTGTAGAGCAGCCTGCACAGACCGTGGCAGTGCAGCGTCCCCATGGCACTACCGTGGTGAAGAGCGGCAGTGCCGTGCCCCGCAAAAATGGGAAGGCTACCAATTTTGTTCCTGATCAGACTAAGCCCAAGAAAAAGGTGTTCCAACAGAAATGGGTTCAGCAGAAGCTAAAGGAATCAGTGTGGGGCACTATGAACAAATATGCTTATCAACCAAGGGACCATGCACATCGACAAAGCTTGACCTCATGCTTTGTTTTGAAGAACAACAATAGTGGAAAAAGTGGTTGCTAAATATGTTGGAAAGGAAACCAACATATATAGCAATACTTCTATTTGGGTTTTTAAGTTTCTTGTGACTAACATGCAATGCCCCAAGTCTAGTTGGGGACCTAAATCTAGCAACTAAAATTGTTTTGCAGGCATACTCCTCCGGTGGATCAAGTTGAGTGCTTGATCATGGATGTACAAATCATATGACCGGAGAAAGGAGTATGTTCTCATCATATTCCTCGATGACGGACTCAAATGAAAACATTGTCTTTGGAGACAATTCAAAGGGGGGTGTGATTGGTCTCGATAAAGTTGCTATAACCCTTGAGCATTCAATTACAAATGTATTATATGTTGATTCGTTGAGTTACAATTTATTGTCCGTTTCTCAATTGTGTGAGATGGGCTACAATTGTCTCTTTACGGATAAGGGTGTGGAAGTCTTTCGAAGGGAGGATTCCTCTATTATCTTTATAGGTCGATTAAAGAATAAGCTTTATCTAGTTGATTTCAACAAAAGTAAAGCTAATCTTTAGACTTATTTAGTGGCAAAATCTAGCATGGGTTGGCTTTGGCATCGCCAACTACCCATGTTGGGATGAGGAACTTGGCCAAACTTCTAAAAGATGAACACATCCTTGGACTAACAAATGTTCACTTTGAGAAAGATAGGATTTGTAGCGCTTGTCAAGAGAGAAAGCAAGTTGGCGTACCTCACCCACCAAAGAGCATCATGACCACCAAGCAACCATTGGAGCTCATACACATGGATCTCTTTGGACCAGTCGCCTACCTAAGTCTTAGGGGAAACAAATATGTTCTTGTTATTGTTGATGACTATTCTTGTTTTACTTGGGTATTTTTCCTGTATGACAAGTGCCAAGTTTAAGAGAAGGTGAAGACATTTGTTAGAAAGGCTCAAAAGGAGTTCGGTCTCCCAATCAAGAAAGTATGAAGTGACAATGGGACCAAATTCAAGAACACTCAAGTTGAGGAGTTCCTTGATAAAGAGGGCATCAAGCATGAGTTTTCAACTCTATACACCCCTCAACAAAATGGTATAGTAGAGAGGAAGAACCGTACACTCATTGACATGGCAAGGACAATGCTAGATGAGTACAAGACGCTGGACATCTTTTGGTGTGATGCCATCAACACTGCTTGCCATGCCATCAACTGCATCTACCTACACAAGAAGTTAAAGAAGACTTCATATGAGCTTCTAACCGGTAACAAGCCTAAAGTGTCATACTTTAGAGTGTTTGGGTGCAAGTGTTTCATAATTAACAAGAAACCCAAAACCTCTAGATTTGCACCTAAAGTTGATGAAGGTTTTCTTCTTGGTTATGGATCAATTGAGCTTGCCTACCGTGTTTTCAACAAAACCTCCGGGAGAGTTGAAATAGCGGTAAACGTGACATTAGATGAATCTAATGGCTCTCAAGTAGAGCAAGTTTATTCAAGTGTTGTAGGAAAGGAGGATCCACCGTGTGAAGCAATCAAGCAATTGACTATTGATGATATTAGACCATAAGAAGATGAAGTCACTAAAGTGGAGATTCCTTAAGTTGCTATTGCACCAATTTTCACTAATGTACCTGATGCTAAACAGCAGCAGACCCCTGCTGCAACTTCAGCCTATGGTAGTGCCACACCTGAGAGTAGCAGTGTTGCACCTGACTAGTCAGCAGCAGCTGATTTGACTCTAGTCCATGGACAAAACCTACAACCCATCTTTGAACAAGAAGAAGATGAAGGTCCAGAAGATGAACAAGGAACAATTGAGCACCCAAGACTCAAGCAAACCATTCAACGGGATCACCTCGTTGACATCATACTTGGGAATCTTTGAAAGGGGGTATTGACTCACTCACATTTAGCAATTTGTTATCAATATTACTCATTTGTTTCCTCTTTGGAGCCTCTCAAGGTAGAAAAAGCAATTGAAGATGAAGATTGGGTGATGGCTATGCAAGAAGAGCTCAACAACTTCGAAAGGAATCAAGTGTGGACCTTGGTCGGGAGACCCAATACCAATGTCATTGGCACCAAGTGGGTTTTTCGCAACAAGCAAGATGAGAATGGAGTGGTGACAAGGAACAAGACAAGATTGATTGCTCAAGGATTCACTCAAGTAGAGGGCTTGGACTTTGAAGAAACATATGCACCGGTGGCAAGACTTGAAGCAATTCAGATGCTTCTAGCCTATGCCGCTCATCATGACTTAAAGCTATATCAAATGGATGTCAAGAGTGCATTCCTTAATGGCCCTATTCAAGAACTTGTCCATGTTGAACAACCATCGGGTTTTGAAGATCTCAAGTTCCCCAACCATGTCTATAAACTCCAAAAGGCGCTCTATGGGCTTAAGCAAGCACCAAGAGCATGGTATGAATGCCTTAAGGAATTCTTGCTCAAACAAGGCTTTGAAATAGACAAAGCCGATCCTACCCTTTTCACTTGCAAAGTTGATAAAGATATCTTTATATGCCAAATATATGTCAATGACATATTTTTTTGGTAGTACTAATCATGCTTTTTGTGAGGAATTTAGTAGGATCATGACCAAGAGATTTGAGATATCCATGATGGGTAAATTGAAGTTCTTCCTTGGTTTTCAAATCAACCAAGTAAAGGATGAAACTTTTATTAGCCAAACAAAGTACACCCATGATATGCTCAAGAAGTTTGACATGGTGAATGCCAAGCCTATCAAAACTCCCATGCCAACCAATGGACATCTTGATCTCAATGATGAAGGGAAAGCCATGGACACCAAGGTATATCATTCCATGATCAGCTCTCAACTTTATTTATGCACATCTAGGCCTGATATTATGCTTAGTTTGTGCATGTGTGCTAGATTTCAAGCTAACCCAAAAGAGTGTCACTTGGTGGCCATTAATAGAATCTTGAGATATTTAGTACACACTCCTAACCTTGGCTTGTGGTATCCTAAGGGCTCTATGTTTGATCTACTTGGGTATTCAGATTCTGATTACGCCGGTTGCAAAGTAGATCAAAAAAGAACTTCGGGGACATGTCAATTCCTTGGACAGTCCTTAGTGTCTTGGAGTTCTAAAAAACAAAATTGTGTATCGCTTTCCACTGCCAAGGCCAAGTATGTTGCAGCCGATGCATGTTGTGCTCAACTACTTTGGATGAGGCAAACCCTTCTTGATTTCGGATGTCGCTTTACCAAAATCCCATTATTGTGTGACAATGAAAGTGCCATAAAGCTTGCAAATAATCTCGTAAGCCATTCAAGAACTAAGCACATAGACATCCAACATCATTTCTTGAGAGACCACGAAACCAAAGGAGATATCAAAATTTGCCATGTGAGCACCAAAAAGCAACTAGCTAATATCTTCACTAAGCCTCTCGATGAGTCAAGGTTTTGTGCTTTGCGTAGTGAGCTAAATATACTTGATTCTCGTAATGTGGTTTGAACTATAGCACACCTTTGATTGATGACCTAGCATGGATAGGTGAAAAGTTTTGCAAAGGTTTATTTCATGTGGTTAAAAATGTTTTATCAAGTTGGACTAGTGTATTATGATCATTATTTGTAATATTTATCTGTTGCTGATCATAATATGCTAGAGATATATGTCCATATCTTATATATGTAGATATATCTAGTTTGTAGCTAAAACCCTTTGCTGTTGTGGGTGCGATAGTACCAGGCAGGTACTGCGGTAGTGCTACGTATCAGCCACGACAGTTGTAACAGAACCGACCAATTATACGAAATTAAGTAAGAAAATCATCCACCAGAGCAGACAATTTAGCAAACTTAAGCCCGTATAACCCGGTAGTCCGTGAAATCACGAAGGATCTCAAACCAACTTCCATTCCAGCCAAGATCGTAATAAGTTTAGCGGTCATCATCACATATTACATAAAGGTTTGCAATCTCAGATACATCAGAGTTTCAACATAGTTATTACAAAACCAGTTCGAATAAAAGTAGCGGAAGCCATTTGTTCAAACCACACACACACACATGGAGTTTAAATACAGTGCCAGCGAATGATCATCTCCAACAAAAGCATCAGACGAGACGTAAGGAATGACCATGCCCATGGTCCTAAGCATCACCCATCGTAGGATACAGGCAGTTGATACAGTAGCCGTAATACATCTTCCCATCTACAACAAGTGGGAATAAAACCCTGAGTACGAGAAGGTACTCAGCTAGACTTACCTGACATAACCAAAAATAAGTGACACTAAGGATTACGAAGGGCTTTATAGTAGGGTAGCTGACTCATTTGCAAAAAGAAGCATTTTTAGCATTTCATGACCCTTTTTAAAGCATTATTGTCAAGTTAACTGTTATTAACCTGTCGACTAGATTTGCACCTATACTAGAGCAAACATGTGATTAAGCAGATAATGATAACCAATGATCATTAACAACTTCCATACTATCATATTTACTATAATTGTCCAAGTGTTCCATAAACAATTACTACGATGAAGTAACTCAAGTCAAGTGCTCACTATCCAGAAGCGATGGCGATTCGAATCGATTCCTAACCAGCTGGTGATTTATTCCTTACACAAACCTCACTCACCCGCTAAAGTGAGATATTGATCACCGAGTCAACTATCCAGGAATCTCGAGTTTGCCAGGAACCACATGTACCTAGGGGCCAACCGACTGCACTTTGGTCTTATCATCCCACCCCCGTGTCCTACCACACCTGCTCTGGCACAGTGCGTTGCGGGCAATCTACTCAGCCCGAATAATCTCCTAGCTTCGTGGTCGGAAGGTACTTTATCTGGCCAGCTAAATGTAAGGCATGTGTTCAACATGACTCGAGGCCCAACAACGGTCGGTCCTTAATCGACACAGACGGAAAGCACTACAGTCCAAAACTCTGCAAGTCTCCGTCTGGTCTCAACTTCATTTAACACTTAGTTATACCATGACTTCATAGTCATCCAAGCAGATCTAGGTAACCACCTATAGCTCGCAGGTGACAGGAAATCACCCGACTTCTACCGGTCTAAGCCAGCTAAGCATTGACTCGACTGTGGATACTAGGGTAACAAGGATATAGTATAACAAAGGTAAACAAGGTATAATGCAGCAACGGTTGCAAACAACTCCTGAACGTAATGCATCAATTAAAGTAAAGCATTAAATCAATAATTGCAAACTGGGAGAAAATGCTCTAGGGCTTGCCTCTCTTGAAGGAGCTCGAACGGTGATCGGGGCACTCCGGAAGTTCCTCAACGTCCTCCTCATCGGCTTCTAGCACTTCCTGCGGCTGCACCTCGAACTGCTCCTTGGACTCCTCGGCTATGACGACTAGGTTCTCGGTTTGTGATCCTATATGATGCAATGTGCGTAAGTGCTTATGCAATCGGTGCATCAGATGAGATGAATACAATGGATATGTTTAAATGCAAGGTAGTCAACATCATTCAAGAAAATATACTACAAGCACATGTCATCTACTGCATTCTCTTCTACTCCTAATATGTTAAGTCAACATATCTTATTAAATGCTGCGTGGGCCCGTTCGGCCTGTGGGTGCTGGCCTCCGCCAACCTGAAGGAGAGGACCGCGGTGTTCTTCAGGGTGCTCAAGGCCGCCGGCAGCAACAAGCCCGTCGTGCTCATGTGCACCGACCCTACCAAGTAAGTGCGCGCACACCGGCACCCATATCTCCCGTCTGGTCTTACTACCACGCATTCGCAATGGCAAGTAGCCACCAGCCATGACATTTTCATACATGCAGCAGGTGCTGTGGTTACACGTTACACGTATATCCACTTGACTGCACTGACTTATGTTGGTTTCTTTTTGTTGCTCGGACAGGTCGTCTCTGAACCCAAATGTGTACCGCCCGACGTTTGCAGGTTTTGTCGACACGGACATTTCAAATGGAAAGATATCCCTGAGAAGCTTGGTATGCGTAGTAGCACAAGTAAACAACAAGTTTCATGTAACACAAGTCCGCCCTTTATATTTTCTTAGCTGTGGCGATTACTTTTTCCTGCAGATCGACCGATCGGTTGTCGAGAGCTTTGGAGCCGGAGGCAAGACCTGCATCCTCTCCAGGGTCTACCCATCGCTTGCCATCGGCAACAAAGCTCACCTCTACGTGTTCAACAACGGGAGGATGGACGTCAAGGTGTCCCGTCTCGCCGCATGGGAGATGAAGAAGCCAGTCATGAACGGGGCCTGAAAATCTTTAATAAATAAATCACTCATAAATAATGGACCTAAAAATAATTTTTATATATATTTTAGATGTCGTTTATGAATTGATTGCCTGTACTGAAGCGTGCCCCGTTATGTTACAGTGGTATCAGTTGCACTTGAAATAGCAAAGACAATTGAATTTATTGTTCACTTGCACAATATTTAAAGGGAAGTGCTACATTTCAGATGCCTACTAAAAATAGCTTTTCCTCCCAGCGATCAATTCCAGCATTCCGATCTAGATCCTCGCACCGATAAATCACCTTTGCTCTAGTATTTGTGAGTTTGTAGGAAAATTTTTTATAAGCTATTCAACCATCTCTAGCCATCTTGATCCTAAGGCGCTGATCTAGCCACCACCACGGCATCTCGTGGACGAGGCGTGACATGTCTTGACTGCCACCATGGTAGCCAGGCCGGGTGTGACCTAGTTGCCTCCACGGTGGGGTGGCAGCCTGAAAGGTGGGGACGATGACGACCCAACAATGAGCCTGGGAACGATGCAATGGCAACCCGGCCATGAGGCCGAGGAGCTAGGCCCACTCTGCTGCTTGACAACGACAAAGACCATGATGATTTTGAACAAATAAATAGGATTCACCCCTAAATTAATGATTTTGCTTCCCTGACAGAGATTGATTTGTTCGGCAGCACACGGTGCAGATTCGAGTGGTTTTTTTAATGTCACCGGGGGGATTACTCCCCACCCGAATATATTGCTATAGCCCAAAACAGCTTGTTTTATATTTTACAACATAGAGGAGGAAAAAACAACAACAACAAGACACCACAACACTAGGGCGAAGAGTGGCAGAAACCACAAATATACTAACGAAATTGAATTATTTGCATTGAAACTCTATAGATTTTACATGACTTAGGGTCAAACTGGTACGTGGTATCGTGATTCTAACTAGTTCTACCCTAATTGTATTATAATCTAACATTTAGGACAAATAAAACTAATACAAGAGTATTCTAGGCAGTGATGTCTAGCGCAGTCAGTAGCGTTGTTGTCATGTACATTTGTCATCTCAATGGTGACATAAAATCTTTTACTGGAGTCGGTAAAGCCTCGTGTTACGTTGTACCTGTTTTTAGAGATCCTTTGGAACAATCGTTCTAATTTCTTCTTCAATCCTCTCCAATCCTCATGGAGAATGGGTATATCAAAGGAACCCTTAAAGAACCAACTTAACTTGCATGCACCTTCTTTTTCCATCAGTGCATTCGAAGGATGGTCCAGCTGTTCCAGCCCATTTGCTTTTCTATATGGAACTGGTCCGGCCCAATTGTTGCTAGTGGCTAAACACAATAATATGTACTTTTTCTTTGAAAGAAAACGCAGTATTCGTTCAACAAGTGCGTTTAGCTGCATTTACGCCAATGGAGCACTAGCCATCCATTTGTGTGCCACATCAGTAAGCCACTGAATGATAAACCTACAGCTGAGCTGAATGCATGTTTAGACGGCTAAAGGCACTGGTAATGTATCGGCCAAAAGGGCAAAATAAAGCCTGAAAAGGCATCGTCAACGAACGAATCGACCGACACAGACAGTTCTATAGCCCTTTGATTCGTCAACCGTGTCCATTCCTTTTCGAGCTCTATTGTACCTCCCACTGTGCCACGCACGCCCTCCAGCGTCTTTTTAAATTTCCATATACTTTTTTTGTGGCGACACTTGGCAAGTAGGCAGACGATCACTGGCCATACGAGCCACTTAGCTGACGCGCGCCCGCTACTGATACAGGTGCACACTTTCTTCTTCCTTGGGTCTTCTTTCTTAGGAGCCCCAGCCGGCTAGCCTCGCCCCGCCTGCCTCGACCATGCTCGGGCCGATGGCGACCTCCTAGCCCGCCGCCCATCCCCACCGGACGATCCCACCCTTCCCTAATAATCCCACTTGAGGAGTTCGCTGGCGACTCCTCGCCCCCGCCGCTGGCACCGCCATCTGGTTGTATCCCGTTGCTTGCTCAGCAGTGCCGCCGCCGCCTCACTCACCACCCCCTCAACCCGCCACCACCGTCGGGCCGTCCACCACCCCCAGACCCCTCCTTCTAAGCCCGCCAACCATGGAAGGTCATAAAATCTAAAACCCTAACCTCCCCCTAGTCACCGCCTCGCCCGCGATGACCTCGCTGCTAGCTTTCTGCTTGCCGCCCGCCCTGTCCCCTTCTTCCTCAAATCCGTCCACTGAGTCGTCGTATGTGCTGCTTCAGTTAGCAACGCATGCGTGCCCAATAGTGATTTGGCTGGCCATAGGATAGCAGTGGAAATGCTTCCCGCACCGAAGAACTAATCGTGTACCTCATGCGTCACACTTTCGTCATGAAAGCCAACAAGGCGACCAAGGGACGGATGGACAATTGCCAATTGGACATGATGAATAGTCTTCACAAATTTCAACGCGCATCTTTATGCGGGTTCAAGAGTAACTCTTACTCCTTTAACTTCCAAACCATTTTAAATTATCTCCCTGTCTAGATTAAAAATATTTTCTAATGCAGTTTTATAATTTTTATAGTTGAAGAAAATTCTATTAATACCTGATAAGGTTTTAAGCCATAAATTATTGAAAGTGCAGAGCTGCTAGTGGCGATGATGTCGATTGGGAGGACATCCAAAAAGAGGAGTGAGTGTGTTGATCTTCTTCTTTTCTTTTCTTTTTTGGTGCTTTATGTCAAAAGGGGAGAAAATTAGAGGGGTCAACACTTTTTTCAACGCCATGGAGAGTTTGCTGCAGCTGGAGCTTTATGTTCGTATTCGTTGAGAGTAGTCTTCATTAGGTTGTGAGTTTGAGAGTCGCTCAAAACTCTATTTGTGTAATATTGCTACCTATGTACTCTATATATGTATGGATATGGACATGTATTAATCTCTGCTGTAGCTTATCATATACTTGTGCTGAAATGTTCTTTTGGTTTAATATAAACTACTGTGTGGCGCTTGATTTGAGCTGAGCTGGTGCAGCAAGTGCGGCAGTGTTGCGGCTGGGGAGCGGCAGTGTCGCATCCTGCTGTTTAAGCAATTCAATGTTGTGCATAACCTGTCATTCGCATCACGTTTACATATATAACACAGTGTGCAGCACCCCACGGGAACATGGAAGGGGAGCCCCTCTTCGTTTTCACTAAAATATGAATTTTGGTCTTTTATGCCAATTTGAGAATTTAATTCTCTATTCACACATTTAGGGGGAGACTCTACAGTCATGGCTAAAAAAATCTCAATACTTATTTTATATCTTATGTAAGCTCTAATTGGGTTGTCATCAATCATAAAAAAGGGGAGATTAAAAGTGCAATCAAGCCCAAATTATGGGTTTGGTGATAATAACCACTCGATTAGAGGGCTAATGAGATTTATCAAGATGACAACCAGGGAAAACATGCTCGAGGATGTTACATGAAATGAAGGTGCCCCAATTACAAATGTTGGCGACTTCAAACTCAAAGAAGATTTAAATTATTTTATATTTTAAATTTGAGTATAGGAAAAGCCATACTATAAAGGGGGACACAATGCTTAAGCTAACATGTGCTACCAAGTGCTCAAAATTTCACATACATCCTCACTTTCTTAGCCAAGACAGCCAACACTCCATTCTAACCCTTGCTGTCATGCCTGGTGCGGCAGTGCCGCACCCGAAGAGAGCCATTGCCGTTGAGCGGACCTGCCGTGGTTGAGCCGCGGCACTGTCGCGATTTAAGTGACTGTTGGGAGGCAGAGGGTATTTATACCTTTCTCCTTCCTCCCCAACACCTCTCTTCGCCCACTCAACCGTTTAGTTTGTTCAGAAATAGAAAAGTGCTCTTCTCTCTCTCCTCCATTGGTGACCTTGAGCTCCCAAGCCTCTCCATTGATTTCCCCATCAACCCTTGAGAGAAAAAGGTGCCAAACTTGATTAGAGAGCAGATCCACTGATTCCCAAAGCCTAAAGAGCACTTCACGTTTTGGCAGGCGGTTGTGTTTGTTACTCTTGGAGCTTGGCTCGTAGCCGGCTAGAGCGTCGCCCGTGGAGCTTGCCAACTTATGTGGTAGCCCCGGGAGGTTTGTAACCATCTCTTGTAGCTAATAAACTCACCCCTCATCTCAAGAGTTAACTCTCTTGACTTAAGAACGAGGAAGGATTGCAAAGTCCTAGCCTTAGTGGCAACCTCAACAACGTGGACTTAGACAAGCCTTGGTGGGGAGCTGGACCACGGGATAAATCATTATGCCACCTTGTGCTTGATTTACTTCACTTGCATTTCATATTGTTGTTGAGGTGATTTCTAGGGTTTGTGGCTGATCTACTTGTGTGTGGTGTTCATACCACTTCTAGCTCTTGATCTATGAATCTCATACCTATAGGAAGCTAAGGAATTTCTCCGATCTAAGTTTTCATTCACTAATTTTGAACTATGACTCGAAGTTGTCTACAGGTGTGGTAGTGCCACGAGGTCAGGGCGGCAGTGCCACGGGTGAAATTTTACATATGCTTAAGTTTGTTTAAATAGGCCTATTCACCCCCCTCTAGGCTAACCAGAGATCCTACAAGTGTTATCAGAGCGGGTTACCTTGTGTGTGCTTCACCACGTGAGGTATGGAGCCCGGAGGAGGTACTAGTAGCATGAAGCCGGTGGACGTCGATCCGGAGCGAGTTGAGCTGCACGACACCAAGAATAGTAAGCTCAGTATGTCCACAGTGAGCAACACCACACTCCCACATCTTGAGGCTACCGATGCCGAAAGGGCTCTTAATGATGAAGAAAGAAGAAGGAAGGAAGCAAGAAAAGCAAAAAGAGAAGAAAGAGAGAAGAAGAAGAAGGAGCAGCAAAGACTTGAAGACAAGAAGCAAAGAAAAGAAGAAAAGAAGAAAGAAAGCTCAAGAGAGAAGCAAGAAGAAAAAGAAGAGAAGCTAGAAAGAAGAAGTAAAGACAACCCATGCATCATCAAGTGACATATCGAGTAGTTCCAAAGATGGAGATGATGATGAGTCCTACCAAGTGTCCAAGGGTGGCAAGAAGGAGAAGAAGGGAAAGGGCAAAGTTGACAACAACAAATATGCCGCCGTATCCTTTAACTATTCTTCTATGCCTTTGACTAATCATGATCAGAGGTGTTTCATCAATGTACCCACGGTCAAGTTACCTCATTTCAATGGGACTAACTTTGCCAAGTGGAAGCACTTGATGAGAGCCTATCTTATAAGTCTTCACCCTGGCATTTGGGAGATTCTGTGCAATGGATTTGAGCCACCAGTTGATCCCAAGAACCCAACACTAGAAGAGATGAGAATCATTCACCTCAATGATCAAGCCACAAGTGTGTTGCTTAGTGATTTGGATGGTGATGAGTACGATAGATTGATTGGGGTTGATGTTGCCAAGCAAATTTGGGACACTTTGTACCTTGCACATGAAGGGGTTGACAAAGTGAGAAAGGCAAGAATTGATTTGTTGATGTCAAAGCTCAACCGATTTATAATCTTGGATGAAGAAGGGTCACAAGAGATGTTTGATAGGTTAATGACAATGGTGGGCAAGATTAGAGGATATGGTTGTGATAAGCTAGATGATCACAAGGTTGTGAAGATCATGTTAGAGGCTTACTCACCTAGAAATGAGATTGTGGTTACTCTAATTAGAGACAAGAAGAAGTTTGAGTACTTCACACCAAATGATGTACTTAGGAGAATGTTGACCTTTGACATGCAAAGAGAGGAAGCAAATGAGAGGAAGAAGCTTGGTGAATTGCAAGCAAAGCTAGATGGCATAAAGATCAAGGATGTAGCTCTCAAGGCCAACAAATCAAGCAAGCAAGGCTCTACAAGCAAGTCCAAGATCAACAAGCAAGCATCAACAAGCAAGACCAAAGCAAGCAAGCAAGTTCAAGAGCAAGTAGAGACCACATCATCCTCAAGTGAAAGTGAAAATGATGATCAATATGAGAAGGTTGATGATGTTGCTCTCTTTATGAAGAGGTTTGAAAAGGGGCTAAAGAAGCAAGGCTACAAGGTAGATAAGAGAGTTTCTAAACAAGAAGATGAGGACATGCTATAATTGTGGTAGCACCGATCACTTCATTGCCAAGTGTCCAGATGAGATCAGGGACAACAAATACAAGAAGGACAAGAAAGAGGACAAGGTTGACCATAGGAAGAGCAAGAAGTACATGGAAGAGGCTCACATTGGGTATGAATGGGACTCAACTAGAGAGAGCTCAAGTGATGAGGATAAGAAGATTACAACCGTAGCTATCCACAAGCCATCCTCTACACCAAGGTTGTTCAACAACATGTCCGATGATGATGACTACCACTCTCACATTTGTCTTATGGTGACATCTCTAATAGTGACATTAGTGATAGCTCTAGTGATGATGAATCTAGTGATGAAGAAATTGATCAAATAACTAAAAATTTAGATGGAAAGACCAAATTATTTATCACTAAGCTAATGGAGGAGTTAGAGAGTGTCCAAGCCGAGCTAGAATCTAGAGAGGAAACTCTTATCCAACAAGAGGATCTCTACATTGCTAGCAAGGAAGCTATTGCATTAGAAAGAAGTGAGGTGGAATCCTTACGCAAGGCTTTGGCTAAAGAGCAAGAGGACCATGCTATCACAAAGAAAGCAAATAATGCACTCAAGAAAAAGTATTGTGACTTGGATGAAAAGCACAAAGAACTTGAGCCACAATATGGCATTCTTTGGGACATCAACTCACATCCCTCTAAGGCAAAGGAAGCCTCAACTCCCTCCACTAGTCAAGCTTGTGGAAAATGTTATAATCTTGATTTGAATGCCTATTCCACTAACCTTGCAAACATGGAGCCTATGAAAAAGGAGATTGCTAGGCTCAATGAAATCATTAGAAAAGGGTGCATGGGTAAGGCCCAATCTAGTGACAAGAAGAAGGATGAATCAAAAAGGCCTCAATTCAAGCAAGGAAGGCATCCCTCAATCAAGCATGGGCTCGGCCACACAAAAGGAGCCAAGACAAATGGAAGAAGGATAGTGAATGACTTTGAGTGTGTGAAGTTTGAGAGGAAGGGAAGAATTAGTGTAGAGCAGCCTGCACAGACCGTGGCAGTGCAGCGTCCCCATGGCACTACCGTGGTGAAGAGCGGCAGTGCCGTGCCCCGCAAAAATGGGAAGGCTACCAATTTTGTTCCTGATCAGACTAAGCCCAAGAAAAAGGTGTTCCAACAGAAATGGGTTCAGCAGAAGCTAAAGGAATCAGTGTGGGGCACTATGAACAAATATGCTTATCAACCAAGGGACCATGCACATCGACAAAGCTTGACCTCATGCTTTGTTTTGAAGAACAACAATAGTGGAAAAAGTGGTTGCTAAATATGTTGGAAAGGAAACCAACATATATAGCAATACTTCTATTTGGGTTTTTAAGTTTCTTGTGACTAACATGCAATGCCCCAAGTCTAGTTGGGGACCTAAATCTAGCAACTAAAATTGTTTTGCAGGCATACTCCTCCGGTGGATCAAGTTGAGTGCTTGATCATGGATGTACAAATCATATGACCGGAGAAAGGAGTATGTTCTCATCATATTCCTCGATGACGGACTCAAATGAAAACATTGTCTTTGGAGACAATTCAAAGGGGGGTGTGATTGGTCTCGATAAAGTTGCTATAACCCTTGAGCATTCAATTACAAATGTATTATATGTTGATTCGTTGAGTTACAATTTATTGTCCGTTTCTCAATTGTGTGAGATGGGCTACAATTGTCTCTTTACGGATAAGGGTGTGGAAGTCTTTCGAAGGGAGGATTCCTCTATTATCTTTATAGGTCGATTAAAGAATAAGCTTTATCTAGTTGATTTCAACAAAAGTAAAGCTAATCTTTAGACTTATTTAGTGGCAAAATCTAGCATGGGTTGGCTTTGGCATCGCCAACTACCCATGTTGGGATGAGGAACTTGGCCAAACTTCTAAAAGATGAACACATCCTTGGACTAACAAATGTTCACTTTGAGAAAGATAGGATTTGTAGCGCTTGTCAAGAGAGAAAGCAAGTTGGCGTACCTCACCCACCAAAGAGCATCATGACCACCAAGCAACCATTGGAGCTCATACACATGGATCTCTTTGGACCAGTCGCCTACCTAAGTCTTAGGGGAAACAAATATGTTCTTGTTATTGTTGATGACTATTCTTGTTTTACTTGGGTATTTTTCCTGTATGACAAGTGCCAAGTTTAAGAGAAGGTGAAGACATTTGTTAGAAAGGCTCAAAAGGAGTTCGGTCTCCCAATCAAGAAAGTATGAAGTGACAATGGGACCAAATTCAAGAACACTCAAGTTGAGGAGTTCCTTGATAAAGAGGGCATCAAGCATGAGTTTTCAACTCTATACACCCCTCAACAAAATGGTATAGTAGAGAGGAAGAACCGTACACTCATTGACATGGCAAGGACAATGCTAGATGAGTACAAGACGCTGGACATCTTTTGGTGTGATGCCATCAACACTGCTTGCCATGCCATCAACTGCATCTACCTACACAAGAAGTTAAAGAAGACTTCATATGAGCTTCTAACCGGTAACAAGCCTAAAGTGTCATACTTTAGAGTGTTTGGGTGCAAGTGTTTCATAATTAACAAGAAACCCAAAACCTCTAGATTTGCACCTAAAGTTGATGAAGGTTTTCTTCTTGGTTATGGATCAATTGAGCTTGCCTACCGTGTTTTCAACAAAACCTCCGGGAGAGTTGAAATAGCGGTAAACGTGACATTAGATGAATCTAATGGCTCTCAAGTAGAGCAAGTTTATTCAAGTGTTGTAGGAAAGGAGGATCCACCGTGTGAAGCAATCAAGCAATTGACTATTGATGATATTAGACCATAAGAAGATGAAGTCACTAAAGTGGAGATTCCTTAAGTTGCTATTGCACCAATTTTCACTAATGTACCTGATGCTAAACAGCAGCAGACCCCTGCTGCAACTTCAGCCTATGGTAGTGCCACACCTGAGAGTAGCAGTGTTGCACCTGACTAGTCAGCAGCAGCTGATTTGACTCTAGTCCATGGACAAAACCTACAACCCATCTTTGAACAAGAAGAAGATGAAGGTCCAGAAGATGAACAAGGAACAATTGAGCACCCAAGACTCAAGCAAACCATTCAACGGGATCACCTCGTTGACATCATACTTGGGAATCTTTGAAAGGGGGTATTGACTCACTCACATTTAGCAATTTGTTATCAATATTACTCATTTGTTTCCTCTTTGGAGCCTCTCAAGGTAGAAAAAGCAATTGAAGATGAAGATTGGGTGATGGCTATGCAAGAAGAGCTCAACAACTTCGAAAGGAATCAAGTGTGGACCTTGGTCGGGAGACCCAATACCAATGTCATTGGCACCAAGTGGGTTTTTCGCAACAAGCAAGATGAGAATGGAGTGGTGACAAGGAACAAGACAAGATTGATTGCTCAAGGATTCACTCAAGTAGAGGGCTTGGACTTTGAAGAAACATATGCACCGGTGGCAAGACTTGAAGCAATTCAGATGCTTCTAGCCTATGCCGCTCATCATGACTTAAAGCTATATCAAATGGATGTCAAGAGTGCATTCCTTAATGGCCCTATTCAAGAACTTGTCCATGTTGAACAACCATCGGGTTTTGAAGATCTCAAGTTCCCCAACCATGTCTATAAACTCCAAAAGGCGCTCTATGGGCTTAAGCAAGCACCAAGAGCATGGTATGAATGCCTTAAGGAATTCTTGCTCAAACAAGGCTTTGAAATAGACAAAGCCGATCCTACCCTTTTCACTTGCAAAGTTGATAAAGATATCTTTATATGCCAAATATATGTCAATGACATATTTTTTTGGTAGTACTAATCATGCTTTTTGTGAGGAATTTAGTAGGATCATGACCAAGAGATTTGAGATATCCATGATGGGTAAATTGAAGTTCTTCCTTGGTTTTCAAATCAACCAAGTAAAGGATGAAACTTTTATTAGCCAAACAAAGTACACCCATGATATGCTCAAGAAGTTTGACATGGTGAATGCCAAGCCTATCAAAACTCCCATGCCAACCAATGGACATCTTGATCTCAATGATGAAGGGAAAGCCATGGACACCAAGGTATATCATTCCATGATCAGCTCTCAACTTTATTTATGCACATCTAGGCCTGATATTATGCTTAGTTTGTGCATGTGTGCTAGATTTCAAGCTAACCCAAAAGAGTGTCACTTGGTGGCCATTAATAGAATCTTGAGATATTTAGTACACACTCCTAACCTTGGCTTGTGGTATCCTAAGGGCTCTATGTTTGATCTACTTGGGTATTCAGATTCTGATTACGCCGGTTGCAAAGTAGATCAAAAAAGAACTTCGGGGACATGTCAATTCCTTGGACAGTCCTTAGTGTCTTGGAGTTCTAAAAAACAAAATTGTGTATCGCTTTCCACTGCCAAGGCCAAGTATGTTGCAGCCGATGCATGTTGTGCTCAACTACTTTGGATGAGGCAAACCCTTCTTGATTTCGGATGTCGCTTTACCAAAATCCCATTATTGTGTGACAATGAAAGTGCCATAAAGCTTGCAAATAATCTCGTAAGCCATTCAAGAACTAAGCACATAGACATCCAACATCATTTCTTGAGAGACCACGAAACCAAAGGAGATATCAAAATTTGCCATGTGAGCACCAAAAAGCAACTAGCTAATATCTTCACTAAGCCTCTCGATGAGTCAAGGTTTTGTGCTTTGCGTAGTGAGCTAAATATACTTGATTCTCGTAATGTGGTTTGAACTATAGCACACCTTTGATTGATGACCTAGCATGGATAGGTGAAAAGTTTTGCAAAGGTTTATTTCATGTGGTTAAAAATGTTTTATCAAGTTGGACTAGTGTATTATGATCATTATTTGTAATATTTATCTGTTGCTGATCATAATATGCTAGAGATATATGTCCATATCTTATATATGTAGATATATCTAGTTTGTAGCTAAAACCCTTTGCTGTTGTGGGTGCGATAGTACCAGGCAGGTACTGCGGTAGTGCTACGTATCAGCCACGACAGTTGTAACAGAACCGACCAATTATACGAAATTAAGTAAGAAAATCATCCACCAGAGCAGACAATTTAGCAAACTTAAGCCCGTATAACCCGGTAGTCCGTGAAATCACGAAGGATCTCAAACCAACTTCCATTCCAGCCAAGATCGTAATAAGTTTAGCGGTCATCATCACATATTACATAAAGGTTTGCAATCTCAGATACATCAGAGTTTCAACATAGTTATTACAAAACCAGTTCGAATAAAAGTAGCGGAAGCCATTTGTTCAAACCACACACACACACATGGAGTTTAAATACAGTGCCAGCGAATGATCATCTCCAACAAAAGCATCAGACGAGACGTAAGGAATGACCATGCCCATGGTCCTAAGCATCACCCATCGTAGGATACAGGCAGTTGATACAGTAGCCGTAATACATCTTCCCATCTACAACAAGTGGGAATAAAACCCTGAGTACGAGAAGGTACTCAGCTAGACTTACCTGACATAACCAAAAATAAGTGACACTAAGGATTACGAAGGGCTTTATAGTAGGGTAGCTGACTCATTTGCAAAAAGAAGCATTTTTAGCATTTCATGACCCTTTTTAAAGCATTATTGTCAAGTTAACTGTTATTAACCTGTCGACTAGATTTGCACCTATACTAGAGCAAACATGTGATTAAGCAGATAATGATAACCAATGATCATTAACAACTTCCATACTATCATATTTACTATAATTGTCCAAGTGTTCCATAAACAATTACTACGATGAAGTAACTCAAGTCAAGTGCTCACTATCCAGAAGCGATGGCGATTCGAATCGATTCCTAACCAGCTGGTGATTTATTCCTTACACAAACCTCACTCACCCGCTAAAGTGAGATATTGATCACCGAGTCAACTATCCAGGAATCTCGAGTTTGCCAGGAACCACATGTACCTAGGGGCCAACCGACTGCACTTTGGTCTTATCATCCCACCCCCGTGTCCTACCACACCTGCTCTGGCACAGTGCGTTGCGGGCAATCTACTCAGCCCGAATAATCTCCTAGCTTCGTGGTCGGAAGGTACTTTATCTGGCCAGCTAAATGTAAGGCATGTGTTCAACATGACTCGAGGCCCAACAACGGTCGGTCCTTAATCGACACAGACGGAAAGCACTACAGTCCAAAACTCTGCAAGTCTCCGTCTGGTCTCAACTTCATTTAACACTTAGTTATACCATGACTTCATAGTCATCCAAGCAGATCTAGGTAACCACCTATAGCTCGCAGGTGACAGGAAATCACCCGACTTCTACCGGTCTAAGCCAGCTAAGCATTGACTCGACTGTGGATACTAGGGTAACAAGGATATAGTATAACAAAGGTAAACAAGGTATAATGCAGCAACGGTTGCAAACAACTCCTGAACGTAATGCATCAATTAAAGTAAAGCATTAAATCAATAATTGCAAACTGGGAGAAAATGCTCTAGGGCTTGCCTCTCTTGAAGGAGCTCGAACGGTGATCGGGGCACTCCGGAAGTTCCTCAACGTCCTCCTCATCGGCTTCTAGCACTTCCTGCGGCTGCACCTCGAACTGCTCCTTGGACTCCTCGGCTATGACGACTAGGTTCTCGGTTTGTGATCCTATATGATGCAATGTGCGTAAGTGCTTATGCAATCGGTGCATCAGATGAGATGAATACAATGGATATGTTTAAATGCAAGGTAGTCAACATCATTCAAGAAAATATACTACAAGCACATGTCATCTACTGCATTCTCTTCTACTCCTAATATGTTAAGTCAACATATCTTATTAAATGCTTCAAAGATACACCAAAGCTTTACTAATTTCTTAAACACACATAAAGCAACACTTAATTAAACCCTAATGAATAATAGGTTTGAATAGCAACCTCTATTTTTATTGCTTAGAAAAATCTTAGAAAATTACCATAGCACATTACTACCCTAAGTAGTCTACCATCAGATTTTCATGGTGTTTGAATGAGTGGATTAGCCTACACAAAAATAACAAGCTATGGCAGGATTATGAACACAAAAATACTTTGAACTGCGAAAAGTGTCAAACAATAGAGTTAGTATTTTTCCTAGGTTCTTCATAGCATACAATGATTGTACAAAAATTATCACATGCATGTTTTATACAAAGTTTGCTCTCTAGCTAAAATAACAAAAATTAGCCATTAAAGGCACTTGGACTACACAACAAAATTTTTTCTATAGCACAAGCATGACACATATTTTTCCTAGGAAGTACATGACATAGGAAGGTTAACAAACTTGGAATCATATTTTTCTGAAGCCTATAGATTTTTCTACATATTTTTCAAGTTATCAGCAATATACATGATTAAATAAAATTCTACAGCAAAGTATCTCAAAAATGACATGCAATAATTTTCCCAAGTAGATCTGATGATAAGTAACCTAGACAAATTTATTTCAATAGATTTGGAGCAACTTTGAGTATCCAAACATTTTTCAAACCATTTCTATTTTCAAATAATAAAGAAAAATGGAAAACAATTCATTCAATTGATACTGGGCCAGCCCGCTGGAATCAATCGGCCCACGGCCACTTTTGGCCTGTGCGGCCCGAGCGCAAGGAAGGGGAGACGGCCTGGCAGGGCATCGGCCCACGGCCTAGCTTGGCCTGGCTTGGCTGAGGCAGAGGCCATGCCGGCGCTTGCGCTGTCGCGGCGGCGCGACTCGGCCACAAGGCCGGCAGCCATCTCCGACCGAGACAGGGTGAGATAGCGGGCGCATGCGATGTGCGAGAAGCTGGCGAATGCGGTAGGGTAGCTAGGCGGGGTTGGAGAAGAGGTGGAAGGGGCCTTCCATGGCGGCCGAGCACAGTGGCGCCATGGCCGGCGGTGGCGAGGCTTGAGACGGCTCTACCTGAGCTCGACAGACGGCGCAAACGTGTGCACGACTTGAAGGAGAGCGAGGAGGAGCTGCGGGCGTGTGATTGCTGGCCGAGGTGGAGGAGCCACGGCGGATTTCGCTGGTGGGTGCGGTGGCGCGGTGAGAGGCAGAGCTGCGGGCGCTCAGCTCTGGCGGAGAGGAGAGGCAGCGCGGGAATGAGCGAGCGAGCGCACCGGCTATGGCAGGAATAGGTGGGCGCGTGGGTGCGGGCGTAGGCCGGCTGCGACGCGCGGCGGCATCGACGGCGCATGGCCGCCACACGGTGGGCAAGCTCTGCCGTGATCGGGCGCGTGGCGCGGCTGGGCAGGCACGCGGAGGCAGGCCAGGCGCGGCGCGGCGCTGGGCTGGGCCGAGCGAGGCAAGGTGCGCGCGGGAGGCTAGCTGGGCCGGCTTCGGCCATGGGCCAGAAACGAGGCGGCGGCCCGCGAAGGAGAAAAAGCCCTTTTCCAAATATATTCACAAGGAATTTTTAAATGTCATCTTTCAAATATTATTTTGAGCAAGAAAATGACATCTTTTGAAAATGTACCAAAAATGAAAGTTGATTAGAATTTAATTCTCTACAACTTTGCTTTTATGACCACAGCCACATTCTTTCTAGATTTTGAATTGTAAGATCAAAGTCCACGTTTAACTCAAAACCCTAATTTTTGGGAATTTATTTTTGAAGCCAAATTTTGAATTAATTTGAATACAAACCTTGCTCCAAAAATTGAACTAAACATTTCTAGATGATTTACCATGATAGCCAAACATGTTTTACTAACCGAGCAAGCAAAATCAGGGCAAAACAATTCTAACAAAGGTATGCAACATTTAGGTTTCACAACATGTTTCATATGTTTCGAAGCAGTGTTTCAATTGTTATTTACATGATTAGGCATGTATGATTAGGATGCTTGATGATGCATGATATGTATGATTTGCAGTGCCTAATGCAGGCATAACACCGGGGTGTTATAGCCCTCCCCCCTTATAAAAATCTCGTCCTGAGATTTGGGTTACGAACCATTTGTTATAAAAATCTTCATAAGCTTTTTGTAGATACTCTCCTGTTTCCCAAGTTGCATCTCCCTCGTCATGATGATCCCACTGTATCTTGTATATTTTCACCACACTATTCCGAGTAGCACGTTCCTTAGTGTCTAACACCCGGACTGGTTGCTCACGATATACCAAATCTGATTTGAGTTGGATACCTCGAGGTTCTATTCTTTCCTCTAGAACACGCAAACATTTCTTGGCATGTGATACATGGAAAACTAGGAAAACGGTACTCATGGTTTCAGGTAACTCTAACTTGTAGGCTACCAGACCTCTTTGTTCCAAGATCTTGTATGGTCCTACGAATCTCGTGGTAAGCTTTCTTCGGACTCCAAACCTTTTCTTCTTCATTGGCATGACTTTTAGATAAACATAGTCACCAACTTCAAACATAAGGGGTCTCCTTCTTCTGTCTGCATAGCTTTTCTGACGTGATTGGGCTGCTTTCATATTCTACTGAATAATATGAACTTTCTTCTCGGCTTCTTCTACAAAGTCAATGCCATAATACCTTCTATCTCCAGGCTCGACCCAATTCAATGGTGTTCTACATTTTCTGCCATATAAAGCTTCGAATGGGGCCATCTTGATGCTTTCTTGATAACTATTATTATAAGAAAACTCAGCTAACGGTAACCATGACTCCCATGATCCCTTAGTAGACAATACACAGGCTCTTAACATATCCTCCAAAATAGCATTCACTCATTTAGTCTGACCATCTGTCTGAGGATGATAAGCGGTACTGCGAATCAAACTAGTTCCTAAGCCTTTGTGTAAATGTTCCCAAAAGTGAGCCATGAACTATGAGCCTCTATCAGATACTATGGTCTTTGGTATACCATGCAACCTCATAATTTCTGCGATATACTTCTCGGCATATTGAGGTGGTCGATAATCTATTTTGACAGGCAAGAAATGAGCGGTCTTGGCAAGACGGTCCACAATTACCCAAATCGAATCATGTCCTTTTTGAGTAGTGGGCAAACCCATGATAAAATCCATGCTGATATCGTCCCACTTCCAACTAGGGACTGATAAGGGTTGCAACATACTAGCAGGTTTCATGTGAATAGCTTTCACTCGACAACAGGTGTCACATCTAACAATATATGCTATAATTTCTTTCTTCATTTTGGTCCACCAATAACGAGATCTTAGTTCTTGATACATCTTACTACTTCCAGGATGGATAGATAGCTTAGAAAGGTGAGCTTCATCCATGAGTTTATTCCTAAGCTCTCGATCCTTGGGAACCACAAGACGGTCGTCAAACCACAACACGCCCTGTTCATCCACTTTAAAGTATTGAGACGGCTTTTCTTTTATTTTCTCTTTGATGTGGAATATCCCCTTGTCGGTTTTCTAGCCTTCTATTATCTTACTCTCCAAAGATCAACTAATCTGAATACTATGTAACATAGCAGGATGCATTAGATCTAACCCATCTTCAAGTAATGGCTGCACATTTAAGTAATGTGACTTTCTGCTCAAAGCATCTGCCACTACATTGGCTTTTCTAGGATGATATTGCACATTCAAGATGTAATCTTTGATCAATTCCAACCATCTGCGCTATCTCATGTTTAACTCTGATTGGGTAAAGATATACTTAAGACTCTTGTGATCCATGAAAATATTGCACACATTACCAAGTAGATAATGTCTCCAAATTTTTAGGGCGTGCACAACTGCAGCAAGTTCAAGATCATGTGTTGGATAGTTGACCTCGTGCTTTCTCAATTGACATGATGCATAAGCAATGACTCTCCTTTCTTGCATAAGAACACAGCCTAATCTAGTTTTCAATGCGTCGCAAAACACATCAAATGGTTTCTCGATATCTGGTTGTGTGAGAACAGGAGCAGTGGTCAACAGTTTCCACAAAGTGTGGAAAGCTGCTTCACACTCCTCTATCTACACAAACTTGTGATCCTTCTGTAGGAGACTTGTCATCGGTTTGGCAATCTTCGAAAAGTCTGGTATAAAGCAACGGTAATAACCAGCTAGTCCTAAGAAACTTCTAATCTCAGGAACTGTGGTCGGTGCTTTCCAATTCATAACTTCTTGCACCTTACTTGGATCGACTGAAACCCCATTCTCTGACATAATGTGACCAAGGAAAGGAACTTCCTTCAACCAGAATTCGCATTTGCTAAACTTAGCATATAGTTGATGATCCCTCAGTCTGGTCAAGACAGTTCTCAGATGCTCTTCATGATCTTTCTCATTCTCGGAGTACACCAGAATGTCATCGATGAACACTACCACAAACTTATCTAATTCTGGCATGAAAATTGTATTCATCAAAAACATAAAGTATGCAGGAGCATTTGTCAAGCCAAAAGACATGACAAGATACTCATACAACCTGTATCTAGTGGAAAATGCAGTTTTTGGTATATCCTGTGGCCTAATCTTGATCTGATGATAACCGGATCTCAAATCTATTTTTGAGAACACCTTGGCCTTGGATAGTTGGTCAAACAGAACATCAATATGAGGCAAGGGATACTTATTCTTTATGGTTACAGCATTGAGTGGCCTGTAATCTAAGCACATTCTCAACATGCCCTCTTTCTTCTTCACAAACAAGGAGGGACATCCCCATTCAGACTTGCTTGGCCGAATAAACCCCTTTTTTGATAAATCTTCTAATTGCTTCTTCAGCTCAGCTAGTTCATCTGGAGGCATCTGATAGGGTCTCCTTGAAATCGGAGCTGTTCTGGGGACTAACTCAATTCCAAACTCAATCTCCCTATCCGGCGGAAGACCAGGTAGCTCATCCGGGAATACATCCGGAAATTCACACACTACCAGAATCTGATGAATAGGAATGACTGCCGTAGCATATGTAACACTTATAAGGTCTGTTCTCCGAGGCAATGGTACTTGGAAAGTACCCTCACCCAGGGGATCCTTAAGGGTAAGTACTCGACTTCCAGTATCTATGACTGCTCCCCAATCCTTCATCCAATTCATCCCTATTATGACATCCAAAACTAATCCAGGCATAACTATCAAGTTCACTCGGAACTTCCTGCTACCTAATTCAAGGGTTGCCCCTCGAACCATCCAGTTAGTCAAAACATCAGCCCCTGCTGAACTTATACGGTAACCATAACCCAATTCTGTGCATAGTTGTTCATGTTTCAGTGCAAATGCTTGACTCATAAAAGAATGTAATGATCCATAATCAAATAGAACAACTGTAGGGTCATTGTTGATAGGAAACTTACCAGCAGTGATGGGCTCTCCCTCAGGAATTTCATCCACTATCGTACTATGCACTCTAGCATTATAAGTCTGCTGCTTCTTCTTGGGCGGGTACGGACAAAACCTCAAGAAATGGCCGGGTTGATCATAGTTATAGCAGGGTCCTCTCACTGTCCTAGCAGATCCCACAGCTCCCTTGGAACTGCCTTGTACCATAGTTGCGGCTGCTTTGTTGGGTTGTACTGCCATCTTGTAAGGCTTCTGAGGTCCACGAAAATTCTAACTTCTTTGCTGAGGTGGCCTGAACCTAGCACCAGGTGCCGATGGGCGATATGGAGGATGACCTCCCATAGGTGCTCTAGCTTGCGACGGACCACCTTCAAGGGCTCTCTTGCATGTCTTAGCTGCGGTGCTGGCGTTGTTATTTTTCTCTTGCTTCAGACAGTCGCTGATGAAGTCATTGAATCTGACACGGTTGTTGGTACCAACATGCTTCATCATTTTTGGATTGAGTCTCCTCTTGAAACTAGCTATTCTTTTAGCATCTGTGTCAACCATGTCGGGAGCATAGCGACACAAGTTGTTGAAGGCATGCAAATATTGCGTCATGGTCTTGGTGCCCTGGTTCAACGCCAGAAACTCTCCCAACTTCATCTCGATCAGCCCGGGTGGAATATAGACTCCACGGAAGGCCTCAGCAAACTCTCTCCAAGAAATCTAAGCATTTGGAGGGAAGGTGGTGCGATGGTGCTTCCACCACATTCCCGCCGGTCCCTGCAATTGAAGTGCAGCATACTCCGTTTTCAGCACCTCAGTCATCCTCAACACACGGAATTTATCTTCCATCGTGTTGATCCATTCCTCAGCATCGAGTGGCTCTGTTGCTTCCTTGAATACTGGTGGCCTAGTATCCATGAAATCTTTGAAGCTACTATATTGGTTCACTCCCATGCCACCGCCTTTATTGTTACCACGTTGAACGTTGTTGGCGATGGTGCGCAGAAAATCCTCCATGTTCTTCTAAGATTGTTCCGCGTTGCGCTGACTCCCGAGCAGCTGTGCGAGGAACATCTTGGGGGTAAACAGGGGAGGAGGTGGCAAATGTGGTTCATGGGGAGGCTCATTGTTGTTACCGTGGTTTCCACCACCACCACCACCGGTCCCCGCACCGTTAGCACCGGTCTCAGTGGCCTCATATGTGGTTCGGCGAGTGTTTGTCATCTGCATATTTCAGCAACAAGTAATGATTGAGTGAAGCTATAATAATTGCGAGTGAAGGAAAAATTATGCCGTACTAAATTTACTGGAGAGAATAAATTCATACAATAAAACAGAGGCACAACAATCGCATCCCAATTAAAACAACAGCACTTTAATCAAATTACTTCAACGGCAAACATCGCGTCCATACAATCAAATTGCCAGCATACATACACTAGACTTTTTATGCGTTCAGATATCGCATTCAAAAATCAAGTTCCAACCACATGCCAAGTCTCATACGTTCGAAGCAACATACAATAGGTTACATGCCAACAAAAGAAAGGTCATCGCGACAGGACCTAGATACTAGTGCAAGGCAACTAGCCTACTCCTCGGGGCCATCGTCGGGATCGAAGATGTCACCATCGCCCCTAGGTGAAACTATAGGCTCGTCCTCATTGTCGTCATCGATATCCATGCCAGCGGCGTCTGGTGGAGCATATGGGTCAACCCCATTGTAGAGCGCATGAAACTCCTCGTGCAGGTTGCCGTTATATTCCTCTAGCTCATCAACCCTCTACAGTAGAAGGTCCCTCTTGTCCTAGGCTTCATTCCTTTCCTAAACCAACTGTCCAATCATGCGGTCTGCATTGTTGTTGGCTTGAGTCAACGTATGCACCCGTTGCATAGCTCTATCACCTCTCTCAACCGCCTGATCTCGCTGTAAGTTCATATCAGCCAACTGCTCCTGCAAGCTAGCTATAGCACATGCCTGTCTCTTCTTCTGCTTTCTCCCCTTGAGCTTATCCTCACCACGCAAGCTAGTCAAAGTCCAGTAGGTACTCTCGAGACCCTCATACGCTCTAATGGTGGTGAACATAGCACTCATTGCCTAGTTGTCGCTAGCCTATCCTTCAGCTGGACCTCTGACCAATGCACTTCCCTAAGGCTGAACCCAAATGGCATCACGAGGATCATCCCTAGGAAAAGTGCTAGCTAGAGCTGCTGCAAGCTCACTGGGAAATCTGCTCATAATGTCCCTGATGACATGGAAGGCTGCTCCCTCTGCACCCTCAGTTGGAGTGCGACCCTCAAACTCCAAATGCCAACCATCCCAATCTAGAGCATCACCGAGAGCAGGAACTGTGATCTCCACCACTATGAGTCCATCCTCTGCTAACTAGCTCTCATTCCAAGAGTACATCGGCTCTTGACCCTCTGGGTACCCCACATCATGGAGCACTCTCCAAAGCAAGGTCGGCATGCCAAACTCGCTCAAGAAGGTGTCCGTGGTGTGATGCTCCCTCAGGGCCAACAGACGTCGAGGTGCTCTTCCTCCGGTGGACTTATGGGCGGTCTGCTTCATGCGGGCCATCTGTAGCAAAAGTTCTTTTATTACCTCGGGGAAACATATTTTAGGTGATACCACTTTTATCAAAATGAGATAATCAATTTATAAGGGGAGGAATGCATGACATGAGTGAAATGCCCAAGTAACATGATGTATGTACATGCCGTATGTTCTCACAAACTTAGGAAATAGATAATTTCTAACGACGAATTCGGTGGCATACAAACGATCTCACAAATACGTAGCTAATACGTTCTACATGATATCGTTGTTTTGTACCTACAGAAGATTCATTTCAGCCCAATTCCCAATGAATGCATAAAAGCAGTAAAGTTTTATCTACACGCTCTACACGAATCCCAAGATACATGTACAACGGTAGTAACTACCCGAACCATCGTCCTATTGATGGCATCGCCTCAATAGACGGAAGACCCATACATGAGATACCTTTGTAAAACACACGTAGAACATGTAATTACTCCAGCATCATATAAGCATTCACCCTAGATCGATGGTGTATCCGATCATGCTCTCACAACTCACACTTACCGAGGTGTAGAGGCAAATGATCCATACATTACCACTCAAACAAGTGGCACTCATACAATAGCATGCCGTATGAGCGACGAAAGAGAAATATGATGCAAGAACCCCAGTCAGTACTTAATTAAGCCACCTAAAGTCCTTAACTGGGCATAAAGGATATGACCACTGGCACACTTTATAGTTTGGAAATCACGTTTTTCAAATGTCTTTTTGTTTTAAATACACTTGTGAACAGTAACACGCTAAACCATGCTCTGATGCCACCTATAACAGAACCGACCAATTATTCGAAATTAAGTAAGAAAATCATCCGCCAGAGCAGACGATTTAGCAAACTTAAGCCCGTATAACCCGGTAGTCCGTGAAATCACAAAGGATCTCAAACCAACTTCCATTCCAGGCAAGATCGTAATAAGTTTAGCGGTCACCATCACATATTACATAAAGGTTCGCAATCTCAGATACATCAGAGTTTCAACATAGTTATTACAAAACCAGTTCAAATAAAAGTAGCGGAAGCCATTTGTTCAAACCACACACACACTCACATGGAATTTAAATACAGTGCCAGCGAATGATCATCTCCAACAAAAGCATCAGACGAGACATAAGGAATGACCATGCCCATGGTCCTAAGCATCACTCATTGTAGGATACAGGCAGTTGATACAGTAGCCGTAATACATCTGCCCATCTGCAACAAGTGGGAATAAAACCCTAAGTACGAGAAGGTACTCAGCTAGACTTACCCGACATAACCGAAAATAAGTGACACCAAGGATTATGAAGGGCTTTATAGTAGGGTAGCTGACTCATTTGCAAAAAGAAGCATTTTTAGCATTTCATGACCCTTTTTAAAGCATTATTGTCAAGTTAACTGTTATTAACCTGTCGACTAGATTTGCACCTATACTAGAGCAAACATGTGATTAAGCAGATAATGATAACCAATGATCATCAACAACTTCCATACTGTCATATTTACTATAACTATCCAAGTGTTCCATAAACAATTACTACGATGAAGTAACTCAAGTCAAGTGCTCACTATCCAGGAGCGATGGCGATTCGAATCGATTCCTAACCAGCTGGTGATTTATTCCTTACACAAACCTCACTCACCCGCTAAAGTGAGATATTGATCACCGAGTCAACTATCTAGGAATCTCGAGTTTGCCAGGAACCACATGTACCTGGGGGCCGACCGACTGCACTTTGGTCTTATCATCCCGCCCTCGTGTCCTACCACACCTGCTCTGGCACAGTGCGTTGCGGGCAATCTACTCGGCCTGAATAATCTCCCAGCTTCATGGTCGGAAGGTACTTTATCCGGCCAGCTAAATGTAAGGCATGCGTTCAACATGACTCGAGGCCCAACAATGGTTGGTCCTTAATCGACACAGACGGAAAGTACTACAGTCCAAAACTCTGCAAGTCTCTGTCCGGTCTCAACTTCATTTAACACTTAGTTATACCATGACTTCATAGTCATCCAAGCAGATCCAGGTAACCACCTATAGCTCGCAGGTGACAGGAAATCACTCGACTTCTGCCGGTCTAAGCCAGCTAAGCATTGACTCGACTGTGGATACCAGGGTAACAAGGATATAGTATAACAAAGGTAAACAAGGTATAATGCAGCAACGGTTGCAAACAACTCCTGAACATAATGCATCAATTAAAGTAAAGCATTAAATCAATAATTGCAAACCGGGAGAAAATGCTTCGGGGCTTGCCTCTCTCGAAGGAGCTTGGATGGTGATCGGGGCACTCCGGAAGTTCCTCAACATCCTCCTTGTCAGCTTCTGGCACTTCCTACGGCTGCACCTCGAACTACTCCTTGGGCTCCTCAGTTATGATGACTAGGTTCTCGATTTGTGATCCTGTATGATGCAATGCGCATAAGTGCTTATGCAATCGGTGCATCGGATGAGATGAATACAATGGATATGTTTAAATGCAAGGTAGTCAACATCATTCAAGAAAATATACTACAAGCACATGTCATCTACTGCATTCTCTTCTACTCCTAATATGTTAAGTCAACATATCTTATTAAATGCTTCAAAGATACACCAAAGCTTTACTAATTTCTTAAACACACATAAAGCAACACTTAATTAAACCCTAATTAATAATAGGTTTGAATAGCGACCTCTATTTTTATTGCTTAGAAAAATCTTAGAAAATTACCATAGCACATTACTACCCTAAGTAGTCTACCATCAGATTTTCATGGTGTTTGAATGAGTGGATTAGCCTACACAAAAATAACAAGCTATGGTAGGATTATGAACACAAAAATACTTTGAACTGCGAAAAGTGTCAAACAACAGAGTTAGTATTTTTCCTAGGTTCTTCATAGCATACAATGACTGTACAAAAATTATCACATGCATGTTTTATACAAAGTTTGCTCTCTAGCTAAAATAACAAAAATCAGCCATTAAAGGCACTTGAACTACACCTCAAAATTTTTCTACAACACAAGCATGACACATATTTTTCCTAGGAAGTACATGACATAAGAAGGTTAACAAACTTGGAATCATATTTTTCTGAATCCTATAGATTTTTCTACATATTTTTCAAGTTATCAGCAATATACATGATTAAATAAAATTCTACAGCAAAGTATCTAAAAAATGACATGCGATAATTTTCCCAAGTAGATCTGATGATAAGTAACCTAGACAAATTTATTTCAACAGATTTGGAGCAACTTTGAGTATCCAAACATTTTTCAAACCATTTCTATTTTCAAATAATAAAGAAAAATGGAAAACAATTCATTCAATCGATACTGGGCCAGCCCGCTGGAATCAATCGGCCCATGGCCACTTTTGGCCTGCACGGCCTGAGCGCAAGGAAGGGGAGACGGCCCGGCAGGGCGTCGGCCCACAGCCTGGCTCGGCCTGGCTTGGCTGAGGCAGAGGCCACGCCGGCGCTTGCGCTGTCGCGGTGGCGCGGCTCGGCCACGAGGCCGACGGCCATCTCCGGCCGAGACAGGGCGAGATAGCGGGCGCATGCGATGCGCGAGAAGCTAGCGAATGCAGTAGGGTAGCTAGGCGGGGTTGGAGAAGAGGAGGAAGGGGCCTTCCATGGTGGCTGAGCACGGCGGCGCCATGGCTGTCGGTGGCGAGGCTTGAGACGGATCTACCTGAGCTCGGCAGGCGGCGCAAATGTGAGCATGACTTGAAGGAGAGCGAGGCGGAGCTTCGGGCGCGTGATTGCTGGCCGAGGTGGAGGAGCCGCGGTGGATTTCGCCGGCGGGTGCGGTGGCGCGGCGAGAGGCAGAGCTACGGGCGCTCGGCTCTGGCGGAGAGGAGAGGCAGCGCGGGAATGAGCGAGCGAGTGCACCGGCTACGGCAGGAATAGGCGGGCACGTGGGCACGGGCGCAGGCCGGCTGCGATGCGCGGTGGCATCGACGGCGCATGGCCGCCACGTGGCGGGCAAGCTCTACCGCGGTCGGGCGCATGGCGTAGTCGGGCAGGCGCGTGGAGGCAGGCCAGGCGCGGCGCGGCGCTGGGCTGGGCCGAGCGAGGCAAGGCACGCGCGGGAGGCTGGCTGGGCCGGCTTCGGCCGTGGGCCAGAAACGAGGCAGTGGCCCGCGAAGGAGAAAAAGCCCTTTTCCAAATATATTCACAAAGGAATTTTTAAATGCCATCTTTCAAATATTATTTTAAGCAAGAAAATGACATCTTTTGAAAATGTACCAAAAATGAAAGTTGATTAGAATTTAATTCTCTACAACTTTGCTTTTATGACCACAGCCACATTCTTTCTAGATTTTGAATTGTAAGATCAAAGTCCACGTTTAACTCAAAACCCTAATTTTTGGGAATTTATTTTTGAAGCCAAATTTTGAATTAATTTGAATACAAACCTTGCTCCAAAAATTGAACTAAACATTTCTAGATGATTTACCATGATAGCCAAACATGTTTTACTAACCGAGCAAGCAAAATCAGGGCAAAACAATTCTAACAAAGGTATGCAACATTTAGGTTTCACAACATGTTTCATATGTTTCGAAGCAGTGTTTCAATTGTTATTTACATGATTAGGCATGTATGATTAGGATGCTTGATGATGCATGATATGTATGATTTGCAGTGCCTAATGCAGGCATAACACCGAGGTGTTATAGCAGTGCCGCATTTTGAATCTCGCCTGGAGATTGGGCCACAACGGCAGTTACTATGGGCCCCACCTTTTATCCCTTTACTCCTATGTGGGCTGCAATAACTTCTCACTCCCTCTCCCTTCCATCCCGACGCGCCACACCCTTCCTCTCTTCCACGCGCATCACTAGTGCCATCGTCATGCCCTCCTTGTCGTGTTTCGGCGGTGCCGCACCGGTTGCCGGAGCTCTAGTGCTTCGCCAGTTACCGCTGTAGCTCGTGGGTGGGGCAGTTTCCCTTCTCTTCCCTTCAATCTGCGCAATCCAAGGTGATAACCCTAATCCTCCCTAATCTATGCAATGGAGTTGTTTTTTCCTTGGAGTAAGGTTTCTAGTGACTGTATGATTAGGATAGAAATAAGTTTGATGGACAAAGTGAATCAATATGTAGATTCATAGGTAGAGTGTCACTTGAGGCTGCGATAGTGCCACATGTTGGGCATGGCTATGCTATGCACAGCAGGTTGTTTATGCAATTCCAAGTGATATTCTGTCAATGGCTCTCTATTTTGATTGGATTTGTGCACTAGATTTATTACTCTCTTAAACATGAAGTTACTTTACCTATCTAGTGGTCAACTCCATGTTCTTGTTAGGTCTACCTTTCTGAGATTGGTTAGTGGCTTAGAAAAGCACTTGAGAAAAGGTTTGAGTAAGAGAGAAGAAGTAGATCATGGGAGAAGTGAAGCACTAGGCACAGCAGTGCCATCCCTAGTGTGCGGCAGTGCCACACCATCTGAACAGTTTGGTTTATGGTGCTTTCCTAACTCAAGATTTGAATCATCTCACCTATTCGAACTGTTTCACCAGTGTTTTTCTACCCTCCATCTATACAGTTTCTTATTTGGACCTATATTCTTATACATAGATGTCTTTGTGTGGTGATGAAGAACAGAGGGTCAAGCGGAAGTTCAATGCTCCCAAGGAGAAGCCTATCCCTCATCAAGGAAGAGGGGTAGCCAGCAGTAGCAAAGGTGCAGCAGGCACTAGTGAGGTTGCCCGAGGTAGGGGGAGCTATGATGATCAAATCCAAGAAGAGGAAGCTTTGGAGCTAGCGGGTCATGTCATTCCTCTAGATGCTTGTCCTGATACTCCACCACATATAGATGAGTTTGATCCTTCCTATCTTTGCGATTATGAGGAGGATGTGGTGGAAAAGAGAGCGAATGACACCCGACAACATAATGTTGTCAACTACATGCGCAAGCAAAAGGCAGTTGAAGAGGAAATGATGGAGAACCCCTATGAGCAGCCAAAGGATCTGGGGGTTGACTATAGGTTTTAATGTCTTCCATTCCAACTTCTATACCTCAGTCACCTTCAATAATAAGAAGTCAAAAATTATGAAGATGATGTACATTGATTGGGAAGAGCTGATGCAGAAGAATGACTCCAACTTCAATAGGGCAATTGAGGCTTGTGAGAACTTTGGTTTGACTGACATCATGGCCCTCAGGTATAATTGGAACATAGAAGTGCTAGCTCAGTTTCATGCCACATACTTCTATAAGAATGAGACCAATGAGATACATTGGATGACTAAGGGTTGGAACTACCATGTTGACTTCACCACTTTTAGCCAGATCCTTGGATTTGATGCGGAGCATCATGGGTTCTCCTATATCCATGATGAGAGGAGGGCTAAGATTAGAGAGTTTGCCTTCATGTACCTTGCTGGTAATGATGCAGATGGCAAGGTAAAGGGCCTAAAGAGCTTCTATTACATTCTCAACAACCTCATTAGGCACATTATCAGTCCAAAGGATGGAGCTGCCTCTGATCTTAATGGCTATGTGAGGAATGTGCATGCTAGATTTGCTCCTAGTGGAGATAAATTCAATGTTCCTCGCTTCATGTGGCAAGAGCTCCAGGTGGCAATGAATGATGAAAGGAAGGGGCTGCCCTATGCTCCTTACCTAATGTTTATGATTGAGAGAGTCACTGGCTATAAGTTTTTTCTAGAATGGGCTGCATGAGTAGTATAGGATTGAGAAGGCCAGACATGCCAAGGCTACTGAGACCATTTCCTCTCCTTCAAATGAGCCTGAGTCTCCCTGTAGTGGCAAGAAAAAGAAGAAGAAGAACAAGATGGTGCAATGGATCAAGGCCATCTTTGGCAAATGCACCTATGCAGCTGAGAGGGCTTATGAGACTCAGATAGAGCAGCGAGAGCAGCGTGCGGCTGCTAATCTTCCACCTCTTCCTTCACCACCACCTCCTCCATAGTATGATCTACCTAGCCTTTTGGATTCTAATGAGGATGATGAGGATGAGACTGAGGTGGAGCTTGAGACTCACATGACGTTGAGTACTACCTTGTAGTCCTTGAGGAGGAGCACCAGACACCAGCGCTACACTTCGACCACCCATCGCCATGGGAGGGTGGTGGTGTCCTCCGACGACAATAGCGATGATGATGATGGCGGTGAAGGGGCTGCTGCAGATGGTAGTACGGCTGCTGGTGGCAATGATGCCGATTGGGAGGACATCCAAGAAGAGGAGTGAGTGTGTTGATCTTTCTTCTTTTCTTTCCTTTTTGGTGCTTTATGCCAAAAGGGGGAGAAAATTAGAGGGGTCAACACTTTTTTCAATGCCATGGAGAGTTTGCTACAGCTAGAGCTTCATGTTTGTATTCGTTGAGAGTAGTCTTCGTTAGGTTGTGAGTTTGAGAGTCGCTCAAAACTCTATTTGTGTAATATTGCTACCTATGTACTCTATATATGTATGGATATGGACATGTATTAATCTGTGTTGTAGCTTGTCGTATACTATGTATTAATCTTTTGGTTTAGTATAAACTACTATGTGGCACTTGATTTGAGATGAGCTGGTGCAGCAAGTGCGGCAGTGCCGCACATCTGGCCCGGCAATGCCGCTTTGTGGCAGTGCTACGACTAGGGAGCGATAGTGCTGCTTCCTGTTGTTTAAGCAATTCAATGTTGTGCATAACCTGTCATTCTCATCATGATTACATACAAGACACAATGTGCAGCACCCCACAGGACCATGGATAATGGGGGGACCCTCTTCGCTTTCACTAAAATGTGAATTTTGGTCTTTTATGCTAATTTGAGAATTCAATTCTCTATTCACACATTTAGGGGGAGACTTTAGACCCATGGCTCAAAAAATCTCAGTACTTATTTCATATCTTATGTAAGCTCTAATTGGGTTGTCATCAATCACCAAAAATGGAGAGATTAAAAGTGCAATCAAGCCCAAATTGTGGGTTTTGGTGATAATGACCACTCGATTAGAGGACTAATAAGATTTATCAAGATGACAAGCAGGGAAAATATGCTCGAGGATGTTACATGAATGGAGGTGCCCCCAATTACAAATGTTAGTGACTTCAAACTCAAAGGAGGTTTAAATTCTTTTATATTTTGAATTTGAGTATAGGAAAAGCTATACTATAAAGGGGGATACAATGCTTAAGCTAACATGTGCTACCAAGTGCTCAAAATTCCACATACATCCTCACTTTCTTAGCCAAGACAACCAACACTCCATTCTAACCCTTGCTGTCATGCCTGGTGCGGCAGTGCCGCACCCAAAGAGAGGCATTGTTGCTGAGCGGACCTGTCGTGCTTGAGCCGTGGCACTGCCATGACTTAGCCTTAGTGGCAACCTCAACAACGTGGACTTAGGCAAGTCTTGGTGGGGAGCTGAACCATGTGATAAATCATTGTGTCACCTTGTGCTTGATTTATTTCACTTGCATTTCATATTGTTGTTGAGGTGGTTTCTAGGGTTTGTGGCCGATCTACTTGTGTGTGGTGTTCGTACCACTTCTAGCTCTCGATCTATGAACCTCATACCTATAGGAAGCTAAGGAATTTCTCTGGTCTAAGTTCCCATTCACTGATTTTGAACTATGACTTGAAGTTGTCTACAGGTGCGGCAGTGCCGCTATTCTAGCCTAGTAGTGCCACTATCCGGTAGTGCCGCGAGGTCAGAGCGGTAGTGCCATGGGTGAAATTTGACATCTGCTTGAGTTTTGTTTTAATAGGCCTATTCACCCCCTCTAGGCTAACTAGAGATCCTACAAATATGCCTTTAAGCTTATAAAAATTTAGACAAACAACTTATAGTAGTGTTTGGTTGGAAGAACTAGAAGGGATAAAATGGGATGGACCTATTTTTGGAGGCGTTTAGTTCAGAGCCACATGGTGGCAGAGTCATCCCACTCAGCATATTCTCTAAAGATATAGAACCAGCTTGCCCTCAAAATTTTGATGGACTAACTTATCCCACTTGGGATGAGCACTCCTTGTGAAAGCACGTAGGGCATGGGGAAGATGAGCAAGCGCGACCTCTGGTGGTAGCGACCTCCATCTTGAGCTACAAATATGATGGCAGGGCGAGGCATGGGACATGAGCATGATGTGCGGGAGTTGAGAGAACCGGTGGTGAGGCCTGACTATAGGCCACAATCGGACTCATAGGGTTGCAACAGTGCAAGAGCTAAAGAGCGGAAACGAGTGCGACATGGGCAATGCAAAGGGCTATGTAGGTGCGGAGGGAGACGCGGGCTATCTGGAGGGTTGTGGTAGGACCATGGGAGGACAGCGCGGACCGTGCAAAGTGCGATGGTGGGGCCATGTAAAGGGCAGCGCAAGGTGCAGTGTGCTGCACGTACGGTGCAAAGGGGTTGGAGCGGCTGAGAGGGCGGCATGGCATGCGGAGTGCTGCAGCATAGATGTGTGATGCGTCAGTAGGGAAGAGAAAGAGATAAAGCAAGAGGAAGAAAATTAAAAACACAGATAGGTGGACCCAACATGTTCGTGTCTTATCCCACTTTTTGATATCTTTGAACCAAACACAAAATAGGGATGGATCCTTCTCCCTCAACCAAACACTAGATGGGACCTAGCCATTGCTGACACAAAAGATAGATCCATCCCATTCTACCTTGTCCCCCAACCAAACTGGCCCTTAGAGATAGATTAGGACATGACAAACCCAAATAAAATGTTTAGTCTCATGAAATGTCTTGAGAAACTTCCAAAAATTAGATTTAGCTCTAAAATAGAAAATATGAAAATAAATAAATGAACTCCCAAATACATTATAATTAATGGCTAATTGTGTTGAAAAAAACTTTCTAGTTTCTACGACAAAAATATGAGCTTCAACCAGCAACACATAGTCCTCTTTGTCTTGACTTTGAGAGGGGCGTCAGCTTTGGCTTATGTGGTTTCTTCGATAAAGCCATGTCAAACACTCACATATGAAAATGACTTATGAAGCCAAACTCAAGCAAAAAGTGATGAAGCCAAAGCCATAAAAATGTGCCTTTTGTGGCTTTATCATTTTTTAAGAAGGCAAAGCACAACCAAAGAGGGTCTTAATGTCAATTGCGTTCATGCTTGTTGCATTTCATGTTTTGTTGTGGAAAGTTTTCAAAATGTGTTTCGGCTTTGATTAAATGTTTTGGAAACCAGATTTTTGTAGATATTTTTCCTATCTTCCTAGATCTCAATCTATTTTTGAAAGTTTTATAGAGATACTTTCGTGAGCTCTTAATATTTTGTTTTACTTTATTGTGACCCAATCTATCTCTAAGATCATTTTTTGAAATTTTAAGAATCTTAGAAACATTTTTCATGGTTTAAGAGCTATCAAGTATTTATGATTTTCTTAACTAAAAAAGATGAAACCACATTGAAATCCATTTCTAACCATGGAGGTAATTTACAATTTTAGAGTATAGGGTTAAGATATCCAATTTACGAGTTTTTTTGCGACAATATCCAATTTACGAGTTTAAGCAGTTGAAAGGTCCTAATGGCTAGAGGGGGGTGAATAGCCTATTAAAAATTTCTACAACAACACCTAAGCCAAGTGGTTAAACAATTAAATGGTGAAGCAAGTGTTGCACTAGACTACTAAAAATGCAAGCCTCATATCCACAATTCTAGTAGTTATGATCTCTAATTCACACAAGAGGCTAAGTCACTACTCTCTAAGTTAGTGAGCTCTTAAAGACTAACTAAAGAGCCTCACTAACCACTAGACACAACACAAGCTAGCTCTCAAAACTAATTACACTAAAGAGCTTAGCTACATTAGGAATGTAAATACAAGAGAGGTTGTGAATGTTATACCGTCGTGGCAAGAGATGATCAATCAATCACAATGAATACCAATGGAATCCTCGGAGATAATGATGACACAAGATTTTTCACCGATGTTCACTTGCTTGCCGGCAAGCTAGTCTCCATTGTGGTGATTCACTCACTTGGGGGTTCATGCGCTAATAGGTATCACACGCCTAACCCACAATCGGGTGCCGCATAACCAACACAAGATGAGGATCCATAAGCCACGAGCAATCCACTAGAGTACCTTTTGGCTCTCCACCGAAGAAAGGTCAAGAACCCCTCACAATCACCACAATTGGAGCTAGAGACAATCACCTTCCTCTGCTAGACGATCCTCACTGCACCAAGCCATCTAGGTGGCGGCAACCACCAAGAGAAACAAGCGAAATCCAAAGTAAAACACAATCACCAAGTGCATCTAGATTCAATCACTCAAGCAATGCACTGGATTTACTCCCAATCTCATAAAGATGATGAATCTAAGATGGAGATGAGTGGGAGGGCTTTGGCTTAGCTCACTAGGTTGCTATGTCAATGAAAAAAGCTAACAAGGTGAGCAAGAGTCGGCTACAGGGCTTAAATAGAAGCCCCCACGAAATAGAGTCGTTGGGCTCAACACACAGCCCAACTCACGATGACCGGATGCGTCGGTTGGGATGACCGGACATAGCCTAGCCAGCGTTTGGTCACTAGATGGAGGCCACATGTGCTTTGCATTCAACGTCACGTGTTCGATCCCAATGGTCAACTCAGTTGCATCAATGGTTAAGTGATGACTGGACACAGGGCCACAAGACCGGACATGCCACCGCAGTGTCCGATCATGCCTATGCCTAAGCCGCCACGCCTTTGACCTGACGCAATAGTCAAGTGACCAGATGCTCCACAACATGGAGTCCGGTTGGGTCTAGTAAGCATAGAGAGAGGAATTTTCATGACCAGACGTGTCCGCTCACGCATGACCGGACACGACCCCGAGGCCAATCCTCTCTGGATCAATTCCATGTGATACATTAGTGTACATCATAGGTGACTGAGCGCACCCCCTATGCGTCCAATCTTGGACTCCACCAGAGTTTGGTGCAAAACCCTAAGCCACGCCGCCTCTATTACACTGACCGGACGCACAGCCAATGTTCGGTGTAGCGTCCGGTCAAAGGAAAATAGTTCCTCCACTTCTCCAACTTTGCCACCCTTGATCAAATTTGATAACCACCAAGTGTATCACCATATGCACATGTGTTAGCATGTTTTCAAAAATATTTTCAAGGGTGTTGACACTCACTAGAATCTAAATGCATATGCAATGAATTAGAACATCTAGTGGCACTTTGATAACCACATTTCGATACGAGTTTCACCCCTCTTAATAATACGGCTATCTATCCTAAATGTGATCACACTCACTAAGTGTCTTGATCACTAAAAACACAAAAGCTCCTATGGATATACCTTTGCCTTGAGCTTTTTGTTTTTCTCTTTCTTCTTTTACAAGCCCGAGCACTTGATCATCACCATGGCCATCACCACCATTATGATCTTCATCCATTTGCTCCACCACTTGGAATGTGCTACCCTATCTCATGATCACTTAGAGCAATGGGTTAGCACTTAGGGTTTCATCAATTCATGAAAACCAAACTAGAGCTTTCAATCTTCCCTTTTTTGGTAATTGATGACAACCCTTTCACAAAGATATGAATTGAAATTCATTTGAATCCATGTTGCTTGCCCAATCATTTTTACCATGTGTAAAGGATTTGGACAAGTTTCATGAACTCGAGTTGGTAGCATTAGCTCCCCCTTCATATGTGCTAAGAGTTTGGATTGAAGCTTGCACATATGCATGTATTTAAGTTATGGGAGACTAATGTCTACCAAATGATGCTAAGGTGTAAGAGATGGACCTTTGAAGCATGATAGCAATCGGAGTGCACCAAATATACCATCCTTAGCACCATGGTTAGTTAGATACCACTTGGAATTACTTGCAAAACACAAACACTAGATAGCTCGTGAGATCAACATTATAAGCAAGGTTCTAGTACCACTTGAAAACCAAGCAACTAAGCAAGGTATGTCTAACTATCATCCTACGCATGCTAGTTTTTCATTTCATCATTCAAACCTACAACTGGTATATACCACACAAGCATGGAATTCTAATTTAAAACTTGTGCTATGCAAGCAAACATACGAAATGCACATTCAAATGCACGAATCAAGTTTATGAGCTTGCTCCCCCTACTTGTGTGCTCAAATTTTAATTGATCCCTTTACTTTTATAATTCTCCCCCTATGTCAAAGTTCTCCCCCTTTGTCATCTTTTCACTATCTTTGTGCGCTAATTTCTCCCTCTTTGTCATCAATGGCCACAAAGGTTCAATTTTAGATAGGTTAAGATTATCAATGTCAATCAATGGGGTGAGGATCATTTCCCAAATTTAGTCCAATCTAGAATACTTGCCAAAGATATTTAACTCGGTTTGATCCAAGGACAAACTTCTTCACACCTCATTTCAAGGGTTATCTTGACCATGTTGAGTTAAACACATATAGCTCATTTTCTAGATCAAACACTAGGTTAACAAGCCCATAAACATGTCATATGCTAACACTAGATGAAGTCAAGCAAATAAGCAATAGTGGTACCATACAAGCATCACATTCATTTGATTTTTATGAATAAGCCTATAAACATGAGGAATGACTAGATGCACTTAACACATCCTTAGCAAAGAATATATGCATGCCAATCAATTTTTACCTTGGATTGCTCAAAGGAGAGGCATGTCATATTAGTGGGGGTGCATCAACACATATTTGACAAATCCAATATGTTTAACTCATTCCTTAGCTTGCAAAACCAATTCTCATCAAGTGGCTTGGTGAATATGTCAGTAAGTTGATCTTTGGTGCCCACACTCTCAATGCAAATGTCCCCTTTTGTTGATGATCTCTTATGAAATGGTGGCAGACATCAATGTGCTTTGTTCTTGCATGTTGAACCGGATTGTTGGTTAGCTTGATTGCACTCTCATTGTCACATGGCAATGGCACTTTCTTGAACTTGATCCCAAAGTCATTCAATGTGGCCTTCATTCAAAGAATTTGTGCACAACAACTATCGGTGGATATGTATTTGGCTTTGGTGATTGATAATGCAGCACTATTTTGCTTCTTTGATGACCATGGAACATGTGATCTTTCAAATAGTTGACAAGTGCCCAAAGTGCTTTTCCTTTCAACCTTGCATCCCGCATAATTTGAGTCAGAGTAACCAACTAGATCAAACTTTACTCCTTTGGGATACCACAAACCAATATTTTGTGTATGCTTCAAGTACATCAATATTCTCTTTGTAGCCTTCAAATGACTTTTCTCTTGGTGAGGCTTGAAATCTTGCACACATGCACACACTAAACATGACATCTGGCCTTGATGTGGTCACATAGAGTAGGCTTCCAATCATAGAGCAATACAACTTTTCATCCACCATGTTGCCACTTGCATCACTATCCAAATTGCCATTTGTTCCCATGGGTGTGCTAATTGGCTTTGCTTCATTCGTGCCAACTTCTTGAGCATGTCTTTGATGTACCTACCATGACTCACAAATATACCATTCTTCAATTGCTTGATTTGAAGTCCAAGAAAGTAACTCAACTCTCCAATCATGGACATCTCAAACTCACTAGCCATCATCTTCCCAATCTCTTCACAAAAATCTTGGTTGGTTGATCCAAATATGATATCATCCATATAGATTTGCAACACAAACAAGTCCTTCCCAATCTTCTTGGTGAAAAGAGTGGTGTCAACCTTGCCCATTATGAATCCCTTTGAGAGTAGGAAATCCCTCAATCTCTCATACCATGCTCTAGGTGCTTGTTTCAATCCATACAATGCCTTCTTCAACTTGTACACATGGTTGGGCTTTTTGTCATCTTCAAAACTGGGAGGTTGCTCAACATACAATTTTTCATTAATGTAGACATTGAGAAATGCACTCTTCACATCCATTTAATAGAGCTTGATGTTGTGGGCACAAGCATAGGCTAGCAAGATTCTAATTGCTTCTAATCTAGCAACCAGGGCATATGTTTCTCCAAAGTCAAGACCTTCGACTCGAGTGTAACCTTGTGCTACCAATCTTGCTTTATTCCTTAGAACTATCCCATCTTGATATTGCTTGTTTCTAAAGATCTTTTTGGTTCCAATGACATTATGGTTCTTTGGTCCCTCAACTAGTTTCCATACTTGATTTCTAGTGATTTGTTCAATTCTTCATTCATAGCATTCACCCAATCCACATCCATCAATGGTCTTCTATCTTCTTTGGTTCAATGGATGACATAAATGAGAAGTGCTCACAAAATGAAGCCAATCTTGATCTTGTTTCACCTCTAGAAATATCTCCAATTATAGTGTACAATGGATGATCTCTTGCAATATTAGTTGGTTGGAGTATTGAAACTTGATTGCTTGCACTTGCTTACTCATTTGGTTGAGATGATGTGATCCTTGCGGAGGAAACCTTGGGTTTTGGGGGCATTGGATTCTCACCAATGTTTTCGTTACTCAAGCCAACATTCTCGCTTCTGCTTCATCAACCCTGCTTTCATGTTTGCTTCCCTCTAAGGCAGAATGCTCCCCTACTGATGCATTTTGACATCCCACAGCTTTGGGAGATCGCTTAGCCCTGTTCACCTTTAGCACAAGGGTGCTCGATTAGTGAGCTATTATGCACTCTTTAAAGGGTGGCTACTTCTAGGCAAAACCTCCTAGCTATCTTTGCACCCCCACCTTCTTTATCACTGAGTGGTCATTTAGGGGCCTTAGCTGGTGATCTAGGCTGTTTCCCTCTCGACGATGAAGTTTAACCCCCATCGTCTCACTGGCCGACCTTGACCCCTGTTATTTTTGGGTCATATCTAGTATTTAGAGTTTGCCTCGATTTGGTACTACTCGCGTAGCCTGCACCGAAACATTGCTTTACCCCTAGATGTCCAGTCAACGGTTGTGCCTCAACGTATTTCGGGGAGAACCAGCTAGCTCTAGTCTTGATAGCCACCTGTGCTTGCTTGATTTGTATCATCTTGCATATTTAAGTTAGAGAGCACTTGCACTTGATCATCTTCTTCATCTATCACTTGTCTAGGCCTCAATTAAGCCTCAATTAACCAACATCCATGTTCTTCATGGCATTTGAAAGTTGAATGCCTCTAACATCATCAAGGTTTTCATTATCATCTTGGGACCCATTGGTTTCACCAAATTCAACATCATGAACTTCTTCAAGAGTACCACTTGCCAAATTCCAAACTCTATATGCTTTGTGTAACATCCTAGATGTTAGAATGTAATTAAAACCTAATCATGAGCATCATGAAGCATAATCATCAAGCATTGTGGCATAAATGCATTCCATGTTTCAATTATGGCATTTATATGTTTCATATATGATGTTTCACATGTTGCATGAAATGTTAACAACAATATCAATTAAGGTACTTGTGATTTTACATAAGTAAATTTGCTTAAACAAATAAAATTTTATTAAAATAAACTTTGTAATATAAAGTGTGCTTTGTGATATAGAACAAAAGGTTGTTGGAGAATTTCAAGTCAAACATGTTGAAAATGGAGCCCAAAGATTGAATTCAATACTGAATTTCACACATAAAGTTTTGCCTAAGTCACAGAAATGTAGTTATTAAGTTCAATCTTTGGGGAATTATTAAAACAATTTTCATAAATAAATTTGTCCAAATCTTGTTCCATTGTTTGATAGTATGCTTGATCTATGATACTATGTAATTAGTTGTGATGTTTGATTATTGATTGCTCTTAATTAAATTCCTAAAGTTGCTACCAAAACTGTTCTAAAATACCCTATCTGAAAGCAGTCTTTTAGTTTCAAAGAGCCCATCTTCAGCTTTCAAAATCTTCAAAACCAAGGATCCTTTGGTGTTGGGTCTTTAAGCAAAGTTGTAGATCCAGGATGGTTGAAACACTTTTGTTCATGAACATCTTTGAGCTTCTGTTCGAAATCATGAGAATGAGAGGGAGAAAGATGGCCATTTTAGTCATGAACAGTAGCACCAAGCAACTGCCATGCAACTACTTCGCCGTCGGCCACCGCCTTCATGCTGCTTCACACCAATTGTGCACGCAGCTGCTTCGATGGCGCACGTGAACAATTGCTGGCTCACCTAGAAGCCACGCCCACGCCATTTTGAATCGCATTGATCGTCGTTCCTTTCTTCCCTCTCAGCTCCACCGTTGGCTCAGCTCCAGTCGCCAGCATAATTCACCGCCACCAATCCGCCTTCACCCAATTCTTTCCACCTATAGCTCCATCCCATCCTCGCACTTCTCCACAGCCTGCTTGCCCTGGCTCTCTTCACCAGGCATGGCCGTGCACTAGGTTTCCACTACGGCAGCGCCACCATGGCTAGAGTACCTCAGAGCAGCTCCCTCCCTCCCAGTGCTTGTCTTAGCTTCCTTGTGATGCAGTGAAGCTCACCAACTCTTAGTTTTTACCTCTATCGCATAGGATGCATTGGAACATGAGCTCACCATTGGGTTCACGCCGCCATGCTCGTCCTCATAGCCAACAACCATGTTCGCACTGCCCTGCCTCAACCTTCTAGCCGAGCATGCTCGCAGTGAGCTCCTAGTGCTAGTTGTGCCCTCCTTTTTTACCCTACACCACCCTAGCGACTGGCCCACCATCACACTGACATGCTCTGCACCGCTGAGCTACCATAGCTATGACTATGCACGCACCTAACTCTACCCAGTTCAACTGATAGCCGGGACATGTTCGCGTGAGCTCGGTGAGCGCGTTGGTGACCTCTCCATCACCGATGAACTTGTAGTTGGCCACCTCCGCCTCGCTGGAGCGCCATAGTGCCGCCATAGCCACCGCCAGGCATGCTGCGAAGCCCAAGGCCATCAACCAGTACCCTAGATCGATGCGTGGGGTGATGGCGAGCATGTAGGTGTAGTCCCATCACCGGCCAGCTCATCGCCTACCCACTGGCCTCTGCTCGGTCAAAGGTGGTCAGGGTCAGGGTTGAACCTAGCCCCACATGTCAACCGTGGTGGGTAGAGAAGGGGTCGGTGAGAAAAAAATTTCGGCGCAGAAAATGATTTAATCTTTTTTCAGAGAATGCTAGGTAGAGCACATGCTAATCTGAGCTGCTAAAATTATGAATTTTTTTTGTAGCTTTGTTATCATGTGCTCTACCTAGCAAAAATATGAGTTGGTCATTTTCAGAAGTTTTCCTATGTTTCAAAATTACCTCTTTTCATTAACAATTGGACCTTACATGATTTTTATAGGCTAAAATAATTATGCTTTAATGATGAAACTTTTTTTGTATGCTTTACATGCTGATATCTACCTTCACAAAAAGTTTGGTACTATTTTGATAATTCTAAATTGGTTAATTAATTTAAATATATTTAAATGTCTTTTCCTTTAATTAATAAATACTAAAATAAATTAGGAAAATGCTTAACTAACTTTGGTGTGTTTTACACTTTGATTGTGGACCTTGGAACACCCAAACCCCTATTGTTCCTTGGCAATTAAATTCCTTTCTTGCTATGCTTGTAATCAACTTGTTTAATAATTAAAATGGCTTAATTAAATATCAAACCAATAGACGCATGTATGCAAGTCTTAAGTACTTCTTGTAAGCAATATCCTGAGTAAGTGATTAAGCCATGTGAATGCTTTTCATGTTAATCACTTGCTTGTGCATGCTAGTGTAATTCTTTTATGATAAACAACTAATTGATTTGTTAGTTAATAATGAAAATGCTTTTATAATAATAACCCTAGATTCTTTGGTGAAGGAAAGTTATACTCAACTTTCTTAACCCTGTTTAAAGTTCAGTTATGCACTTGTTATGCCTCTCATCATGCATCATGGCATGTAGTTCATCATGTTGAACATAGCATCATCTATTACGTGTAGTGCAAATGAGAGTGAAAAGATGTATGTCGATCAAGTTTTGGAGGAGATTCGTCCACTAGTGGTGTTGGTGCCAAGTCTAACTTCAATGGTTCATCTATGGAAACTAACCTCCACTACAACGTAGGCAAGTCCTAGTGTATACCACCCTTCTCTAGCATTACAAATCTTTATTACACTTAAGTCTTGTGAAATGTGCATTAAATAATTAGGAGTTGGTCAAATACCATTGTTGCATGATTACCTTGATATTTAGGTATCCTTAGTTGTACCCTACTAGTATGAGTAGGTCGATACCCCTTATGCTTAGTAATGCTTAAACTTTGATAGAAGTCGAATGATGGTTTCATCGTTCGAGAGAAATAGGTTTACCGTGCTCTTCTCAACTCTGGTTATGGGTTGTGAAATACCATGGTTATGCTAATGTTAAATTGAGATCGGGCAAGTAGCTTGCATCGAGAATGGAGTCTCAATGTAGTGCTCTACCTGTGTCAGTTAAGGACCATTTGTTGTAGGCCTATTGTGGTCAATACCTTATAGTACTGGCCACATACTCCGATAATCCTAATACCTTGGCTATTCCATTATGAGAAAGGACAACCGCGCACTAGGAGTGGAGAGATGGTGAGAGTAGAATGTATACATCCTATGAATCTGCCAGGAGTAGCATAGGGAGGTGGAGTACTATGCTCTTAGGTGGCGCAAACCCGTTCTCATTTTGGAGGATCTGAGTGAGGGTTGATATATGTAGGTTTAGGACCTGCATATGTCGTGTGGTAAGGAAACCCTAGCTAGGCCTAATCGATTCAAATCATTGTGCTCCTTGGTTATGGAGACTCAATCCTTCGAGCACTCAGCATAGTTAATCAATGAAACAATGGTATTGATGGATATAAGATGAGATAAGATGAGATGAGATGAGTAATGAAGTGTTTGAGCTAGATCTGGTGCAAATTGGATACTGCTGATAACTTAACATGAAGCTAAAACATTGAAAGTAAGGATCCACTTATAGTAAGCTTTTCTACAAAAAGTTATTCTTGCTTTAAACTTTCCTTCAAGCCTACATACCCTTGGAGTCTTTTATTTTAGTCGGGTAAGACTTGTTGAGTACCCTCAAGTACTCAGGGTTTGTTGACCCCTGTTGCAGGTTCTGACTCATGCTACTAATCGAGGTAATGTCGGTGGGCTTGACATGATGTAGTCACCCCTTATTCCTTAGGTGCTTACCTAAGTTGTTTCCATAGTTTTACTCACCTTTTGAAACCTAAGTTAAGTTTTACTTGGACATGTTTTGCTATGTTTCAAAATTACCTCTTTTAATTAATAAATGGATCTTGCAAGATTTTTATAGGCTAAAATAATTATGCTTTAATGATGGAACTTTTTGTGTATGCTTTACATGCTAATATCTACCTTCACAAAAAGTTTGGTACTGTTTTGATAATTCTAAATTAGTTAATTAATTTAAATCTATTTAAATGCCTTTTCCTTTAATTAATAAATACTAAAATAAATTAGGAAAATGCTTAACTGACTTTGGTGTGTTTTACACTTTGATTGTGGACCTCGGAACGCCCAAACCCCTGTTGTTCCTTGGCAATTAAATTCCTTTCTTTCTATGACTGTAATCAACTTGTTTAATAATTAAAATGGTTTAATTAAATATCAAACCAATAGATGCATGTATGCAAGTCTTGAGTACTTCTTGTAAGCTATATCCTGAGTAAGTGATTAAGCCATGTGAATTCTTTTCATGTTAATCACTTGCTTGTGCATGCTAGTGTAATTCTTTTATGATAAACAACTAATTGATTTGTTAGTTAATAATGAAAATGCTTTTATAATAATAACCCTAGATTCTTTGGTGAAGGAAAGTTGTACTCAACTTTCTTAACCCTGTTTAAAGTCTAGTTATGCACTTGTTATGCCTCTGATCATGCATCATGGCATGTAGTTCATCATGTTGAACAAAGCATCATCTATTACATGTAGTGCATACGAGAGTAAGAAGATGCGTGTCGATCAAGTTTCGAAGGAGAGTTGTCCACTAGTAGTGTTGGTGCCAAGTCTAAATTCAATGGTCCGTGTTGGGGGGAGCCTCCACTTATGGGAACTCCAATGGGCTCATCCACCACCTCGACCACACCTTGCTAGAGCAGATAGCATCTCACATGGGCGAAATGACGAACGACAAGGGAGTGAACGGTCTCGGCCCGTCGTCAGACCCAGCACTCCGCTCTAGCAAAGTGGTGAGCAAAATACAGTGTGAGGCGAGAGTCTCCTTTTGTCTAGCCGAATTGAGGGCGGTAGCAGCCGCCTTGGTCACCATCTCATCTAAGCAAAATGAGGGCAACAGCGGCTGCCCGGTTCCACGGTGACTTGCCTTGTTTCCTCTTTTGTCAGGGCGGAACAATGGGTCCATTAGTAACGGCCCACACAGCACAACCCTTTTTGCTATGGCGAAAGGAGCAGCTCAATTTGGGTTCACACGGCCATGGGCTTGGGGTCGGCTTGAGCTATTTGCCTAGGCAAATGATCATTAACAAATTGTTCAGTCATTTTTGCAGGTCCCACCACAAGTGGGTCAACCGGTCATGTTTATTCGACAACACTATCTGCTCGAGGCTCGCTAGGTTGGCTACAGAGGTGACAAGAGGCGGAGCCAGTCAACCCCCCTTCTGGCCGGCGTCATCTGAGTCTAGCGGTGACTTCAAATGGCGAACAAGCCCACGGTGGTGAGGAATATTCCTTGAATGTGTAATAGCTGTGGGGGCATTTTAGTCCCATGAAAAACCTATGGGCATGTATAAATAGCCCCCACCGGGGATTTGTAAAGGGAGGGGGAAAGAGAACAAGATTAATGAAAATGTCCACTCTATTTCGCTTATGGTTTTTCTAGCCTCCTTTCGCATCTAATTTCGCTCGTGGGGTAGTTCAGTGTTCGAAGGCTTGGGCCTCGAACAACATTGGCACCCACCATGGGTGTTGCTCAAGCTTGTCATGCCACCAAAGAACAAAGCACTGAAGCTACTGATGGGCAGGGCAAAAGCATCTAAGGCGGCAGCTATCACAACTGTAGGGGCAGTCAAGCGAGATGGCATGGGAATGGTGGAACAACTAGCTCCCCACACGGTAGGAGATAGTACGGTGCCTCCCCTTAGTCGAGAGGAGATGCCTGAAGGGGTAGTTCAGGAAGTCTAGCTCAATCAAGATGGAAATGAAGTACCAGAAAAGGACAAAGATGGTGAAATCACCGAGCAAGCAAGTAACCTAAAGACGCTGAGCAATTGCTCAGATAGGCCGCTGCCTGCAACAGATCTAAGCAAACACAAAGAGCACTCAGAGAAGACAAAATCCAAAGGGGCAGACTGGTAAGAGAAATTCAAGGATTGCAGGGAGCGGGAGCCTCAGCTGCTATTTGCGCTAGCAGAAACATAGAAATACTAGGTGACAACTTTGTAGAAGAAGATGAAGGCCCATATGACCCTACCTCACCCCTTCGAAAGATCTTCAACTATATCCTTGGCTAGCTGGCTACAAGCCTCACATCTCGGTTTTTGATAGAAAAACAAACATGAGAAAGTTTCTTGCGAGTTATGAAACTATGGTAACATCAGCTGGGGGAGATGCCCAAACTCTAGCGAAGTCACTAATCATGGTAGTGGAGGACATTGCCCACAACTGGTATACCTCGCTAAAGCCTCTATCTATCAAGTCTTGGGGTTAGGTTAGAGCAGAACTCTTGGCCACTTTCCAAGGATACCATCTAGGCATGAAAACAACAAGAGACCTGCTAAACTGCATTTAGCAGGACGATGAACCTTTGTTTGAATTTCTAGAAAGGTTAATTCAGACCAAAGCTTAGGTACCGAATGCGCCAGAAGAGACAGTCATAGTAGCAGCCATGGAAGGATTGGGCATTGGCCAGTGCACAGCTCACTTCACCAAAAATTACCCCACTTCTATTTGGGAGCTATTTGAGGTAATGAGGCAACACGTGAGGTCAGACGATGACCTAAAAAAGCGAAAGGCAACACAAAATTCATGGAGGCAAGTAGGCAGGGTCCCTTAGCCCCCACAAACCCTAATGCAGCGAAACTTCAAGCCTTTTTGCGCAATCAACAATCTTCTAAAGCAATCGGAGCATTCCTCAGTAGAGCAAAGTTCCCAAGGACCACAACCAATCTAGCAGTACAGAAGCTTCGACCAGGGTCACCATGGAGGCTAAGGAGGTAGAGGTCCTCACGGGGGCCAAGATGCAGAGGAAGATGCAGAAGTTAGAGAATGCCTTATTGTGCCATATGCAGCAAAAATGTGGGTCATTTCACAAAGGATTGCAAATAGAACAAAATGGCCAGATAACTAAAAGAAAAAGATGAGGCTACGAAAAGTAGCGAAACATCCAACCATGTGTTCCATAATACCAGTCATGAAATGATGAGCAACCAAGTTCACATCAACCACTACCTGGCGCTAGGCAGCAACGCTCCCCACCACCCTAGCTTTTTGTATGGATATAGTCAGCATCCATATACCTGGCAGCAACCGGCGATCCCAGTGTATCAGCATTTTGCCCAGCATCTAGGACATTTAGCCACGGTGTCCTCGCTAGCTCAACAAGAGCAGCAGCAATCAAGCCAACCCTAGCCAGCAAAGCAAGAAAAATGCCTAGGAGCATCACGTTATAAACAACATCTTACCGTCCCAAGGTCACATATTCACGATAACTGGTGGATCAAATCAAGAGCACAAAAACAAAAGGGCCAGAAGAGATTTCGAAAGAAGGGTGCACACCGTATCACCAAGGCTACCGCTCAACAAGCCAGCTTGGTCCATGGTACCAATTACCTTTGACAAAAATGATTTCCAAGTGCAAGATTTCCCACACACAAATGCTTTCATGGCAATAGCAAATATCACCAGTTTCACTGTGCACAATATCCTCATAGATAATGGAAGCTCTGCTGACATCCTCTTCATCAAGCCTTTCAAGCAGATGCACCTCGACAGGCGAACACTAGACCCAATTGGGAATTCATTGTTCAATTTTAGTGGGAAGAAGATAGACGCCTTGGTGAAAAAGCAATCCTAATCTCTTTCGTAGAAGGCAAAAAGGTCCGCACAGAAATGATAACTTTTGACATAGTCAACATGGATTATCCATACACCACCATCTTTGGCAGGGGAGTCCTATGTAGATTAGAAATCATAATAAAGCAAAGCTACTTGTGCATGAAGATGCCATCCCCCTTTGGCATAATCATAGTACATGGAGATCAGGCGATGTCTAGACGAATATAGGGCAAGCCAATTCTAGGATATAGCCTTGTAAATGAAGTTACCAAGAAACCACCTAGCGAAGAAATAAATAGTGAGAAGGTAGATGAATCAAGGGCAGAGGCTGTCGAAGACACTCACAAAGCCCCATTGTTAGAATTAACACTAAAAAAGTGCATGCACATAGGTTTTGACCTCGCAAAAGATGAGAAAGGCAACCTGATAGCCTTCCTTCATGAGAATCAGGATGTATTCGCCTGGTCGGTAAAAGACCTACAAGGTGTCAGTTGTGACCTCGCACAACATAACTTGAACGTAGCAAAAGGAGCAAAATGCAAGAAGCAAAAGCTAAGGAAAATGTCTATGGAAAGAGCAGATTCTGCGAAAGCAGAAGTGCAGCGATTACTCGATGTCAGTGTCATCAGGCCAGTTCAATATCTAGAATGGCCAACCAATGTTGTAATGGTCAGAAAGAAAAATGGCAAATGGCGAATGTGTGTCGATTTCACTGATCTAAACAAGTGTTTCCCGAAAGATCCATATCCACTCCCAAGGATTGACAAGTTAGTCGATATCACCGCGGGGTGTGAAGTGATGAGTCTGTTAGATTGCTTCTCAAGGTATCACCAAATCTGGTTGAACCTAGATGATGAAGAGAAAATAAGTTTCATCACCCTAGGAGAAACTTACTGTTACTGACGAATGCCTGAAGGACTACGAAGTGCAGGCCCTACCTTTTCTAGAATGACCGATGGAGTTTTCGATGAGCAGAAAGGCAAAAACCTTGTAGCATATGTCGATGATATTGTGGTCAAGAGCGATAAGAAGGAGACCCATATCTAGGACCTATAAGAAACATTCATGAACCTAAGAAAGACCGGCCTCAAGCTAAACCTAGATAAGTGCATATTTGGCATCAAGAAAGGCAAGCTACTTGGTTGTCTAGTATCAGCAAGAGGCATCGAGGCAAATCCCAAAAAAATAGCAGCGATAGTAAACATGAAATCGCTCACAAGCAGAAAGCAGGTATAGAACCTCACTAGAAGGCTAGCAGCCCTAAACAGGTTCATCTCAAGGTCCACCAAAAGGGGCTTACCTTTCTTCAGAACCCTACGAAGCTCAGACCATTTTGAATGGGGGCTCGAGCAACAGAAAGCTTTCAATGAGCTCAAAACCTACTTGACCAAGCTAACAACATTGTCCAAGCCTTCGCCATCCACAATGTTGCTACTATATATAGCAGCATCACCTGCAACTGTTAGCGCAGTGTTGGTCGAAGAGAAAGTACATGAAAACAGGATGAAGCAATTCCTAGTATACTTCGCATCATAGACTTTATCAGGAGCAAAGCTCAACTATTCCAAACTAGAGAAGATAGCATACACAGTGGTTATGGCATCATGAAAGCTGAAGCATTATTTCCAAGCCCACCGCATCAAAGTCCTTTCAGCGCAACCGTTGGAAGCATTATTTCTCAATAGCAAAGCCATCGGAAGAATCGAAAAGTGGGCCACAGAGCTCAAAAAGTTCGTAGTGGATTTCAAACACAGACACGCAATCCAATCTCAAGCACTTGCACATTTCATCATAGATTGGACCCCAGTAGCTTATGACACCACACTACAATTTGAAGAGCCAACCTAGACCATGCATTGTGATGAAGCCTGGGGAATGATTGGAGCGGGCATAGCAGCAATATTAACACTGCCAAAAGGTCCAAAGCTTCGCTACGTAGTAAGGCTAGAATTCCTCACAACCAACAATATAGCTAAATACGAGGTAGTGCTCCTAGGGTTGCAAAAGCTCAGAGCCCTAGGTGTCAAGAGAGGTATAGTCAAGTCGGATTCTCTGGTAATAGTGGGGCATGTCGAGAAAGAGTTCACCGCAAAAGAACCTGAGTTGATCAAATACTTGGCAGCAGTGAGGAGAATGGAGAAACACTTCACTGGTTTCACCTTTCGCCACATCCCAAGAAGTAAGAATGTTGAGGCTAATGAACTAGCGAAAGTAGTCACGCAAAAAACACCAATGCCAATGGATGTTTTCTATCAAGAGCTTTAAGTTAAAGCCATAAGAGAAGAAGAGGAAAAGCCCTGTAGTGTGCTTGCTATAGCAAGCAAGGACTGGAGATCACCCATATTCTCATACCTTAATGGAACCTATGAGCTGCAAAACAAACATGAAACTAATAGAATGAACTCTAGGACGAAACAATATTCCATCATAGCGGGAGAGTTGTACAAGAGCACAATAGTTGCACCGATGCTGAAATGCATAAGCAGAGAGCAAGGAATCCAACTGCTAGCGAAATGTATGCTAGAATGTGTGGAGCTCACAGGGGACCGCATGCAATCGCTCATAGAGTGATGAGACAAGGGTTCTATTGACCAACAGCAGCAGAAGACGCAAAAGAGTTGGTCCATAGTTGCGGAGGCTGCTAGATGTTTGCCAAAAAGTAGAAAGCCCTGGCTAACTCGACGAACTCAATCTTCCCAACATGGCCTCTACAAATATAGGGGGTCCACATAGTGGGGCCATTGCCAATAGTGCCCGGCAATCTGTGTTTCATAGCAGTAGCACTAGAGTACTTCACAAAATGGATCGAAGCCAAGGCACTAGAAAAAATCACCTCTGGTACCTTAATCAGTTTTGTCTAGCAAAGGATCATTTGTCATTTTAGGGTCCCATCCTACATTATGGTCAATAATGGAAAACAATTCGATTGCACAAACTTTAGAAATTTTTGTAGCGAGTTGGGGATCTAGCTAGCATTTGCATCAGTCAACCACCCAGAGAGCAAGGGAGTCATCAAAAGGGCAAATGTCTTGATCTTCAGTGCAGTATCAAAAGCATTGTTTGATTTCCCAAAAGGGAAATGAGCACAGTAATTGATCACTTCCGCCTGGGTTCACAACATCTCGTGCACCTAGACAACTGGTTCACCCCTTTTCACCTCCTATACGGTGAAGAATCAATCACACAAGAGGAACTCAAGCTAGGCTCTTCTCGCACCAAAATCGCAGCAAGCACCCCAATACAACAATATGTGGAACTCAAAGCAGCAGAAAATGCTAGGTTGCAGGCCATATCAAACCTTGATAAATATCATGAAGAAATGAAGACATGGAGAGACAAGAAAATTCTATGAAAGAACATCAATCCAAGTGACATGGTGCTCATTCGTCACCCTGACAAGCAGGGCAAACTACAGTCCCAGTGGTATGGGCCATTCATGGTGGCGAACATGGTAAGGCCAAGAGTTTACAAGCTGCTCCATGAAGATAGGGTCAAAACAACCCACACAAGGAACGTAGACAATCTACGTCGGTTTTAACCATAGCATTTTCGCCCTCAAGGGTTGTAATTTTCCTTTTCAAAATTTTTGTAAGCACCAAAAAGGATTCGCACTCTTTTTCCTCATAGGGGAAACCTTTGTGAGAAGGTGTGAGGTTTTTTAATGAGGTGATCCTATGTACCTATTAATTCAACTTGAACTTTTCCCCAGGCAAGATCTAAAAAGGTGAACGTTGAAACAAAACCTAACCTCAGTAGGTTCTGGATATCAATGGTGGAAAGCACCAAATTAGGTTGCGACATTTTCCACTTGTGCAGAATGTCACGATCGAAAACTCAGCAACCCACAAATAGGCCTAAGGCCTGCAAGAACCTTTCACCTCACCAAAAAGTAGTGATAGCGAAAGGAAAAAGGCCCAAGGGCCAAAAATGTTTTGTCCCACCAAAAAGGAGTGCAGGCAAACGAAAAAAGCCAGATAGGATTAAAAATCATTCGCACCACCAAAAAGGAGTGGCGGCGAACATAAAAGACTTAGAAGCCATAAAAGGTTCTGCAATGGTAAAAAGGACCAGAACCAACAGCCACAATCCAGAGGGCGCAAAATCCTATTCGCATCATCAAAAAGAGACGGAAGCATCCTTGACAGGTGTAGGAGCACGTACGTGCATGTATTGCAAAGGACAAACAAAGCTAAGAGACACACCTAACAGCAGCGGTAAATGCTACCACCCACCACAACAACCATAATTAACATCATTGAGCCCCTAAGAACCCTATAAATAAGGCGCCCGGGGCTCCCCTGTATAGCAGATTAGGTCTCAATATAGGGCAAAAGCATTAGAATACACACCCATGCCACCCAGATTGGCTGCGATAGCGAGTAAGGAGTCCTCGCAAATGGGTTCTATGAGTAGGCTTGAGAGAGCGTCAGGGGTTTTGGCACTCACCGAAGGAGCAAGGTCTTAGGCATGGGACAAAAGGCTATACAAGCACAAGCCAACCAATGATGAAACTTAGATGTTGTGTGAAAACATGTAAAGGCTAGGGCACATACTGTCTAAAAGGAGCATTCGTCGTGCATGGAGCTGAAAGATGAGGCAACGGGTTGTGGCCACGTCACTATGACAAGTAAGCATGGAGGGATATTGCAAGAAAAACATAACATCCCCCCATCTGACGAAACCATGGTTTGAAGCCATGTACCTGCATGAGATAGGATTCTTGCAGCAGCTCTACGCTGGGAAGCATGACACCACAGGCCATCCCCAAATTTAGTCGATTCGCCTTGCAATAGTGCTAATTCACTCGGGTGAATCAAACTAGCGACCGAGATGTTGCGAGCCAAGAAGCAGAAGGAAGGATACTGATTGTGCATATCTACCAATACACCTAGCCCCAAGGCTATTGTAAAACAATCAAGATCAGCAAGAGGAACAAAGAACATCAAAATGATGAATGCATCAACTTCTCCCTCGCCATAAACGATTGGTGGGGACAGCATCTTATTCTCGCCTAAAAGACATGCAGAGGGGCTAGCAAAGAAGCCACCTCGAGTGAAAGTATCTTCGCGTATCCCCTCACCCTAAAAGGTTGGGGCATGGCATCTTCTTTTCACCTAAACGATATGCCGAGGGGCTAGCAAAGGGACCACCTCGAGCATTCATACCTTCGCGTATCCCCTCGCCCTAAAAGGTTGGGAGGGATGGCGTCCCTTCACCTAGTCAATACACTAAGGGGCTGGCAGAGGAGATGCATTGGGCGCTCATGCCTTTGCATTTCCCTCGCCCTAGTAGCTTGGAAAATGCTACCCTTTTTGCCCAAATGAAATGCCAAAGCAATATCACCTCCATAGGGTCGGAGGGGGGGCGTAATCAAAACACAAGAAAATGACAATGAGTGCTCTCAAAAACAACCAATCAGCAAAAAGTGCACACATGGCAAAATAAATACACTGTATACATGATCAAGCTTGCACAACAGCTCGCTATGCGAGAATGCAAGCATTGCACACCACTTTCACACCAAACTACACTTCGTCCCTTCTGGGACGAAGATAAAAACTATATCGGCAGTTCTCCAAATCTACGGTCATCTCTTTGGCCGCTTTCTCCTTAGGATCTTTTAGGCTAGATGTCGAGGGCCGCCCATGATCTCGCTCAAACTGTTCCTAATAAGTTTTTTGATCTTCCAAAATAGACGCGTCAAATTCTAAATAGAAGAGTCTATTAAGAAACTCTTCCTTCCCAAGAAAGCATTGAAAACGTGACCTCAAAACCCCAGTCATGCCAAATCCTAGAAACCTCTCACGATGGCGAGACTAGGATGCACCTCCAACATGAAAGTCGTTGCAATTAATCGTAAGCGGATAAATATCCATGGGTTGCGCAGGCTCCTCATCTAGAACCTGCGCACCAAAACCACAAGAGTTTACATTGTCTTACAACCAATATCCAAACAAACACAATGTCCTAAAAACTACAAACAAATCCTAGTTGCCTACCCCATCCTGAGCAGCATTTTTCGGCAGGAGCGCCAGTGCCATCATCGTACGGGACCTCGGTGACAGGGGTCGATGGCGCATCCGCTTCGCCTGAGCCTCTACTGGCCGCACCCTCACAAGCATTCTGCTCGGTGATATATCTTTTCACCTTCTCCTTGATAGCAGCACACTCTTCCATAGACTATAGGGTGGGTTTCAAAACTACATGAGCATCTCTTCGCAATCCATTACCGAATGACCAAGAAAGCAAAAAGAAAATAAGTCACTTTGCCATGGCTCATGGCAGCCCTAAGGAAAGCGAGATCATAGCCTCCTGGATGCCAGAACCCTTTGAAAAACTTTTTCCCTACCTCATGAGCATGGCCAGGAGCATTCTAGGAAGACTGTGGGTCCTAGATCTCAAATTTATCAGGATGGTCGCACCCGCATTCTTCTAGAGCCTAGGCATGGAGAGAAACAAAAGAGGTGTACTCCCACCTGATGGTCATGTAGTCGCTCATGGTGGCTAGCTCGTTCGCCAGCCATTTCGTGAAGTCGATAACAGGTGCATCGCTAGGCACCTCTGACCCCTCGCCTACACTTTCAACAAGTTCCTTGTACACATTCGCCGCCCTTTGGGCACCAGCAACTACCGTGTTGCGTTCATTGCATTTTCACTTCGGGTATATAACACCCTAGTGTTAAGCATTGCATTTGGCACTTGCATTTCATGAGCACAAGCATCATCCATTCATTCATGAGCATGAGCATATGAAATTTCGTCTCATTCTTTACATGTTATCACATGTGATGTTGATTGTATACATGCATATGCTTGTGATAATGTGTGGCCAATGCAAGAGATGGTTGTGAGGTCACAAAAACACCTTAGACACATCTAGGATAGAAAATGGAACAATGTTTGTATTCATGACCTAGCCCAAATTTGCTTCCAAGTGTTGGTTTACTTTGAAATGCATTTTACATGATGCTAGTTTGACCAAAGTTGAACAATAGCTTAGAGAGCTTGCATGGTTGCGTGACCTAAATAAAAGTTGTAGTTCATGTCATGTAGAACAAACTTTGTTTAAGGGTCATGAGCTGAATCAGTGCTTAAGTGCATCAAATAGAGTCCTAAGTTTCAATTTGGATGATGTTCTATAACTTAGAAAATTTTCTAAGTCTAAACCTGATTTTAGTTTCCATGTGCTCTACTTTGGAGCTCTATAGTTTGAAAACCATCACGAATTAGACAAAACTTTCTAAAGCAAAGTTGTAGATCTCTTATAGCTATACAATTTCTATTAATGGACTTTTTGCTAACTTGAAGATTAGGAGATATAGAGGTGCAAAGTGGCACTGTCAGTCAGCCATAGCCGGTTTGAAACCAGACGAGCAGCAGCAGCAGTGGCCGACCGGTGTCAGCGCGCGCGCGATGCGTGGCAGCTATACGCCATTGCTGGCCCTGCGTCACCATGCTGAAGGGGAGAAAGGCACCGAGTGCTCGCTCACTATATCCCACTCTCACTCAATCGCCCTCTCCATCTCCCTCTCTCTAGGTCTCTCACGCACGTTGAGCGGAACAGCAGAGCAGCACCACCATCGTGCCTCCACCGACAGCGCTCGCCACCCACGCAGCACCACCACCCAATCCACCTCGCCCACAGCACCATCATGAGCCACTCCACCTTCCTAAGCCACTAGTTGTGTTAATCGAGCCTTAGTAAAGCCTTGGGATGAATTCATTGTCGCCGTGGCCATCGCTGGAGCACCGTCGAGCTCACACTCACCGTGGTCTTGCTCCACCGAGCCATCTCGCTCGCTCTCTTCTCTTGTTAGGGTTAGCCTAGGGTCATGTCTAGCTCACCCCGCTGGCTATTGAGCCAATGCCAAAATATCGAAGCCGAAATGCGGCTGCTCACCACCGTGCTCTCACCACCGCGATGCCATGCACGTGGCCAAACCTCACCGCTGCTCCACCATGGCTCAATCCCAACCCTAGGTCTTTGCTAGGTAGCCCTAAAGCCACAGTAGTGCTCACCCAAGCATATCATCATCGGAGACGGCGAGCCCGCCACCGTGCAGCACTGCCGTCCACCATGGCCACCATCGAGCTAGCTCTAGCAAGCCTCTGAGGTAACCAAGGGCACCAGTTGACTCAAAATGGTGAGTGGAGTCTAATGCCAGTGACGCTACCGCCAGTGACCTCACTGTCGACGAGATTTCACCGGTCAAACCATCGCCCCTGCGCTATGTCGCTGACACATTGGGTCCGTTGACCATGGGGCCTAGCTGTTGGCACTTCTATGGTGCACTAGAACGGGTGCACATAGCGTTTAATAGGGTTTTGGTGTTTTAGTTTTATTTGTTTTTCAGATTTGTATGCAATCTTGCAAAAAATCATATCTTGAGTGATCCAAATTTTGTTAGCTTCATCTTGAAATGTACTATCTAATAAAAATATAAAACTTGTTGTTTGGAGTAGTTTTCTATGTGAATTAAATTAAGTTGGTTAAGTGCTTTTAAAATAGCTTTTATCTTGTAAAATACATAACTTGAGCTAGAGAGGTGCTAAAATTGTGATTCCAATTTTGTTGGTCTTGTGTTGACATGTTGTAGCAAGGAAAAATGTTGAACCTGCTGTAAGCGTGCTTGGAATATGATCTTGCTATTTAAATTTTATTAAATGCTAGTTTCTGGTGAAATTAAATGGGGTAAATATACATAACTTGTGATTATGAAACTTTTTACACAATATTCTTGTGCTAGAGTGATAGTAAGAAAATTTTGAAATCTATTGTTTGACACTTTTATGGGAGTTTTTTAAATTACTAGAGAGGAGATATGCACCCACTCAGTAAAAGAAAGTTAATTTTGTTATCACCTTAATAACTTGCTGCCATGGACATTTAGGAAATATGCATTTCATCGCCAGAAGGAATCACACTCTTGGAGTTCGAGGCAGAGGAGGAGGAGAATCACAAGGCACCATAGTAGGTAGCTCCTGAAAGCGAGGAGTAGGATCCTAAGGAATTACCAGAGTGTCCTGATCACAGGCCAACCTATTTTCTGAAAGGCAAGCCCCGGAGCATTCTAAGCCTCCTATGTTTTTACAAATATCACTTGAGTCCTTTATGTTTGATGCATTAGGTTATAAGAGTTGGTTGGAAACACTTGATGCATAGAACTATCTTGTCTAGAAATACACCTTGAACCCTATGTAGGTCTAGGATCGAATATATGCTTAGCCATGCTTAGACCGGTAGAAGTTGGGTGATTTTCTATCACCTGCGAGATATAGGTGGATACCGGAGCATAGTTGGCTATATTTGCTATCGTGGAAGATAACCATGGGGTGCTATTAAGCAGAGACTAGGCGAGAACTTATATGCAATGGTGTTGGGTTGGCTATGTTGGTCCCGTCTATGTCGATTAAGGACCATACCGTTGTTGGCACTTCTGTCAAGATTGAATGCATGCCTCTCACTTAGCTGGCCAGATAACTCGTTCTGACCATGAAGCTAAGTAGCTCAACTCAGGTCAGGCCTTATTCTGTAAGGGTGCGCACACTAGAGGTAGTAAGGATGTGCGGGGAGCCAGACGTGAGCCCAAGGGCAGGCTGGGCCTGAATGTCCTGGCAGTTGGTTGTCCCTAATTGTGCGGCGCTGATCGAACCCGTAAAATGTGGACCTGAGTTGTACCAAAGGTGACCTAAGGCTACCATGGCTGGTAGATATGGGTTTGTGTTAGGAATACTACCCAACTGGTTGCAACCGATTCGAATCGCCGTCTTTCAAGGATAGTGAGAAACTTGACTAGCTCCAACATCGTAGTAACTGGATTATGAAATATGATGGTTATGATGAACATGGAATTATTACACCAACTATGGTTACTATTGTTATGCTACTAAATGATATACCACATGTTTGGCATAGGTTAGTTTCTAATCTAGAGATGAATAGCTATAATTAACTTGGTAACCGAATTATAAAATGTATAGTTTAACTAGTAGCTTTTTATGCAAAATGTTGTCAAGCTAGCTCCACTATAAAGCCTTGCATGATCCACGGTGTCACTTTATTTTTGGTTTATGATGGGTAAGTCTAGCTGAGTACCTTCTCGTACTCAGGGTTTATTTCTCACTTGTTTTAGATAACACAGTATATCATGGATATTGTAAGAACTGCTTCTGTCCCAACATGGACGAGGAGTAGGCCATAGGCAAGGTGCTTCTATATATCTAATCTAAGATGCTTTTGTGGGATGTGATCACAAACTAGCAAGTATTTGAACAATGGTGTGAGATGTTAGTTTCAAAACTACCTTTGCTTCCGCTACTACTACTACTTTATTTGAACTTGGGTTGTAATAACTTTTAATTGTACTCCGATGGATAGTTATGTATTTGTGAACTCTATGTAATATGTGGCATGCATGTTGAATTAGGTACGATCTTGGTTGTATGTTGGTGATGCTTCCAATCATAGAGCAATACAACTTTTCATCCACCATGTTGCCACTTGCATCATCATATCCAAATTGCCATTTGTTCCCATGGGTGTGCTAATTGGCTTTGCTTCATTCGTGCCAACTTCTTGAGCATGTCTTTGATGTACCTACCATGACTCACAAATATACCATTCTTCAATTGCTTGATTTGAAGTCCAAGAAAGTAACTCAACTCTCCAATCATGGACATCTCAAACTCACTAGCCATCATCTTCCCAATCTCTTCACAAAAATCTTGGTTGGTTGATCCAAATATGATATCATCCATATAGATTTGCAACACAAACAAGTCCTTCCCAATCTTCTTGGTGAAAAGAGTGGTGTCAACCTTGCCCATTATGAATCCCTTTGAGAGTAGGAAATCCCTCAATCTCTCATACCATGCTCTAGGTGCTTGTTTCAATCCATACAATGCCTTCTTCAACTTGTACACATGGTTGGGCTTTTTGTCATCTTCAAAACTGGGAGGTTGCTCAACATACAATTTTTCATTAATGTAGACATTGAGAAATGCACTCTTCACATCCATTTAATAGAGCTTGATGTTGTGGGCACAAGCATAGGCTAGCAAGATTCTAATTGCTTCTAATCTAGCAACCAGGGCATATGTTTCTCCAAAGTCAAGACCTTCGACTCGAGTGTAACCTTGTGCTACCAATCTTGCTTTATTCCTTAGAACTATCCCATCTTGATATTGCTTGTTTCTAAAGATCTTTTTGGTTCCAATGACATTATGGTTCTTTGGTCCCTCAACTAGTTTCCATACTTGATTTCTAGTGATTTGTTCAATTCTTCATTCATAGCATTCACCCAATCCACATCCATCAATGGTCTTCTATCTTCTTTGGTTCAATGGATGACATAAATGAGAAGTGCTCACAAAATGAAGCCAATCTTGATCTTGTTTCACCTCTAGAAATCTCCAATTATAGTGTACAATGGATGATCTCTTGCAATATTAGTTGGTTGGAGTATTGAAACTTGATTGCTTGCACTTGCTTACTCATTTGGTTGAGATGATGTGATCCTTGCGGAGGAAACCTTGGGTTTTGGGGGCATTGGATTCTCACCAATGTTTTCGTTACTCAAGCCAACATTCTCGCTTCTGCCTTCATCAACCCTGCTTTCATGTTTGCTTCCCTCTAAGGCAGAATGCTCCCCTACTGATGCATTTGACATCCCACAGCTTTGGGAGATCGCTTAGCCCTGTTCACCTTTAGCACAAGGGTGCTCGATTAGGTGAGCTATTATGCACTCTTAAAGGGTGGCTACTTCTAGGCAAAACCTCCTAGCTATCTTTTGCACCCCCACCTTCTTTATCACTGAGTGGTCATTTAGGGGCCTTAGCTGGTGATCTAGGCTGTTTCCCTCTCGACGATGAAGTTTAACCCCCATCGTCTCACTGGCCGACCTTGACCCCTGTTATTTTTGGGTCATATCTAGTATTTAGAGTTTGCCTCGATTTGGTACTACTCGCGTAGCCTGCACCGAAACATTGCTTTACCCCTAGATGTCCAGTCAACGGTTGTGCCTCAACGTATTTCGGGGAGAACCAGCTAGCTCTAGTCTTGATAGCCACCTGTGCTTGCTTGATTTGTATCATCTTGCATATTTAAGTTAGAGAGCACTTGCACTTGATCATCTTTCTTCATCTATCACTTGTCTAGGCCTCATTAAGCCTCAATTAACCAACATCCATGTTCTTCATGGCATTTGAAAGTTGAATGCCTCTAACATCATCAAGGTTTTCATTATCATCTTGGGACCCATTGGTTTCACCAAATTCAACATCATGAACTTCTTCAAGAGTACCACTGCCAAATTCCAAACTCTATATGCTTTGTGTAACATCCTAGATGTTAGAATGTAATTAAAACCTAATCATGAGCATCATGAAGCATAATCATCAAGCATTGTGGCATAAATGCATTCCATGTTTCAATTATGGCATTTATATGTTTCATATATGATGTTCACATGTTGCATGAAATGTTAACAACAATATCAATTAAGGTACTTGTGATTTTACATAAGTAAATTTGCTTAAAACAAATAAAATTTTATTAAAATAAACTTGGTAATATAAAGTGTGCTTTGTGATATAGAACAAAAGGTTGTTGGAGAATTTCAAGTCAAACATTGTTGAAAATGGAGCCCAAAGATTGAATTCAATACTGAATTTCACACATAAAGTTTTGCCTAAGTCACAGAAATGTAGTTATTAAGTTCAATCTTTGGGGAATTATTAAAACAATTTCATAAATAAATTTGTCCAAATCTTGTTCCATTGTTTGATAGTATGCTTGATCTATGATACTATGTAATTAGTTGTGATGTTTGATTATTGATTGCTCTTAATTAAATTCCTAAAGTTGCTACCAAAACTGTTTCTAAAATACCCTATCTGAAAGCAGTCTTTTAGTTTCAAAGAGCCCATCTTCAGCTTTCAAAATCTTCAAAACCAAGGATCCTTTGGTGTTGGGTCTTTAAGCAAAGTTGTAGATCCAGGATGGTTGAAACACTTTTGTTCATGAACATCTTTGAGCTTCTGTTCGAAATCATGAGAATGAGAGGGAGAAAGATGGCCATTTAGTCATGAACAGTAGCACCAAGCAACTGCCATGCAACTACTTTCGCCGTCGGCCACCGCCTTCATGCTGCTTCACACCAATTGTGCACGCAGCTGCTTCGATGGCGCACGTGAACAATTGCTGGCTCACCTAGAAGCCACGCCCACGCCATTTGAATCGCATTGATCGTCGTTCCTTTCTTCCCTCTCAGCTCCACCGTTGGCTCAGCTCCAGTCGCCAGCATAATTCACCGCCACCAATCCGCCTTCACCCAATTCTTTCCACCTATAGCTCCATCCCATCCTCGCACTTCTCCACAGCCTGCTTGCCCTGGCTCTCTTCACCAGGCATGGGCCGGGCACTAGGTTTCCACTACGGCAGCGCCACCATGGCTAGAGTACCTCAGAGCAGCTCCCTCCCTCCCAGTGCTTGTCTTAGCTTCCTTGTGATGCAGTGAAGCTCACCAACTCTTAGTTTTTACCTCTATCGCATAGGATGCATTGGAACATGAGCTCACCATTGGGTTCACGCCGCCATGCTCGTCCTCATAGCCAACAACCATGTTCGCACTGCCCTGCCTCAACCTTCTAGCCGAGCATGCTCGCAGTGAGCTCCTAGTGCTAGTTGTGCCCTCCTTTTTTACCCTACACCACCCTAGCGACTGGCCCACCATCACACTGACATGCTCTGCACCGCTGAGCTACCATAGCTATGACTATGCACGCACCTAACTCTACCCAGTTCAACTGATAGCCGGGACATGTTCGCGTGAGCTCGGTGAGCGCGTTGGTGACCTCTCCATCACCGATGAACTTGTAGTTGGCCACCTCCGCCTCGCTGGAGCGCCATAGTGCCGCCATAGCCACCGCCAGGCATGCTGCGAAGCCCAAGGCCATCAACCAGTACCCTAGATCGATGCGTGGGGTGATGGCGAGCATGTAGGTGTAGTCCCATCACCGGCCAGCTCATCGCCTACCCACTGGCCTCTGCTCGGTCAAAGGTGGTCAGGGTCAGGGTTGAACCTAGCCCCACATGTCAACCGTGGTGGGTAGAGAAGGGGTCGGTGAGAAAAAAATTTCGGCGCAGAAAATGATTTAATCTTTTTTCAGAGAATGCTAGGTAGAGCACATGCTAATCTGAGCTGCTAAAATTATGAATTTTTTTTGTAGCTTTGTTATCATGTGCTCTACCTAGCAAAAATATGAGTTGGTCATTTTCAGAAGTTTTCCTATGTTTCAAAATTACCTCTTTTCATTAACAATTGGACCTTACATGATTTTTATAGGCTAAAATAATTATGCTTTAATGATGAAACTTTTTTTGTATGCTTTACATGCTGATATCTACCTTCACAAAAAGTTTGGTACTATTTTGATAATTCTAAATTGGTTAATTAATTTAAATATATTTAAATGTCTTTTCCTTTAATTAATAAATACTAAAATAAATTAGGAAAATGCTTAACTAACTTTGGTGTGTTTTACACTTTGATTGTGGACCTTGGAACACCCAAACCCCTATTGTTCCTTGGCAATTAAATTCCTTTCTTGCTATGCTTGTAATCAACTTGTTTAATAATTAAAATGGCTTAATTAAATATCAAACCAATAGACGCATGTATGCAAGTCTTAAGTACTTCTTGTAAGCAATATCCTGAGTAAGTGATTAAGCCATGTGAATGCTTTTCATGTTAATCACTTGCTTGTGCATGCTAGTGTAATTCTTTTATGATAAACAACTAATTGATTTGTTAGTTAATAATGAAAATGCTTTTATAATAATAACCCTAGATTCTTTGGTGAAGGAAAGTTATACTCAACTTTCTTAACCCTGTTTAAAGTTCAGTTATGCACTTGTTATGCCTCTCATCATGCATCATGGCATGTAGTTCATCATGTTGAACATAGCATCATCTATTACGTGTAGTGCAAATGAGAGTGAAAAGATGTATGTCGATCAAGTTTTGGAGGAGATTCGTCCACTAGTGGTGTTGGTGCCAAGTCTAACTTCAATGGTTCATCTATGGAAACTAACCTCCACTACAACGTAGGCAAGTCCTAGTGTATACCACCCTTCTCTAGCATTACAAATCTTTATTACACTTAAGTCTTGTGAAATGTGCATTAAATAATTAGGAGTTGGTCAAATACCATTGTTGCATGATTACCTTGATATTTAGGTATCCTTAGTTGTACCCTACTAGTATGAGTAGGTCGATACCCCTTATGCTTAGTAATGCTTAAACTTTGATAGAAGTCGAATGATGGTTTCATCGTTCGAGAGAAATAGGTTTACCGTGCTCTTCTCAACTCTGGTTATGGGTTGTGAAATACCATGGTTATGCTAATGTTAAATTGAGATCGGGCAAGTAGCTTGCATCGAGAATGGAGTCTCAATGTAGTGCTCTACCTGTGTCAGTTAAGGACCATTTGTTGTAGGCCTATTGTGGTCAATACCTTATAGTACTGGCCACATACTCCGATAATCCTAATACCTTGGCTATTCCATTATGAGAAAGGACAACCGCGCACTAGGAGTGGAGAGATGGTGAGAGTAGAATGTATACATCCTATGAATCTGCCAGGAGTAGCATAGGGAGGTGGAGTACTATGCTCTTAGGTGGCGCAAACCCGTTCTCATTTTGGAGGATCTGAGTGAGGGTTGATATATGTAGGTTTAGGACCTGCATATGTCGTGTGGTAAGGAAACCCTAGCTAGGCCTAATCGATTCAAATCATTGTGCTCCTTGGTTATGGAGACTCAATCCTTCGAGCACTCAGCATAGTTAATCAATGAAACAATGGTATTGATGGATATAAGATGAGATAAGATGAGATGAGATGAGTAATGAAGTGTTTGAGCTAGATCTGGTGCAAATTGGATACTGCTGATAACTTAACATGAAGCTAAAACATTGAAAGTAAGGATCCACTTATAGTAAGCTTTTCTACAAAAAGTTATTCTTGCTTTAAACTTTCCTTCAAGCCTACATACCCTTGGAGTCTTTTATTTTAGTCGGGTAAGACTTGTTGAGTACCCTCAAGTACTCAGGGTTTGTTGACCCCTGTTGCAGGTTCTGACTCATGCTACTAATCGAGGTAATGTCGGTGGGCTTGACATGATGTAGTCACCCCTTATTCCTTAGGTGCTTACCTAAGTTGTTTCCATAGTTTTACTCACCTTTTGAAACCTAAGTTAAGTTTTACTTGGACATGTTTTGCTATGTTTCAAAATTACCTCTTTTAATTAATAAATGGATCTTGCAAGATTTTTATAGGCTAAAATAATTATGCTTTAATGATGGAACTTTTTGTGTATGCTTTACATGCTAATATCTACCTTCACAAAAAGTTTGGTACTGTTTTGATAATTCTAAATTAGTTAATTAATTTAAATCTATTTAAATGCCTTTTCCTTTAATTAATAAATACTAAAATAAATTAGGAAAATGCTTAACTGACTTTGGTGTGTTTTACACTTTGATTGTGGACCTCGGAACGCCCAAACCCCTGTTGTTCCTTGGCAATTAAATTCCTTTCTTTCTATGACTGTAATCAACTTGTTTAATAATTAAAATGGTTTAATTAAATATCAAACCAATAGATGCATGTATGCAAGTCTTGAGTACTTCTTGTAAGCTATATCCTGAGTAAGTGATTAAGCCATGTGAATTCTTTTCATGTTAATCACTTGCTTGTGCATGCTAGTGTAATTCTTTTATGATAAACAACTAATTGATTTGTTAGTTAATAATGAAAATGCTTTTATAATAATAACCCTAGATTCTTTGGTGAAGGAAAGTTGTACTCAACTTTCTTAACCCTGTTTAAAGTCTAGTTATGCACTTGTTATGCCTCTGATCATGCATCATGGCATGTAGTTCATCATGTTGAACAAAGCATCATCTATTACATGTAGTGCATACGAGAGTAAGAAGATGCGTGTCGATCAAGTTTCGAAGGAGAGTTGTCCACTAGTAGTGTTGGTGCCAAGTCTAAATTCAATGGTCCGTGTTGGGGGGAGCCTCCACTTATGGGAACTCCAATGGGCTCATCCACCACCTCGACCACACCTTGCTAGAGCAGATAGCATCTCACATGGGCGAAATGACGAACGACAAGGGAGTGAACGGTCTCGGCCCGTCGTCAGACCCAGCACTCCGCTCTAGCAAAGTGGTGAGCAAAATACAGTGTGAGGCGAGAGTCTCCTTTTGTCTAGCCGAATTGAGGGCGGTAGCAGCCGCCTTGGTCACCATCTCATCTAAGCAAAATGAGGGCAACAGCGGCTGCCCGGTTCCACGGTGACTTGCCTTGTTTCCTCTTTTGTCAGGGCGGAACAATGGGTCCATTAGTAACGGCCCACACAGCACAACCCTTTTTGCTATGGCGAAAGGAGCAGCTCAATTTGGGTTCACACGGCCATGGGCTTGGGGTCGGCTTGAGCTATTTGCCTAGGCAAATGATCATTAACAAATTGTTCAGTCATTTTTGCAGGTCCCACCACAAGTGGGTCAACCGGTCATGTTTATTCGACAACACTATCTGCTCGAGGCTCGCTAGGTTGGCTACAGAGGTGACAAGAGGCGGAGCCAGTCAACCCCCCTTCTGGCCGGCGTCATCTGAGTCTAGCGGTGACTTCAAATGGCGAACAAGCCCACGGTGGTGAGGAATATTCCTTGAATGTGTAATAGCTGTGGGGGCATTTTAGTCCCATGAAAAACCTATGGGCATGTATAAATAGCCCCCACCGGGGATTTGTAAAGGGAGGGGGAAAGAGAACAAGATTAATGAAAATGTCCACTCTATTTCGCTTATGGTTTTTCTAGCCTCCTTTCGCATCTAATTTCGCTCGTGGGGTAGTTCAGTGTTCGAAGGCTTGGGCCTCGAACAACATTGGCACCCACCATGGGTGTTGCTCAAGCTTGTCATGCCACCAAAGAACAAAGCACTGAAGCTACTGATGGGCAGGGCAAAAGCATCTAAGGCGGCAGCTATCACAACTGTAGGGGCAGTCAAGCGAGATGGCATGGGAATGGTGGAACAACTAGCTCCCCACACGGTAGGAGATAGTACGGTGCCTCCCCTTAGTCGAGAGGAGATGCCTGAAGGGGTAGTTCAGGAAGTCTAGCTCAATCAAGATGGAAATGAAGTACCAGAAAAGGACAAAGATGGTGAAATCACCGAGCAAGCAAGTAACCTAAAGACGCTGAGCAATTGCTCAGATAGGCCGCTGCCTGCAACAGATCTAAGCAAACACAAAGAGCACTCAGAGAAGACAAAATCCAAAGGGGCAGACTGGTAAGAGAAATTCAAGGATTGCAGGGAGCGGGAGCCTCAGCTGCTATTTGCGCTAGCAGAAACATAGAAATACTAGGTGACAACTTTGTAGAAGAAGATGAAGGCCCATATGACCCTACCTCACCCCTTCGAAAGATCTTCAACTATATCCTTGGCTAGCTGGCTACAAGCCTCACATCTCGGTTTTTGATAGAAAAACAAACATGAGAAAGTTTCTTGCGAGTTATGAAACTATGGTAACATCAGCTGGGGGAGATGCCCAAACTCTAGCGAAGTCACTAATCATGGTAGTGGAGGACATTGCCCACAACTGGTATACCTCGCTAAAGCCTCTATCTATCAAGTCTTGGGGTTAGGTTAGAGCAGAACTCTTGGCCACTTTCCAAGGATACCATCTAGGCATGAAAACAACAAGAGACCTGCTAAACTGCATTTAGCAGGACGATGAACCTTTGTTTGAATTTCTAGAAAGGTTAATTCAGACCAAAGCTTAGGTACCGAATGCGCCAGAAGAGACAGTCATAGTAGCAGCCATGGAAGGATTGGGCATTGGCCAGTGCACAGCTCACTTCACCAAAAATTACCCCACTTCTATTTGGGAGCTATTTGAGGTAATGAGGCAACACGTGAGGTCAGACGATGACCTAAAAAAGCGAAAGGCAACACAAAATTCATGGAGGCAAGTAGGCAGGGTCCCTTAGCCCCCACAAACCCTAATGCAGCGAAACTTCAAGCCTTTTTGCGCAATCAACAATCTTCTAAAGCAATCGGAGCATTCCTCAGTAGAGCAAAGTTCCCAAGGACCACAACCAATCTAGCAGTACAGAAGCTTCGACCAGGGTCACCATGGAGGCTAAGGAGGTAGAGGTCCTCACGGGGGCCAAGATGCAGAGGAAGATGCAGAAGTTAGAGAATGCCTTATTGTGCCATATGCAGCAAAAATGTGGGTCATTTCACAAAGGATTGCAAATAGAACAAAATGGCCAGATAACTAAAAGAAAAAGATGAGGCTACGAAAAGTAGCGAAACATCCAACCATGTGTTCCATAATACCAGTCATGAAATGATGAGCAACCAAGTTCACATCAACCACTACCTGGCGCTAGGCAGCAACGCTCCCCACCACCCTAGCTTTTTGTATGGATATAGTCAGCATCCATATACCTGGCAGCAACCGGCGATCCCAGTGTATCAGCATTTTGCCCAGCATCTAGGACATTTAGCCACGGTGTCCTCGCTAGCTCAACAAGAGCAGCAGCAATCAAGCCAACCCTAGCCAGCAAAGCAAGAAAAATGCCTAGGAGCATCACGTTATAAACAACATCTTACCGTCCCAAGGTCACATATTCACGATAACTGGTGGATCAAATCAAGAGCACAAAAACAAAAGGGCCAGAAGAGATTTCGAAAGAAGGGTGCACACCGTATCACCAAGGCTACCGCTCAACAAGCCAGCTTGGTCCATGGTACCAATTACCTTTGACAAAAATGATTTCCAAGTGCAAGATTTCCCACACACAAATGCTTTCATGGCAATAGCAAATATCACCAGTTTCACTGTGCACAATATCCTCATAGATAATGGAAGCTCTGCTGACATCCTCTTCATCAAGCCTTTCAAGCAGATGCACCTCGACAGGCGAACACTAGACCCAATTGGGAATTCATTGTTCAATTTTAGTGGGAAGAAGATAGACGCCTTGGTGAAAAAGCAATCCTAATCTCTTTCGTAGAAGGCAAAAAGGTCCGCACAGAAATGATAACTTTTGACATAGTCAACATGGATTATCCATACACCACCATCTTTGGCAGGGGAGTCCTATGTAGATTAGAAATCATAATAAAGCAAAGCTACTTGTGCATGAAGATGCCATCCCCCTTTGGCATAATCATAGTACATGGAGATCAGGCGATGTCTAGACGAATATAGGGCAAGCCAATTCTAGGATATAGCCTTGTAAATGAAGTTACCAAGAAACCACCTAGCGAAGAAATAAATAGTGAGAAGGTAGATGAATCAAGGGCAGAGGCTGTCGAAGACACTCACAAAGCCCCATTGTTAGAATTAACACTAAAAAAGTGCATGCACATAGGTTTTGACCTCGCAAAAGATGAGAAAGGCAACCTGATAGCCTTCCTTCATGAGAATCAGGATGTATTCGCCTGGTCGGTAAAAGACCTACAAGGTGTCAGTTGTGACCTCGCACAACATAACTTGAACGTAGCAAAAGGAGCAAAATGCAAGAAGCAAAAGCTAAGGAAAATGTCTATGGAAAGAGCAGATTCTGCGAAAGCAGAAGTGCAGCGATTACTCGATGTCAGTGTCATCAGGCCAGTTCAATATCTAGAATGGCCAACCAATGTTGTAATGGTCAGAAAGAAAAATGGCAAATGGCGAATGTGTGTCGATTTCACTGATCTAAACAAGTGTTTCCCGAAAGATCCATATCCACTCCCAAGGATTGACAAGTTAGTCGATATCACCGCGGGGTGTGAAGTGATGAGTCTGTTAGATTGCTTCTCAAGGTATCACCAAATCTGGTTGAACCTAGATGATGAAGAGAAAATAAGTTTCATCACCCTAGGAGAAACTTACTGTTACTGACGAATGCCTGAAGGACTACGAAGTGCAGGCCCTACCTTTTCTAGAATGACCGATGGAGTTTTCGATGAGCAGAAAGGCAAAAACCTTGTAGCATATGTCGATGATATTGTGGTCAAGAGCGATAAGAAGGAGACCCATATCTAGGACCTATAAGAAACATTCATGAACCTAAGAAAGACCGGCCTCAAGCTAAACCTAGATAAGTGCATATTTGGCATCAAGAAAGGCAAGCTACTTGGTTGTCTAGTATCAGCAAGAGGCATCGAGGCAAATCCCAAAAAAATAGCAGCGATAGTAAACATGAAATCGCTCACAAGCAGAAAGCAGGTATAGAACCTCACTAGAAGGCTAGCAGCCCTAAACAGGTTCATCTCAAGGTCCACCAAAAGGGGCTTACCTTTCTTCAGAACCCTACGAAGCTCAGACCATTTTGAATGGGGGCTCGAGCAACAGAAAGCTTTCAATGAGCTCAAAACCTACTTGACCAAGCTAACAACATTGTCCAAGCCTTCGCCATCCACAATGTTGCTACTATATATAGCAGCATCACCTGCAACTGTTAGCGCAGTGTTGGTCGAAGAGAAAGTACATGAAAACAGGATGAAGCAATTCCTAGTATACTTCGCATCATAGACTTTATCAGGAGCAAAGCTCAACTATTCCAAACTAGAGAAGATAGCATACACAGTGGTTATGGCATCATGAAAGCTGAAGCATTATTTCCAAGCCCACCGCATCAAAGTCCTTTCAGCGCAACCGTTGGAAGCATTATTTCTCAATAGCAAAGCCATCGGAAGAATCGAAAAGTGGGCCACAGAGCTCAAAAAGTTCGTAGTGGATTTCAAACACAGACACGCAATCCAATCTCAAGCACTTGCACATTTCATCATAGATTGGACCCCAGTAGCTTATGACACCACACTACAATTTGAAGAGCCAACCTAGACCATGCATTGTGATGAAGCCTGGGGAATGATTGGAGCGGGCATAGCAGCAATATTAACACTGCCAAAAGGTCCAAAGCTTCGCTACGTAGTAAGGCTAGAATTCCTCACAACCAACAATATAGCTAAATACGAGGTAGTGCTCCTAGGGTTGCAAAAGCTCAGAGCCCTAGGTGTCAAGAGAGGTATAGTCAAGTCGGATTCTCTGGTAATAGTGGGGCATGTCGAGAAAGAGTTCACCGCAAAAGAACCTGAGTTGATCAAATACTTGGCAGCAGTGAGGAGAATGGAGAAACACTTCACTGGTTTCACCTTTCGCCACATCCCAAGAAGTAAGAATGTTGAGGCTAATGAACTAGCGAAAGTAGTCACGCAAAAAACACCAATGCCAATGGATGTTTTCTATCAAGAGCTTTAAGTTAAAGCCATAAGAGAAGAAGAGGAAAAGCCCTGTAGTGTGCTTGCTATAGCAAGCAAGGACTGGAGATCACCCATATTCTCATACCTTAATGGAACCTATGAGCTGCAAAACAAACATGAAACTAATAGAATGAACTCTAGGACGAAACAATATTCCATCATAGCGGGAGAGTTGTACAAGAGCACAATAGTTGCACCGATGCTGAAATGCATAAGCAGAGAGCAAGGAATCCAACTGCTAGCGAAATGTATGCTAGAATGTGTGGAGCTCACAGGGGACCGCATGCAATCGCTCATAGAGTGATGAGACAAGGGTTCTATTGACCAACAGCAGCAGAAGACGCAAAAGAGTTGGTCCATAGTTGCGGAGGCTGCTAGATGTTTGCCAAAAAGTAGAAAGCCCTGGCTAACTCGACGAACTCAATCTTCCCAACATGGCCTCTACAAATATAGGGGGTCCACATAGTGGGGCCATTGCCAATAGTGCCCGGCAATCTGTGTTTCATAGCAGTAGCACTAGAGTACTTCACAAAATGGATCGAAGCCAAGGCACTAGAAAAAATCACCTCTGGTACCTTAATCAGTTTTGTCTAGCAAAGGATCATTTGTCATTTTAGGGTCCCATCCTACATTATGGTCAATAATGGAAAACAATTCGATTGCACAAACTTTAGAAATTTTTGTAGCGAGTTGGGGATCTAGCTAGCATTTGCATCAGTCAACCACCCAGAGAGCAAGGGAGTCATCAAAAGGGCAAATGTCTTGATCTTCAGTGCAGTATCAAAAGCATTGTTTGATTTCCCAAAAGGGAAATGAGCACAGTAATTGATCACTTCCGCCTGGGTTCACAACATCTCGTGCACCTAGACAACTGGTTCACCCCTTTTCACCTCCTATACGGTGAAGAATCAATCACACAAGAGGAACTCAAGCTAGGCTCTTCTCGCACCAAAATCGCAGCAAGCACCCCAATACAACAATATGTGGAACTCAAAGCAGCAGAAAATGCTAGGTTGCAGGCCATATCAAACCTTGATAAATATCATGAAGAAATGAAGACATGGAGAGACAAGAAAATTCTATGAAAGAACATCAATCCAAGTGACATGGTGCTCATTCGTCACCCTGACAAGCAGGGCAAACTACAGTCCCAGTGGTATGGGCCATTCATGGTGGCGAACATGGTAAGGCCAAGAGTTTACAAGCTGCTCCATGAAGATAGGGTCAAAACAACCCACACAAGGAACGTAGACAATCTACGTCGGTTTTAACCATAGCATTTTCGCCCTCAAGGGTTGTAATTTTCCTTTTCAAAATTTTTGTAAGCACCAAAAAGGATTCGCACTCTTTTTCCTCATAGGGGAAACCTTTGTGAGAAGGTGTGAGGTTTTTTAATGAGGTGATCCTATGTACCTATTAATTCAACTTGAACTTTTCCCCAGGCAAGATCTAAAAAGGTGAACGTTGAAACAAAACCTAACCTCAGTAGGTTCTGGATATCAATGGTGGAAAGCACCAAATTAGGTTGCGACATTTTCCACTTGTGCAGAATGTCACGATCGAAAACTCAGCAACCCACAAATAGGCCTAAGGCCTGCAAGAACCTTTCACCTCACCAAAAAGTAGTGATAGCGAAAGGAAAAAGGCCCAAGGGCCAAAAATGTTTTGTCCCACCAAAAAGGAGTGCAGGCAAACGAAAAAAGCCAGATAGGATTAAAAATCATTCGCACCACCAAAAAGGAGTGGCGGCGAACATAAAAGACTTAGAAGCCATAAAAGGTTCTGCAATGGTAAAAAGGACCAGAACCAACAGCCACAATCCAGAGGGCGCAAAATCCTATTCGCATCATCAAAAAGAGACGGAAGCATCCTTGACAGGTGTAGGAGCACGTACGTGCATGTATTGCAAAGGACAAACAAAGCTAAGAGACACACCTAACAGCAGCGGTAAATGCTACCACCCACCACAACAACCATAATTAACATCATTGAGCCCCTAAGAACCCTATAAATAAGGCGCCCGGGGCTCCCCTGTATAGCAGATTAGGTCTCAATATAGGGCAAAAGCATTAGAATACACACCCATGCCACCCAGATTGGCTGCGATAGCGAGTAAGGAGTCCTCGCAAATGGGTTCTATGAGTAGGCTTGAGAGAGCGTCAGGGGTTTTGGCACTCACCGAAGGAGCAAGGTCTTAGGCATGGGACAAAAGGCTATACAAGCACAAGCCAACCAATGATGAAACTTAGATGTTGTGTGAAAACATGTAAAGGCTAGGGCACATACTGTCTAAAAGGAGCATTCGTCGTGCATGGAGCTGAAAGATGAGGCAACGGGTTGTGGCCACGTCACTATGACAAGTAAGCATGGAGGGATATTGCAAGAAAAACATAACATCCCCCCATCTGACGAAACCATGGTTTGAAGCCATGTACCTGCATGAGATAGGATTCTTGCAGCAGCTCTACGCTGGGAAGCATGACACCACAGGCCATCCCCAAATTTAGTCGATTCGCCTTGCAATAGTGCTAATTCACTCGGGTGAATCAAACTAGCGACCGAGATGTTGCGAGCCAAGAAGCAGAAGGAAGGATACTGATTGTGCATATCTACCAATACACCTAGCCCCAAGGCTATTGTAAAACAATCAAGATCAGCAAGAGGAACAAAGAACATCAAAATGATGAATGCATCAACTTCTCCCTCGCCATAAACGATTGGTGGGGACAGCATCTTATTCTCGCCTAAAAGACATGCAGAGGGGCTAGCAAAGAAGCCACCTCGAGTGAAAGTATCTTCGCGTATCCCCTCACCCTAAAAGGTTGGGGCATGGCATCTTCTTTTCACCTAAACGATATGCCGAGGGGCTAGCAAAGGGACCACCTCGAGCATTCATACCTTCGCGTATCCCCTCGCCCTAAAAGGTTGGGAGGGATGGCGTCCCTTCACCTAGTCAATACACTAAGGGGCTGGCAGAGGAGATGCATTGGGCGCTCATGCCTTTGCATTTCCCTCGCCCTAGTAGCTTGGAAAATGCTACCCTTTTTGCCCAAATGAAATGCCAAAGCAATATCACCTCCATAGGGTCGGAGGGGGGGCGTAATCAAAACACAAGAAAATGACAATGAGTGCTCTCAAAAACAACCAATCAGCAAAAAGTGCACACATGGCAAAATAAATACACTGTATACATGATCAAGCTTGCACAACAGCTCGCTATGCGAGAATGCAAGCATTGCACACCACTTTCACACCAAACTACACTTCGTCCCTTCTGGGACGAAGATAAAAACTATATCGGCAGTTCTCCAAATCTACGGTCATCTCTTTGGCCGCTTTCTCCTTAGGATCTTTTAGGCTAGATGTCGAGGGCCGCCCATGATCTCGCTCAAACTGTTCCTAATAAGTTTTTTGATCTTCCAAAATAGACGCGTCAAATTCTAAATAGAAGAGTCTATTAAGAAACTCTTCCTTCCCAAGAAAGCATTGAAAACGTGACCTCAAAACCCCAGTCATGCCAAATCCTAGAAACCTCTCACGATGGCGAGACTAGGATGCACCTCCAACATGAAAGTCGTTGCAATTAATCGTAAGCGGATAAATATCCATGGGTTGCGCAGGCTCCTCATCTAGAACCTGCGCACCAAAACCACAAGAGTTTACATTGTCTTACAACCAATATCCAAACAAACACAATGTCCTAAAAACTACAAACAAATCCTAGTTGCCTACCCCATCCTGAGCAGCATTTTTCGGCAGGAGCGCCAGTGCCATCATCGTACGGGACCTCGGTGACAGGGGTCGATGGCGCATCCGCTTCGCCTGAGCCTCTACTGGCCGCACCCTCACAAGCATTCTGCTCGGTGATATATCTTTTCACCTTCTCCTTGATAGCAGCACACTCTTCCATAGACTATAGGGTGGGTTTCAAAACTACATGAGCATCTCTTCGCAATCCATTACCGAATGACCAAGAAAGCAAAAAGAAAATAAGTCACTTTGCCATGGCTCATGGCAGCCCTAAGGAAAGCGAGATCATAGCCTCCTGGATGCCAGAACCCTTTGAAAAACTTTTTCCCTACCTCATGAGCATGGCCAGGAGCATTCTAGGAAGACTGTGGGTCCTAGATCTCAAATTTATCAGGATGGTCGCACCCGCATTCTTCTAGAGCCTAGGCATGGAGAGAAACAAAAGAGGTGTACTCCCACCTGATGGTCATGTAGTCGCTCATGGTGGCTAGCTCGTTCGCCAGCCATTTCGTGAAGTCGATAACAGGTGCATCGCTAGGCACCTCTGACCCCTCGCCTACACTTTCAACAAGTTCCTTGTACACATTCGCCGCCCTTTGGGCACCAGCAACTACCGTGTTGCGTTCATTGCATTTTCACTTCGGGTATATAACACCCTAGTGTTAAGCATTGCATTTGGCACTTGCATTTCATGAGCACAAGCATCATCCATTCATTCATGAGCATGAGCATATGAAATTTCGTCTCATTCTTTACATGTTATCACATGTGATGTTGATTGTATACATGCATATGCTTGTGATAATGTGTGGCCAATGCAAGAGATGGTTGTGAGGTCACAAAAACACCTTAGACACATCTAGGATAGAAAATGGAACAATGTTTGTATTCATGACCTAGCCCAAATTTGCTTCCAAGTGTTGGTTTACTTTGAAATGCATTTTACATGATGCTAGTTTGACCAAAGTTGAACAATAGCTTAGAGAGCTTGCATGGTTGCGTGACCTAAATAAAAGTTGTAGTTCATGTCATGTAGAACAAACTTTGTTTAAGGGTCATGAGCTGAATCAGTGCTTAAGTGCATCAAATAGAGTCCTAAGTTTCAATTTGGATGATGTTCTATAACTTAGAAAATTTTCTAAGTCTAAACCTGATTTTAGTTTCCATGTGCTCTACTTTGGAGCTCTATAGTTTGAAAACCATCACGAATTAGACAAAACTTTCTAAAGCAAAGTTGTAGATCTCTTATAGCTATACAATTTCTATTAATGGACTTTTTGCTAACTTGAAGATTAGGAGATATAGAGGTGCAAAGTGGCACTGTCAGTCAGCCATAGCCGGTTTGAAACCAGACGAGCAGCAGCAGCAGTGGCCGACCGGTGTCAGCGCGCGCGCGATGCGTGGCAGCTATACGCCATTGCTGGCCCTGCGTCACCATGCTGAAGGGGAGAAAGGCACCGAGTGCTCGCTCACTATATCCCACTCTCACTCAATCGCCCTCTCCATCTCCCTCTCTCTAGGTCTCTCACGCACGTTGAGCGGAACAGCAGAGCAGCACCACCATCGTGCCTCCACCGACAGCGCTCGCCACCCACGCAGCACCACCACCCAATCCACCTCGCCCACAGCACCATCATGAGCCACTCCACCTTCCTAAGCCACTAGTTGTGTTAATCGAGCCTTAGTAAAGCCTTGGGATGAATTCATTGTCGCCGTGGCCATCGCTGGAGCACCGTCGAGCTCACACTCACCGTGGTCTTGCTCCACCGAGCCATCTCGCTCGCTCTCTTCTCTTGTTAGGGTTAGCCTAGGGTCATGTCTAGCTCACCCCGCTGGCTATTGAGCCAATGCCAAAATATCGAAGCCGAAATGCGGCTGCTCACCACCGTGCTCTCACCACCGCGATGCCATGCACGTGGCCAAACCTCACCGCTGCTCCACCATGGCTCAATCCCAACCCTAGGTCTTTGCTAGGTAGCCCTAAAGCCACAGTAGTGCTCACCCAAGCATATCATCATCGGAGACGGCGAGCCCGCCACCGTGCAGCACTGCCGTCCACCATGGCCACCATCGAGCTAGCTCTAGCAAGCCTCTGAGGTAACCAAGGGCACCAGTTGACTCAAAATGGTGAGTGGAGTCTAATGCCAGTGACGCTACCGCCAGTGACCTCACTGTCGACGAGATTTCACCGGTCAAACCATCGCCCCTGCGCTATGTCGCTGACACATTGGGTCCGTTGACCATGGGGCCTAGCTGTTGGCACTTCTATGGTGCACTAGAACGGGTGCACATAGCGTTTAATAGGGTTTTGGTGTTTTAGTTTTATTTGTTTTTCAGATTTGTATGCAATCTTGCAAAAAATCATATCTTGAGTGATCCAAATTTTGTTAGCTTCATCTTGAAATGTACTATCTAATAAAAATATAAAACTTGTTGTTTGGAGTAGTTTTCTATGTGAATTAAATTAAGTTGGTTAAGTGCTTTTAAAATAGCTTTTATCTTGTAAAATACATAACTTGAGCTAGAGAGGTGCTAAAATTGTGATTCCAATTTTGTTGGTCTTGTGTTGACATGTTGTAGCAAGGAAAAATGTTGAACCTGCTGTAAGCGTGCTTGGAATATGATCTTGCTATTTAAATTTTATTAAATGCTAGTTTCTGGTGAAATTAAATGGGGTAAATATACATAACTTGTGATTATGAAACTTTTTACACAATATTCTTGTGCTAGAGTGATAGTAAGAAAATTTTGAAATCTATTGTTTGACACTTTTATGGGAGTTTTTTAAATTACTAGAGAGGAGATATGCACCCACTCAGTAAAAGAAAGTTAATTTTGTTATCACCTTAATAACTTGCTGCCATGGACATTTAGGAAATATGCATTTCATCGCCAGAAGGAATCACACTCTTGGAGTTCGAGGCAGAGGAGGAGGAGAATCACAAGGCACCATAGTAGGTAGCTCCTGAAAGCGAGGAGTAGGATCCTAAGGAATTACCAGAGTGTCCTGATCACAGGCCAACCTATTTTCTGAAAGGCAAGCCCCGGAGCATTCTAAGCCTCCTATGTTTTTACAAATATCACTTGAGTCCTTTATGTTTGATGCATTAGGTTATAAGAGTTGGTTGGAAACACTTGATGCATAGAACTATCTTGTCTAGAAATACACCTTGAACCCTATGTAGGTCTAGGATCGAATATATGCTTAGCCATGCTTAGACCGGTAGAAGTTGGGTGATTTTCTATCACCTGCGAGATATAGGTGGATACCGGAGCATAGTTGGCTATATTTGCTATCGTGGAAGATAACCATGGGGTGCTATTAAGCAGAGACTAGGCGAGAACTTATATGCAATGGTGTTGGGTTGGCTATGTTGGTCCCGTCTATGTCGATTAAGGACCATACCGTTGTTGGCACTTCTGTCAAGATTGAATGCATGCCTCTCACTTAGCTGGCCAGATAACTCGTTCTGACCATGAAGCTAAGTAGCTCAACTCAGGTCAGGCCTTATTCTGTAAGGGTGCGCACACTAGAGGTAGTAAGGATGTGCGGGGAGCCAGACGTGAGCCCAAGGGCAGGCTGGGCCTGAATGTCCTGGCAGTTGGTTGTCCCTAATTGTGCGGCGCTGATCGAACCCGTAAAATGTGGACCTGAGTTGTACCAAAGGTGACCTAAGGCTACCATGGCTGGTAGATATGGGTTTGTGTTAGGAATACTACCCAACTGGTTGCAACCGATTCGAATCGCCGTCTTTCAAGGATAGTGAGAAACTTGACTAGCTCCAACATCGTAGTAACTGGATTATGAAATATGATGGTTATGATGAACATGGAATTATTACACCAACTATGGTTACTATTGTTATGCTACTAAATGATATACCACATGTTTGGCATAGGTTAGTTTCTAATCTAGAGATGAATAGCTATAATTAACTTGGTAACCGAATTATAAAATGTATAGTTTAACTAGTAGCTTTTTATGCAAAATGTTGTCAAGCTAGCTCCACTATAAAGCCTTGCATGATCCACGGTGTCACTTTATTTTTGGTTTATGATGGGTAAGTCTAGCTGAGTACCTTCTCGTACTCAGGGTTTATTTCTCACTTGTTTTAGATAACACAGTATATCATGGATATTGTAAGAACTGCTTCTGTCCCAACATGGACGAGGAGTAGGCCATAGGCAAGGTGCTTCTATATATCTAATCTAAGATGCTTTTGTGGGATGTGATCACAAACTAGCAAGTATTTGAACAATGGTGTGAGATGTTAGTTTCAAAACTACCTTTGCTTCCGCTACTACTACTACTTTATTTGAACTTGGGTTGTAATAACTTTTAATTGTACTCCGATGGATAGTTATGTATTTGTGAACTCTATGTAATATGTGGCATGCATGTTGAATTAGGTACGATCTTGGTTGTATGTTGGTGATGAATCGAGACCCTTTGTGATACTCAATGGACTACCGGGTTTATATGGGCTCAAGTATAAAAGTGTGACTGCTTCGTGGGCTGCCATTGTACTTGTGCTCATGTGTATTTAAAACAAAGGTTTTTCTTTTCCAAAACTAGTTTTTGGCAACTTATAGATATAAATATAGATTTTCAAATCTGAAATTTAAATCTAAAGTGTGCTAGTGATCATTTCCTTTATGCCCAGTTAAGGATTTAAGGTGGCTAAATAAGTACTAACATGGGGTTTTATTTTCGTTGTCCATACGACGTGCTATTGTATGTGTATCGTTCACTTGAGTGGTAATGTATGGATCAAATACCTCTACTCTCAAGGTAAGATGATGAGTAGCATGACCGCAAGATGTGAGCGTGCGGTCTAAGGGGGGAGGTAGCTTTGATACTAAAGTATATATATATATAATTATGGGTTAGCCTTGATACGACTATATGCATATTCTTATGTGTGTATGGGACGTATTTACTTTTGGGTAGCTTTGATATGGAAGTATATATATGTCAGTATATATATACAGAAGTATTTAGCTTGCAACCTAGAGCCTAGATTTTCATTTCTGTATATATATAATTATGGGGTTGGGCTGAAATGAAGTTCTTCTGTAGGTACACTAATAGCAAAATGTGTAGCCCAACTAGTTACGCGTATATTATGAGAGAACGTATGTATGCCACCGTGTATGCCGCTAGAAGTTCAATTTTTCCTAAGTTTGTGAGGGCGTATGGAACATGCATGCATCATGATAAATCATTATTACATACTTACATTGTTCCTCCCCTTATAAGTTTTGTATTCTATTTAGTAACTCTTTTCTATTATAACGTTGTTCTCATGAGAGTGGCATCATTTTACTATAGATGGCAGCATCAACTGGGAGTGAGACTTTTCTAGAGATGTTTGGTACCCCTGCCCTACTCTGGAGGGCACTGCATTTTTCCAGCTATTTCTAGAATGAAGGATATCTAGAAGGACAACCATGGTACAAGGTGCAACTAACAATACCTGCTCATACCCAAGCACCCCTATGACAGGAGTGGAAAGCAGAATCTAAAGGAAAAAAGAGGAAAAAAAACTCCTTGGGAAGGTGCCCAAGTGGTAGCCTGAGAGGTGCTGAGCCAGATTTGTCAGTAGTACAGGGATGAGCTGATCGACAGTGTAGCTGATACTTTTCCTTGAGTGGATCCATCTACAGCAGTTTGGGCACAGCGCTACAACAATGTGTTGATCCGAGATTGGGATGAGTGGGCAGAGAGTTCTAGTCCCGCTATGAGCTCTATGTTTGCAGTAATGAAGATCTTTTGTACATGCTAGGACACTAGGTACTTTTGGCAGGAGTCCTATGCCACTTGCATGGATAGGCTCATGATGGCAGAGGTAGCACAACAAAAGCTAAGAAAGCATGTGCACAAGCACAAAAAGACAGCTAGGGAGGCTCATTGGGACACCGATGAAGCTTATACCGCATTGGGAGCCCTCTAGACTTAGATGGAATAGGTTGATCAGCAGAGAGCTACCGCCCAAGCAGCAAGAGTTGATGATCAGGAAGTGCTAGTAGGACTGTGGGGGCAGCTAGAGGCCACTCGCGCTGAGGCGTTCACAGCTACGCACCAACGGATCCAAGCGAACAACTGTGCAGCCTTGGTAGAAGTAGCACGAGATAGAGCCGAAGCCTTAGCCGTGCAATAGGACCATGTCAAAAGGGATTTGTGCCAGCAGCTTGCTCATACTCAGAACATGGTGGTCGATCTTCAACATGAGGTGCTTTATTTAAACAACCGACTGCACCTAATCCTGGATTGGGAAGAGGAAGAACAAGTAGTGCCCATGGATGAGGATGATGCTATCTTTGACCTTGACAGTGACCACGTTGATGAGTAGAGCACCTTAGTGACTAATTCGATGCACTAAATGTACCCCATGCTATCTTTTGTAATGGACTTGTAGTTTAAGTTTCAATATTCATGATGTAACTTCAATGTAATATTGGAACCATGCATGTTGGTCCACTATGGGTCAAACTCTAATGAAATTCTAGTTTTGTTTTACTGGTAAAATGTAACATGCATGCAAACGTATTGCGAGTATGATAAGTGATCAAATTGGTGATGTTATGTTGTGAGAATGAATTATTGTGCCTCTATTTTATTGTATGAGTTTAAATTCTCTCCAGTAAATTCAGTTTGGCATGATTACATGATTCTTCTGCAATTTCTTGACATCATCCAATAATCACTTATTGTTGCAATTTTGTAGATGACTCGCACTCGCACTGGGGCAGGTACTAGCCAAGGTGGCAATGATGGTGACCTACCACCACCGCTGCCACCCTCCATGAATGAGTTTTTCGCGCAATTCTAGGGAATCAGCGAGCAATGGAATAAACATTGTGCCTCATTGCGCAGAATACTGCTCGTGCCTGCCAGTAAAATTAGGGGCCAGAACATCATCAATAAAGCTCATTCAAGGACTTTCAGGACACTAAGCCTCCCATCTTCAAGGAGGCAGAAGAACCACTCCAAGCGGATGAATGGTTAAACACTATCGAGCAAAAATTTCGCCTATTAAGGGTCACTGAACAGATGAAGGCAAAATATGCATCCCAACAATTGCAGGGACTGGTAGGGATTTGGTGGACTCATTATCTGTCTACCCTACCTATGGGTGCAAATGTCACCTGGGAACAATTCAATACAACCTTTAGGGGGCATCATATACCCCCAGGGCTGATGTGGATGAAGGCCGCTGAGTTTATGAAGCTGACACAGGGGACAAAGACTCTGACCGAGTATATGCATGCATTCAACAACTTGTCCAGATATGCACCAGAATTCATGGATACAGAATAGAAAAAGATAGATGTGATAGAACCGCCCAATTTATACAAGATCAAGTATGGTTGTCCCCGCTAACACATTGACACACGCATACTTTCACTTATATAAACTCGATAGTCCGCCGAGTGTCCCAAAGGACCTCGGTAAATCAACATCACAACCAAGATCGCGTGATTAAGCAAATACACATCACATACATAGAGTTGCAGTGGAAATAATATTACAAATGGTTTCACAAATAATAGTACAAGTTTGGTTTCAAAACGATTAGTGAAAACAACATTGCTTTCAAAGGATTACATTAATATAAGTTCCAAATACATTGCTAGCATAAGTGACATCCTCACATAAAAGCATATAGATGAGAAATAATATAGAGTCACCGAGCCCACTGGTGGTTAGCCACCATCTTCAGCAGGCTAAGAACTTCACCGACAACATGGTGGGATAAACCCTGAGTACTCGAATGTACTCAGCTAGACTTACCTATCATAAACCAAAAATAAATTGACTCCAAGGAGTATGCCAGGCTTTATAAGTGGAGGTAGCTTGATAATATTTTGCATAAAAAGCGATTAACTCAATTATACAATTATAATTCTTTAATCAAGTTAATTATAACTATCCATGTCTAGATTAGCAACTATTCTGTGCCAAACATGTGGTATATCATTTTAGAGCATACAACAGTAACCATAGTCGGTATAGTAATTCCATGTTTATTCGAACCATCATATTCCATAATTACCATTACTACGATGTTGGAGCTAGCCAAGTTTCTCACTATCCGGGAGAGATGGCGATTCAAATCGATTTCAACTAGCTAGGAACTTATTCCTAACACAAACCCAGGTAGACTAGATCAACGGTCACCTTTGGTATAACTCAAGTACACATTTCGTGGGTTCGCCCAGCGCCGCACAATCAGGGACAACCAACTGCCAGGACGTTCAGGCTCTACCTGCCCTTGGGCTCATGTCTGGCTCCCCACACATCCTTACTACCATCCAAAGTGCGTACTTTGATAGAGCAAGGCCCGGCTTGAGTTGAGCTACTTGGCTTCGCGGTCGAAACAAGTTATCCGGCCAACTAAGTGATAGACGTGCGTTCAATCTTGTCAGAAGTGCCAATAACGGTACAGTCCTTAATCGGCACAGACGAAATCACATGAGTCAACCTACCATAGACTCCTCTCGGCCTCCATTTACTTTTACCCTATGGTTTTTTTCCACGATAGCAAATATAGCCAACCGTACTTTGGTATCCACCTATATCTCGCAGGTGACAGGAAATCACCCGACTTCTACCGGTCTAAGCAGGGCTAAGCATATATTCTATCCTAGACCTACATAGGGTTAAAGGTGTATTTTTGTACAAGGTAGTTCCATGCATCAAGTGTTTCTAGACAACTCTTATAACCTAATGCATCAATCATAAAGGACTCAAGTAATATTTTGCAAAACACTGGGAGACTTAGAATGATCCGGGGCTTGCCTTTCAGAAAAGAAGTGGGACAGTGGTCAGGGCACTCTAGAAGCCCTTCTAGGGTCTGCTCCTCTTCTTCGGGAGCTACAGCTTGAGGAAGCTCCTACTGGTCCCCTTCCTCTCCTTCGTTGAATTCCAGCAATGTTATCTCCTCTGTCGATCCTAGATGCACGAATATGGCATAAGATATTGCGAATGCATACATGCCGACAAGGATAGTATGATGACACATGATGAATGCATTCATGTAAGTATTCTTAATAGCATGGTGTTAAAGTAATAATAAGTGCATCACATTTTATTGAGTAAGTGCATATCTCTTCTTGATTACTTAATCAAACACTTCAACAATTCATTTACTACACCAAAAAATAGCATCTACTTGTTTTACTCATAACTAGAGTTATATACATCAAAATCATATGGTTGTGGACATTCTAGAAAGCATAAGAAATTGTCTACAACTCTCTTTTTGGACTCTTACTGTGATTCAACAGTTATATAGGACAAACAAATCATTCAATCAAATCTGTCCAGAAAGTAAATATTTTGGACAGCAAACTTGTAACAACTAGAATTCTAAAACCCTAAGTCCTATGACTGTGAAAATTTAACACAAGGTAGATTAGTAAGTTATCTACAACTTTGTTTTTAACAAGTTTTACAGCAAAGACCATTATCCATATGAAATCATCCACACAATCAAAACTATACATGTAGCCTTGTATTTGAATTATAAAGTGATAATTAGTTAGTTGCATACAATCAATGGCTTCTACACCTTACTATGAACATCAACAGTTACTATGCCTCACAAGAATCATAGAAAACATCATGGTGAACCCCAATTTAATTACTTAAATGCCTTTATTAATTTAATTAAATAATTAGGGTAAATAATAAACATACACCAAATGTGCACAATAAATTCTCAGAAAATTACAGTAGACTCCTAATGCTCACAATAGGCTACTGTGAAAACTTCATACCATTTGCACATGTATAACATCCTATGCAAAAATGACAAGCTAGCAAGGGTTATTTTAGTGAAAATAGAAAACCCTATAGAAAAGTGTCAAGCAACAGATTACGTATTTTTCCTAGCTTTACATTAGTGCCATACTACTGTACAAAAATTTGCATAGCAATATATTACATATTTTTATCCTTACAAATTTCCTTAGAAAATGCCATTTATTAATAATTAAATAGAAAGACCATATTTAAATCAAGTTCCCAGTAAGATTATTATTTTTCCTAGCTAGAGCATGTCAATACAAAACCAACAAAATTGGAATCATAATTTTAGGAGTTTTCTCTCAAGATATCTAATTTACCAAATTGTAAACATACAAAACTCATTTATCTAGACACATTTAAATCTCCAATAAAAATATCAGAAACTATACATATCATATTTTTATAAAATACTACACTTCCTAAGGAACACTACAAAATTTGGTTCATAAGATTTGGATCTCTACAACTCAACTTATCATTTTTCAAAGATTGCATCTAAATCTATGAAAGAAATAGCAAAAACCCTAATACACAGTCGCTGACAGAGGGGTCCACTGGTCAGCAACGGGGGCCACCCGTCAGCGAGCCAGAAGTAGGGCACGGTGTTTCCCCAGCGGTATCTCACCGACAGCGAGGTCCCCAACCAAAACAACTGCACCGACGTAATCTATAGACCAACACGCATCTAGTGACCTAAGTGGTGGCAGCGCAGGTATGGTAGAGTGTGCTCGTCACCGGCCATGGTGGCACGGCGGCGCTGCTCTACGGTGCATCGACCATCTCTGGCCTCGGTGAGTCCAGGCGAGGAGCGCACCAGCATAACGGTGAGCATACGGATCTATCTAGATGACCTAGGTGGCGCGAGGTGCTCCAACGAGCTCCAGCCACATGCATGGTGGTACGGAGGTGTGAGCGCGGTGGCGCAGGTCATCGTGTTCCGTGCCGGTAGAGCAACGAATCACAGTAACATCATAACACAAGCTAACACACATCCTAACCAAGCCCTAATGTGAAGAATAAGGAAGAATGCATGTGCGAGTAGTGCGGCGGCGAGCTCACTATGGAGGCGGCCATGAAGGCCGAGATCTCTGGTGAGATGAAAATGGTGAATACGCCCTCACTGAAGCTCTTCCGATGCAGCAGTTATGTCGAGGAGGTGGAGGGGGACATGGTGTAGCTGTGGGCTAGACGTAGGTGGTGGCAGTGCGATAGAGCACACGTGAGGCGACGGCGAAGGTGGTGCGGTGCTCGGCGTCGCTACGGACAAGCGCTATGGCGAAGGAGGAGGCAGGGAAATGCAAATGGGAGCGTGGTGCGTCACGGGCGAGCGCTGGGGGGTTGAATGCACGCTGTGGCTCAACATGGCCTAGCTAATCAGACCAGCGGTGACACGTGGCCACACCGCCTCCATGTGGTGTTCGCGCTCTGGCGGTGGTCGACCATCAAAGCCAAGCCGATTCAGCCATCAGACCCGTGATCCCAGCCTAATGACGCGATTTGCTAGCGATCAAAATCTTAATGCATAGCTCCTTAGTGCAAACCAATTGAACAAAACCTGTAGCCCTAAGTACCAGCTATGAAAATGCTTAAGAAACCTCCTCCTAATTCACAATAGTTAGGGAGTAAAATCAGCCCAAAGTTGAGCTCGTCACACTGTCAGTCGAAAATGACTTAGCAAAATTCTAAGTGTTGAAAAATAGTAAAACCTTGATTCTTGTGAGCTAATTTCAAGCATGTTAGGAGCTGAACTAGCTTATGACCGAAAAATAAAAGTTGTTCCTCTCATGAAATACTACAACTTTGCTTTAGTGACTACATCCATGCAAAGTCTCTATCACATAGTTCAAACTAGGTCAAACTTACTACATTCAAATGATGACTAACACTTGAACTATGACTTAGTGACCAAATTAGCCTTAGTCATGAATACCAAAGTTGTTCATAATGACATTCTAAACATGTTTAAGATATTCATAAGGTCACACAAACATTTCATACATTGGTTACACATTTCACTTTCTAGGTCAACATACATAGCATCACTTAAAGACTTGATTAGACAGAGTGATCTTCAAGAACAATGTTCCATTAGTCATCCTAAGTGTAGCTAAGATGTTTTAGTGACTCACATCACCCATTTACATGTATTCACTCATGTTCATATGCATATATACAAAGAAACATAAAATAACAAATATGTTTCATATGTTTCAATCACATGTTTCAAATATAAAAGCTTAAATATGAATGCTTGATGCTCATGCTCATGCAATGCAAGTCAAATTATGCAAGCCTAACACCTAAGGTGTTACAGCCCCTCCCCCTTATAAAACTCTCATCCTGAGATTTGCAAGACCTACCATTCTTGGAAAAAGGCGAGATAAACCTCTCGTAAATAATCCTCTCATTCCCATGTGGCATCTTGTTCACTATTATTGTTCCACACCACCTTATAAAACTTTATGATCTTACTCTGGGTCACTCTTTCCATCTCTTCTAACACTCAGATTGGCTTCTCTTCATAGGTCAAATCCGATTGGAGCTCAATGCTGGTGGGTGCAATGGCTTCCTCAGGTACATGAAGACATCTCTTCAACTGAGAAACATGGAAGACATCGAATATTGCACTCATCTCTAGTGGAAGTTGTAACTTATAAGCAACATTCCCTTTCCATTCAATAATCTTGTACGGACCTACATATCTAGGTGCAAGCTTTCTGAAAGCATCTAGGCCCCTAGTTGGATTTTGGTGATTAATGACAATACAAGATTACTATGACTAACGTGTGTTTTGTAGAGGAAAATGAGTTAGGTCATGGTAATGGAGGTCGATTGGGCAATCGAGGTGGTCATGCCCCTACGATGGAAATCGTTTTGGTTTTCAAAGAATGGACAACAAGGTTAAGGATGACTAGTTCTAAGTGTCGATTGGAGTTGGAGAGACACTTAGAGTAGTTTAGGACTTTGTTTTTCCTTTGGCCATACTATTAAGGGGGTATGGATGGGTAGCTTGACCTAGGTGAGTCTAGTGAGTTAGGTGTGGTGCACACTTGTTAAAACTAGCTTAAGGTAGCTCCACAACAGCCCTATGATCCTATGGAGCAAACTTCATTCACATATGTTCGAGAGTTGGAAGTGAATGGAGGGTCAAATGCTGACCGGACGCTGGCTCCGGTGTGACCGGACGCTGGCCGCAGGGTCTGGTCAGTTCATTTGATCAAGAGACTACGTTCGGTGCGACCGAATGCTGGAGAGGTCAAGTGACCGGACGCTAAGAGGTAGCGTTCGGTTGACTCCAATAAGGTTCCAAAGAAGGGAATCTATAACCGGACACGTCCAGTTAGTGCTGACCGGACCCTAGGGTTCAGCGTCTGGTCGAGTACAGTAAGGTTCCAGTAAGGGTTTAATGCGACCGGACGTGTCCGGTCAGTGGTGATCGGACCCTGCCAGCGTCTGGTCATCACATTATCACTGGAATGCGGGTTGAACTGACTAGAGCGTCCGGTCAACATGACCGGAGCGTTCGGTCACCCCACAGAAGCTCATAACGGTTCGTTTTTTAGGCTGCCTTATAAATAGAAGCTCCACTCATGTGTGGAGTCACTTTTGCTCATTCCAACAGCTGAGAAACACATTTGTGAGTGCCAAGAAGAGCAAGGTCCTAGTGAGGTGATTGAGATTTGAGAATCCAAGAGAGTAGCCTCATTAGTGAATCAAGAGTAGCCAAGTGTGCATCCATATTCTCATTAGGCTTTGAGTGGTCAAGTGAGAGTTCGTGCTTGTTACTCTTGGTGATCGCCATCACCTAGACGGCTTGGTGGTGATTGGGAGCTTGGTGATCACCCGACGGAGCTTGTGGGTGACCTAACTCAAGTTGTGAGCGGCTTTGGGTGATTCGCCACGACGGAGTGTTGAAGAATCAACCCGTAGAGAGCGCTTGATCCTTGTGCGGATCAACGGGGAGCTACACCCTTGCGCAGGTGCTCCAACGAGGACTAGTGGGGAGTGGCGACTCTCCGATACCTCGGCAAAACATCGCCGCGTTCCTCTCTCTCTATTTACTTTGAGCATTTACTTTGAGCAATTTAATACTTGTCTTTACATTCATAGAATTGCCATGCTAGAGTAAGTTTGGAACATAGGTTGCAAGTCCTTTGTGCGTTAGAGTAATAGAAACACTTTTCTAGGCACAAGGGGTCAATTGGGCTAACCGTAGGATTTGATTATTGCAAGAAAATTTAGAATTAGCCCAATTCACCCCCCCCCCTCTTAGGCATCTTGATC